>NW_015091110.1:155122-282504 GCF_001431845.1 Calidris pugnax
CCCCCGCCTGGGTTGCTCCCTCCCCGCTTCTGCACCGCCACCTCACCCGCAACGCTGGTGTCACCCCAAAAAACAATACAACCAAACCCAGAAATCCCCCTCTTCCCCTGCAGAAGTTGATGGCAATGTGTCCTCTGCCACCTCCGGTGCCGGGGGAGGATGCTGAGAGCACCCAGGAACTGCGGGCAGAGCTGAGGGGAGATGGGGCATTGCCTTCTCCACCATCCCATAGGTACCCGCTGGAAACAGAACCCATGGGTGCACTTGGGAGAAACCTCCCGGGCTCAAGACCTTTCTGCCCCCAAAATCAACTGGTGGTGGCCAGTGTGGTGTCCTACAAAAACAGACACAGAGGTCTGGATCTGAACTTTGGGTTAGGGATCGGGGAAGCTCCCATCCATCTGGAGTTCCTCTCCATCTGGAGTTAGTAACGAGAGTTGGATTGGGATCTTCACCTTAAAAAGGGCAGGAGATGGTGGATGCAGAGGTTTGGTTCAAGTCCATCTTTAGTCACTTCAGAAGCTTTGGTGGAGAAGGAGCCTCCGACTTGTGAAACTCCCAGATCCCTCCAACTGAAAACAGCTGCTTGCTTTTGGCCATCTCGCCAGCCAGGCTCCTAATTATTTTCGTTTAAACAAAGAGCTTTGCTTTTTGCTGGCTTATCTGCTCTTCTAACTTTGCAATTGTAGCGAAGTCAAAATTAAGCAGGCTCTGACAGCAGCATTGTGTCACAGAGCAAACCACAACAGGGGTAAAAACCATCCCAACGTGCTCCTGGTCATGGAAATCCAAGACCAGAAGGTACCTTCCCTGACGAGGTGCCTGTCTTGTCCCTTGGCTGTCACAGGGGCTGAGGGAAAAAAGAGGAAAATTGTAGATTCTGCCTGTCAGTGCCCATGGAGGAAGGAAGAGGGGCCTAAACACTAAACTTGGATGGTGAGCAGTAGCGAGTATCTCCATTGAAGTAGCTGGGGTTCTTCCACCAAAAGGCTCACCAAACATGGGGACCCTGCAGTGACTGTGGCTCCTCTGCCACTCTTCGACACAGACAGGTTTTTGGCTGCTGAAAGTGTAATTTCTTACATGTTTTGCTGTGTAATATGGAGTCAACTATCTTCAAAATAGGATTTTTCAGACCAGAGTATAGTCAGCAGTGACTTTCCCCGGCCCCCACCAGGCTGGTGAGACCTGCAGGTGGAGGGCACTGAAGAAACAAATGGCTAAAACATCAGGATGGGGGCAACTAAAGGAGCTAATTGCAGATGGGAGAGATGCGATTGATGACTCAGCGCCCTGGAAAGGAATCCTTTGACTCACTCTCCTCCCCTTTTCTATAAATAGTTTCCCTTTCCAAGCAGAAACAAGACTAAAACTCTTGTGGTGGGCTCCACCTGAGCGGGTACCTCATGCTGTACTGGGAAGGCAGGAGAAGAAAACCAGTGGTTTCCCACTTCAAGCAGCAATCTGAAGTGTGGAGCTCCAGTGCTCTGTTGGCACACGAGCCTGCTCTCACATTGTGGAGGGATCTCCTGTCTTGGTGAGGAGCCCATTACAAGGGTAAAACCTCATGTTGGGGTTGATCCAGCGCTGGCTAAAGACAGGAGGAACGTTTCTGCCAGTGTCTGGGAGCCCCAATGAGGCTTTTCCTTTCCACATAAGAGGTAAATGACCTCTTTCCTCCAGAATCCACCACCGTTCCTGCTCCAGTGACAGTGGGAGGACAGAGTCACATGGATGCTTTTAATGCTTTTTTTTTAATAAAGCGTCACCTGACCCCATTCAACATAAGATGAGATCATGGGCAAAGCATCAGGAAATGTCCCAAACTCGCCCCACTGCCACCACAGCAGGAGCCACAGAAGAAAGACAAGTTCCCACTCATCAGACAACACAAAGGATGCAAAATTTGATATTTCCTGATTATAAGGCATGTCCCCAGAGGAGAAGTAGAAGCCCTAGGTATAAAATGCCAATGTTTGTATGAGTGTACACAGATAGAAAGGGATCAGAGACACCACAGACAATGCTGCTTTATCTTCTTGCAGAGGCTTCCATCATCACCATATCTGAGTTCCTCTGTATTTTCTCTTGGGTACTTTTTGGCACTAAGTTCTGCCTAGTTTAGAATTAAGCAATGATTCTTTTTGCCTTTTATTTTGGGACTCTATTCCACAATTAATCGTAGCCAGCTTTTTCAAACAAGAAGCTCACATGTCAGGAAAATGACATAATTGTTTTTCTTTACAGTTTTCAGGACGTGTTCATAATTTCGGTAGAAAAAGGTTGTGTTTTTCATTTACTCAAACCGCATTTTTACGAATTATTAATTATATTATAAGTAACTATGAGGACCTCCAAAAGTATTGAAATTCTTAAAGTTATTCCTTATTTTCTGAGCAGCACAACCTTCAAAATATAATCTTATTTTGATGGCAGAGGGAGCCGTCTTGTCTTCACATCTGCTGTAAAGCACCAAGGTCAGGCAACTCCAGCAAGTAATAACTGAAGTTTCATGCCTGGAAAGCTTTTGGTGGTATTCAGCCTTAATTTTCAATTTCAACATCCTGTTCTACTTGTGTGCTGTCTGCAATCCAAAATAATCTCTTGCTTTGGCACTTACGTGAATTGCACACTTAAACATCGTGCACAGATAATTATATCGATAATCCAGGCCATGCTTAGCTGCAGTTCCTTAAAGAGATTTTAAAAACCTCCAAACTTTCTTTATAAAACTTATTTTCTCCTTCATAAAGAAAAAATAACGTCTACTTAGAAAAAACACACCATTTAGTAGAGCTTTTTATTAAAATTACCCCAAGTAATTATTATGCTATTAATTTTCAGCGGGTTCTCCTCAAACAACTGCACCTCTTTAATATAGTGGATTTACTTTAAATAAGGTGATACAATTCACCACTCAATTTGATGGCTTCACTGGGGCCATAAAACCAGTGTCTCTGCCTCCAATACTCCTTCAGAAATAGAATGGAAATACTTGCTTATTTTGAAGATAAATGTATGTTTGTGTTTCAGGAGCTGATGTCAGACAAGAGTCTCTGCCAAAATGCTCATCCCCTTTGTTAAAATGTTCCTAGCTGATGTGCTAGAAAAGTGTCCAGAAATGAAAAAAAAAAGAAATAAAAAATCATTCTCCCAGAGTTGCAATTCTCATTAGTATTTGAGTACAGTATATCCACATGACAGGAAGCTTAATATTCACATTTTAGAGGCCATTTCACGCTTTGCGGAGTGCGTTTCAGGGAGTGCTTGCTCACTGCTGAAATATGGTTCTCTCTCTCTCATGGATGGCATCAGACCGATGGATTACACATTACAAGTCATTTAGGGAACACATCGCCACCATATACCATTGGTCAAAAATAGACCAGTCTCTGATATGACTAATGAGAAGGTTCTTCATGTCTATTAGGAAGGAAATAAACTGAGTGTTGGTTCCCGTGCCTCAGAAAATCAGCCCAGCATAAATCAGTTGGGTCAGGAAAGAAAAATCTTCCTCTAATGAACAGCCATGGATTTCTTTTAACCTTCACCTATTCTGGCCGTGGGGAGAAATAAAGCAGAGAGACCAAGAACAGGCCTAAGCTAGGTTCATGCTGAAGAACGGAAAAACAAGAGTCAGAAATGAATAGAATAATGGAATAATAATTTCACGGAATCACAGAGTGGTTTGGGTTGGATATTTGTCTCAGTATAATCTCATGTCATATTTTGTCATTCAAGTAATGTCAGATTAAATCGAATTTGTGGTCAGAAGGACTAATCTGACAGATTTAATGCATCTTGAGATGACCATTTGATTATGATAAGGAAAATATTACTTGAAACAAGGGCCATGGGGAAGTGTAAATGAGGAGCTGGTTACAGGCACATAGGGAAGTTAATAGTCTTTCCGTGATCATCTAGGGAACAGAGTCATGTAAGGTTTCTACAAACGATGTCTAAAACAACATAATTCTGGGATACACCAGGCAAGGTATATCCCAGTCAAATCTGGGAAGTACCGTGACTATTTCACTGGACATTGGAGACCTTCTTTCCAGACACTATCTATAATTCCAGGCACCCACATTTAAAAAAAAATATTAATTGCAATCAAACCCAAAATTTCAACTGGAACCAATGCAGAGAAGGGCAATTAAGGTGAATAGGGAAGTGGAGACACCCCTTTACTACAGGAGACTAACAGAGCTTGACTTCTTTAGCTCAACAAAGTGAAGGCTGAGACACCAGATAATTGGGCTCTATATGGAGTCAGGAAGCAAGTGCTAGAGAAGAAAACACTTATTTAAACTTAAAGTTGGCACAGGAACAAGTGGGCATAAACTGGCTATTGGAACAAATTAGCCCTGCTGTCCTAAGAAGGGTGCAAGTCGTCAGAAGAGCTGGTCAGGGAACAGCTTTCCAAAAGACATCCTTGGCTCTTTCTCCAAGCTAATTCCAGATTAATGCTTGTTCAGATGACGAAAGATTTTGTGATGTTGGATGAAAGATATGTTGATGCGATGAACCAAGGTGTCAACTTCAGCCCTGTCTTATTAATTAGCGATAGCAAGAGCACTGGAGCAGACTCAGTGAAGGAGAGCCTCATACCACCTTTAACATTCACAGAGAGCCAGTGGATGGTGGGTTCTAAAAGCTCATTAAATCGCTGCACACTGAAGAGATGCCACCAGTTGGGTGGACTTGCTCGTGGGGACAGATTATGGTGCTGTACTGAAGGGATGCCACCAGTTGGGTGGACTTGCTCGTGGGGACAGATTATGGTGCTGTTTACCGGTACGAAGGATTCTCACCATCTTTTTTTCCCTTTGCAGATGTTTGTGAGGCTTTAAATGTGACAGTCTCTCCAGGACCGACCGTGCGATACTCCGAGGGGGATAATGCCACCCTTTACTGCCACATTTCTCAAAAGAGAAGGACGGACAATTTGCTGGCCGTGCGGTGGGTCTTCGCTGCGTCACCCACCCAGGAGCACCTGATGATCAAAATGACAAAGTTTGGCTCCGTCCAGTACTACGGAAATTACACTCACCATTTCCACAAGCAAAGACTGCATCTTCTGAAAGAGAAACATGGAGCTATGTACAAATTTCATATCCTCAGCCTCCAGCAAACGGACCAAGGACATTATATATGTAAAGTCCAGGAAATTGGCAAACACAGGAATAAGTGGACAGCATGGTCAAATGGCACAGCAGCTACTGAGATAAGAGGTGAGAGACTACTGATTTCAATTCTATCATTTTTCTTGTGCCGTGATCCTTTTTTTTTTTTTTCTTTTCTTGCAAGTTCATCCACAAGATACCGGAATTTAGGTTATTTTTAAGTGTTATGTGTGGATATGAGAACAAAGCCTAATACTCAACTTCATTACTTGCACATTACAATTTAAACATTACTCAGCCCATAATAAACTGTAGAAAGTGAGAAGACTGGTAGATTTGTAGAAGATAGTCTATTTCCTTTGCCTTTTACCAGAATAACAGTAGTTAAAACTCGTTTACATTCAGCTATAGGTTTCTACAACTTTGCTAGTAGGAATAAACAGATGCTATAATTATTTAAATACAAAGAGACAGGAACAGGGAGAAATGAACTTATTTTCTGAAGAATATGCAGCAGGTCAGTCCAAAATAGAAGCATTCTAGTTTAGCTCTATGTTTTGCCTTTCTCTTGGTGTTTTTATTGCTTTCAGCTCTAGTCCAGCAGCAGTTGGTAGGAAGCATTTTGAGTATTATTTCTGTACTTTTGATTCTACAGTGGTAGCCAGAAAGCAGAGCTAGAAGAGCAGTGACAAGCCTGCTGGCATTGATCTCCAGATAAAGAAGTGAGCAGCAAGGAGGGAGGGTTTTGAACCAAGTTGAAAACAGGCCTTATCTTTGGGTCTTCTCTTAGTTCTTCATAAAGTTTCTGCCATTGCTGTTGACTCTGAATTTATTGTTGTGTTTAGACTGCAAAAGTTACTCTTGTAGCTGGGAAACCCTAATCCCACGTATCCAATTTATTTTCTGGGGAAGGTGGCCCTAGCTCTCCTCTGAAACCAACTTTGCTCTGTGAGAGGTCTGTTGGCTGCAGGACTTTTCAAGATAAACTCAAACACTTTTAGGTAGTCTTAATCCAAAGCACATCCTGTTCAACATCAACTTCACTGCTGTCGTCCAGGTTTCTATATCACTTTTGGATTATACACACACCAGGGAGACAAATGTGACAGTAAAAACTAATCTTTGTGAGTGCATGGCCTCCTGTGGATACCTCTCAGGTATCACACGCTTTGATTTTGATCTATCAGAAGTACGAGAACAAAGATGTGAAAAACACACTATAACAAGAGATAAACAGCAGCTTCACATTGACCAGCAATGTTTAAACCCACCTTGAGAAATTGTGACATTAACATAATGCAATTAGCTGATTTTTTATTTTTTTTATATTTATATTTTATATTTTATTTTTTTATTACTAGCAATAATGAAAGACACTACCAATCCAAAGCTGAAGTTCTCTTTAGATTAATAGCAAACACCATGGATCAATTTTAAACCAAGAAACAAATTTCTTGGTATCCACTCCACCTTTCAGTGTCCTGCCCTTGGAGGCAGCTACTGGTCTGGTGCAGAGGATTTGAGGGGGAGGACTGGTACTATGTAAGCCCCCAGCTGAAACACTGCTTTCCTCCCTCACTGCTTCTCTCGGCGTCTTGACACCAGACCTGGCCCTCTCTAGCTCCTATGCTTCAAGTTATCCTCAGAATTTCCTCCCCAAAGCACTGGTAAAAGGTGTGGTCTATCCTCTAGGAGATTCTAGGACTGTACGGTGACCTCCCAGCCCTGGGCCATCCCCTCGAGGTGCTGTTGGAAGTAACACCACCTGGTAGTTGCTCTCATCCTCTTCCTCCTCTTCTCCTCCAGCACCGTCTTTGAACCTCTGGTTCTTTGTAGGTTGGGATGAGACCCTTGGCTTCCCTTCCCCACACCAGTCGCCAGATTTGCCCCTTCCCAAAGGCTGAGGCAGTTGGGGTCACCAGTCCCCCTGCTTGCCAGCTCCTTCTTGGCACTGGTGGAAGCTCTCAGCCAAATCTAGCGGGGTGAAGGAGGAAGAGAGAGGGAGAGGAGGAGGAGAGCCAATTCCGAGCCAAGCACAGGAACAGCAGGGAAGAACAACTGCTGAGGACCAAGCAAGCTAATGCCTGAAGTTTGCAGAGCTAAATCATGCCTGCAATAAAGTTTCATGTCATATCCCTGTGTGGTTACAAGACTAACCACTGTGTCTTGGCTCCAGCCACCCAACATGGGGTCAGTGCTTGTAAAACGTAATGCCCTCCAGAGACTGAGATGGCTGAGTTCAGGAGATGTTGGGCTGTAGTGGTTTTACTCCTCCTCATTCAAAAACAAGAGTGAAAACAGCAGGAAAAATCAGACAAGAAACTGCTCTTTGAGCTGTGAAGCTAATGAAACCTGTGTGACATACCCTCCAGGCTGTCAGAAAAAAAAAAAAACACCAAACAAACAAAGGAAAAATAGAAAGAAAATCAGATGGAGAATTTAGGTTTTTCCTGTGCTGGTGTCACTTCATGCGGCAGGTCAGCGTTTTAAAGAGTGTTTTCTCATTCACTGAATGATGGAATTTCTTAAATGCCTGTAGAGAAACATATGGATTTTTCAGGAGTTCTTGAGAAGGGAATGACATATTCCAGGTAAATGGCAGCAGAAGGACAAGCAATATAAAATATTGTTGGACCACCCGTTGTACCCCTCCTCAGGAAAAGCCACTCTGCGTCTCTCACAGCTGCTCAGGCTGCTGGTAACTGCAACACAGGAACTTCTCCTTGCTCTTCCTCGTACCCCTGCTCAGGAAAAGCCACTCTGTGTCTCAGCTGCTCAGGCTGCTGCTAAGTGCAACACAGGAACTTCTCCTTGCTCTTCCTAGCTAAAGTGTGGGGTTCAGATCAACTTAGTTATGGCAAAGGAATACTCTAACTTTTCTCTCCAGCCCTTCAATACTACTTTCCCCCCTGATTTTTTAGTATGATTCATGAATACATAATCAGAGCAGGGATTTGAGACCACCCGGCCCCTCCGAAAGAGTATTTCTTCTAATTCTAAACCCAGATCAAAGATACTAAAAGACACTAGCTAAAGTGTGGGGTTGAGATCAACTTAGTTATGGCAAAGGAATACTCTAACTTTTCTCTCCAGCCCTTCAATACTACTTTCCCCCCTGATTTTTTAGTATGATTCATGAATACATAATCAGAGCAGGGATTTGAGACCACCCGGCCCCTCCGAAAGAGTATTTCTTCTAATTCTAAACCCAGATCAAAGATACTAAAAGACATTAAGACTAAAAGACTTTAAATACCATAGCAACTGTTTTACTGCTCTGAAAGATGACATCGCTTTAAATACCATAGCAACTGTTTTACTGCTAAAATTCTCTTTACTGGAAGCAAAGGACTGCCTGGGCTGGCAGTGGGGTAATGCACTGTGAGCCACAGGACTCCCTACACACGGGAGGGAAGGCAACTCTTTTCAGAGCAGTGATAAAGTCTCCAGTTTCCCCCGTGGTAACACTTGGGCTTTTCAAGGAAATTTTCTTCCAAACACATTTTGCGTTTTATAGTATGATCACTCACACTTTTTTATTGCGAAGGGATTTACTTGCATTGCAGTTAGATCCAGGACGCAGCGAAAGGAGCAAAACAAATTGCCTGAAGCATTTGGATACTTAAGTTGTGCTGCTTGTGCTTTATCAAGTAAGGTAACAGTATTCAAGCAAATCACAGCTGCTGTCTTGTCTAACATTCTGTTCCACTTAATGTCTCTGCAGTTATGCCCAAAAAACCCAACAAAAAAGAACAAAAGCCTTTCCCCCCCCCTCAGGGAAGGTATTCTAAAATACTTTTCAAAAATCTACCCGTTTGATGCTTTCATGTAACAAATGAGTAGATTTGTTAAAATATTCAGGTTGCACTTCACATCAGTTATCACAACAGAGCTGAAGATTTCATTAGTCCCAAAAACAACTCCATATCCTTTGAATTAGCCCCACACCTCACATCCCTGCAGGGCACTCCTTAATGAATTCCCTTTTCAGTAAGATACTTGTTTTTTAATGATTTCCCACCTGAACCTCTGCTGGACGTTCAGACCTCATTGGCAATCTGGAGGACATCACCAGACTCCTGCTCCATTGCTAGCAGGCAAAAATATCATGGATTAACATAAGTGAGGTCATCTAATCTGATGTCATCAAAAAATGCCAGCATGTATAAACAATGTGGGGCTGAGGAGAGGGTTTTGAATAGTGATCCAGCAGCCAGAGCATTTGGATTCTAGCGCTGGGTTGTACAACTGTTATGACATTGACATCCATCAATTTGCCCAAAGCTCTGTCATTTGCTCCTCCTCCTGAAACTGCAGCTATTCTTTTCCCTCTTTACTGAGTTAGAACATAGACATTCAGCCAGCCCTTCTTCTAGGCTATAGAGGTGAGCGGGGACAACTTGGGGTCATGCAGTCTTTCTTCTCAGGATAAAAACTCCCACCCAGGGTCAGCTGAATTAAGCCAGTTGAGAACTTCAGCGGCTCTGCACTGGTCAGTGGTCATTGATAGAGGAGTTTATGTTAGTTAAGGTGTTCAGCCCAGTCTGTTCCTACATCTCAGCCAAGGACACTGAGGGTAAGTAGATGCATTCTGCTTTCCAGCTCAGATAGGACATTTCTGAAGCATTTGGACACACTTTAGAAAGTCCGTGCACGCATGGGTGGGTTTTTTCAGGTAGGCAGGTATCATATCCATGTAGATATAAAAGGCACGGCACAGAAGCCAACTTTTGAGGGAAGTATGAAGAAAAAGGAACTCAGGAGCGGTGCTCTCACTTGGGGTCTCTCACGGTGTTATTTGGCCACTGTGTAGGAATGGCAGGGCAGTTCAACCTGCCAAGGGACATCCACCAGGCTTTTGGAAGGAAGGCAGGTTGGACCAAATCGGGAGCTACAGAGTCAGTCCTGAAGCTGCAGAAACACTATCGTGTCCACAGAGATGACTTCAGTGTCAAGCACTGCTAGAGCAACTTCCCTGTTTTTTAAAAAAGCTCTGCCTAATGTGGCAGTCATTCTCAGGAATGTGGCTTTAAGTCATTCTTAGGAAGCCCTCAGAGCTGTGTCCTTCAATAAAGCTGCTGCTCTTCCAGTTATTATTTTTCCTTAACCTCTAAGTCTTAGCAATAGACTACTGTGTTTAAAATCCTTCTTAATAACCACGAGGGAAATTAAATTCCCATTCTCTTGAGCAAAAGTTGTTCAACTCCTCTCTAAAAAGTAGCCTGTTTTGGGAGAGAACACAAATTGCAACCCTAGAGGTACGAGTTCTGGGTAACTGAGAACACAGAGTTGAAATAAAACCAGCTGCATACAGCATTATTGATAGCTTTTTTCCTGGGACACTCCCCACAAAGCCATTACAGAATTTATAAGCACACGGCCACCCTATTCTAAGGCCTCAGCTCTTCTAAAGTGTGTTTCTGGTCTCTTGCTGTTCTTCACTGCATTTAACTTTCAGATGAAGAGCCATGCGTTGCATCTTCCTAGAATAAGATGACAAGAGGGAGGCAGTCTCAAGCCATACAGCACTCATGGGGGGTGCCAAGCCAGATGAGATTTGCTGGAAGACATCTTTATAATTCTGTTTCATAACTGAAGGGTTTCATTGAAAGATAATTACCCTGTGAGATAAAGCAAGATGTTGGTGCACTGAAGTCTAAGGCAGATTTGCATTTACTTCAAAAGGTCTCAACTGAACTACATTTACTTCAAGAGGTCTCAACTTTTTATGCCACACATTTTCAGGTCTTGTTATGTCATCTTTGGTTTTTTTTTCAGTGATTTCATCAAAATCATCTGATGATCCCAGTTTCAAGAAAAACCATGAAGCATGGAAGTTTTTTGAAGGTAAAGATGCATCTGACTGCTACTGGTTCCGTACAAGATGTCAGTTTAGTCCAATATTAAGGGACAATTAAAGCGTCCCAATCAGGACCAATTTTGCTAGTTCCTGTGCAAACTCAAGCCTTCCCTGAGAAATCATTCTACAATTTGCAAACTATATTGTTGCCCTGTGTAAGGGGAACAAAGCACAGAACTGCAGGTCAGGGGTCTAGTTCCAGCAACGCTATTTTCTGCAAGAACACTTGACCTCCGAGGCTTAGTTTCCTCTCTGTAAAGCAGGAAAGAAGCCAATATGCCTCCCTAGGGACATTTCAAGACATTAATGGGTAGAGCATCCTTAGAGTACTCTATTTAGAGTTCTAGTAGAAGCAGAAATAAGTCATTAAAGATTTCTCCTTCTGGACAAAATAATTCCACTTGATCTGCCATGGTACAACTCCTGTCACCTCCACTGGGAATGTGTTATGGCACCTGAATGAGAGCCATGAAGGGAGACTGAGGCCATAGATTGGAAAAAATAATAATAAAAAAAATTACAAAATTTTCAAGCCAGAGCTACCACCAAAGGAAGCAATCACAGACTTTCATCCTCCTTCCTCAACCACTCAGACTCCCGTCCCTCCACTTTTTTTTTTTTTTTTTTTTTTTTTTAGAAAGTACAGCTGTTTGAACTGGGAAATTATCCAGTTGAAGTTCTTTTGTTTTCCGGTTGCCCAACCAAAAAACAAAGAAAAAAAAAAAAAAAAAAAAAAAAAAAAAAAAAAATGCAAAACACCCCTTTCCTCTCTCCCAAATGAACATGGGACTCTTTGCAGATCCAGTAAAAAACAGGCATGACTTCATCCTCTCTTTAAAACTTATGCAGCCTTTTTTTTTTTTTTTTTCTTTTTAAATGAGAAAGTACAGCTGTTTGAACTGGGAAATTATCCAGTTGAAGTTCTTTTGTTTTCCGGTTGCCCAACCAAAAAACAAAGAAAAAAAGAAAAAAAAAAAAAAGAAAGAAAAAAAAGTCAAAGCAGCCCTTTCCTCCCTCCCAAATGTAAGCCCTCTTAGGTGTTACTGCACCGCTTTGCGTTTATGGGGACTCCAGCCAAGTTTTAAACTGAGTGGGATACTATATGAAAGTTTTAAGAGGGTTAACTCACTTCTGAACTATTACCCTATATCTTTTGGGTTGGGGTCTATTTAGATCTTGTAGATGTAAATGGTTTCTACCCTGTAAGCATGAAGGGTACAGCTACGACACTGACCGTCACCTGTGCTTGGCTTTCAGATCTCTACGTCTACGCGGTGTTTGTGTGCTCGATAGGAATCGTCAGCGTCCTCCTTTTCACACTTGTCATTCTCTGTCAGTCAGTTCTGAACAAGAGGAGATCCACAGGTGAGTGAAATGTCATTTTGAGAGGCCCTTGCCAAAGGGGAAGAGGGGGCAGGAAGGAGAATGCAGAAAAAGCAGGAAATATCTCCTTGCCTTGATTTCAATTAAAAAGAAAAATAAGTGGTAGAAGAAACCATTTCTGCCAGCAAAACTAGAACAAAGGCATTTTGCTCCCTTCGAATAAGTATTTCACTTTACATTTACTTCGGACTTTTCAAAATCTCTCAGCTTTGCATAAGCATAAATTGAAGGTTGTTGGAACTTCTTTCAAGGAAAACCAAATGCTGTATCATTAAATTGCATTCCGACCATATCTAGCTAACATTTTGCACGAGTGACATTTCTGCAGACCTTTAGAGGGGTTTCAGAGTGGTCTTGCTCTCTTCTGTTTTATTCTCCCTTCCTGACTAGCTGTCAATATTCTCGGGAATACGGGGGTTGTTATTAGCACTCTCTCATTTGTAGCGTTATTTGAAATAGAAGCATCATTTCATCATTCAGATCTGCCTTTTCATAATAATCTTTCAAGATCAGGGATTACTGTTTCATTCTTCTCTTCCTCACAGAGGGTTTCTCAAAGAGGCTACATCTGAATGAAAGGAGCCCTATTGTAATCAAAAGTGCTAATCCAGGTCTGTGGAATAACCAGTGCAGGCTCTACTTTTATTTTAGTTTAAGAGTGGTTATTTGGAGAGCTCACCCGAGCTGTGAGGATGAGATGCTTAGCAGCCACCATGTTAGAGGAGAGCAGAAGGACCATCCCTGAACAGAAGCTTTCCAAAAAGCGTTTGGTTAGTGATTTACCCTGTTAATGACTGGAGGGAGTCGTGACTTTGCTGCCTCTTCAGCACTACACACGTACCACCAAGGAATGAGTGACTCAGATACACAAGGGAGAAGACACGTAAACCAAAAATAGATGTCTACAGAAGTCCTTGCCTGACCACAAACACGTCTCGGGCTGTGCCTCAGTCTTCCCGGTAGTGCGCTCAGTAGAGTAACTCTGATTCTAACTGAGCCCAACAACTCCGTTGGCCTAGGGGAAGGAGGAAGATCAATGTTATTCTTCCTCCCCTGTTAAGTAATGACAAAGGGTTTGTGCCAAGGGAGTACCCACACTTAAGAATGTTGGTCACGGTGAGTCATCCTGAGGCCACTAGACAGGCAGCTGTATCCCATTCTTTTCTTTAGCAGACATTGGGCTGGATTTTGCTTCTGGTTTGGGTGATTTACGCTGGTGTAAGCATACAAGCAGCTGGAAGGAAAGGTCTCTTTACACCGAGTCAACACCAGTTAAACAGAGAAATAATACAGAATATAATATAGATACAACAAAGAACAAGTAATTTCTTCTGAGGTGCTAAATCCCTTCTTCACCACCCTGATATCTGACTAATTGCAGGTTCCACCAAATTTCTATTTAGATTTTGAATATTATCCAGTAAACAATGGCAACATTAAACTTACAGGTTCAGGGAAAAAGTAACAGAATAAATCTTAGCAGACAGGCACCCAGTATACAACAAATACGATTTTCAGGCAAGACTTTCAGCTAGGTCTACTTCATCAGAGTATTTTCCAGAGCCGCATTAACTGGCTCAGCCTTCAGTAAAGCATCAGGGAATTAAATTTCTGGCGGTGGAAGGAGCATCAGTGATGAACACAGTTTCCACCAGCCTCATATTGCTTTTTCTCCCCATGACTGCTGGGCCATGGTGGCAAGCTCAGCCCTGAAGCTCTACCTCAGGCAGCAATTGGTCCCTGTGAGGTACTTTCTCCACTCATCCATATGGACACAGGGCACAAACAGCCCCCTCCTCCCTCAACACTCTTCTACCCTCTCCAGAGGCACCTTCCAGGGGTTCAGGTCTGACCACGAGACACCCACCCTGTCAGCCAACAGCAGTCCTCTCCCATCCAGACTGTTAGAATAAGGCATTTCTCCTCAAAAAGTGCTATCTTACCTCCTGTCCATCCTTGGCATTCTGTACCTCCATCCTGGGCTGGACTAGGCAGATCCTGGTGTTCATGTGAAAAGAGCCAGCGGGGAAATCCCTCAGTGCATCTGTTCATCCTTCCTTGAGGAAAGGAGGAAAGACAGGGACAGCAAAGCAGTCCTCTCTCTGCATCACCCCAGGCCTTCAGGAAGGCTCCAGGCACAGCCATCTTCCATCTTCAGTGAGATGGTTGCAGCATCATCTTCCTCAGAGGTCCTCCGAGAGAAATCTGTCTCTGCTCTTCCCCTTGCAATCAGGTCAGGAGCCTAGGACATCCAAAATGATCTCATTACTTCACCTTGCTGGGCAAATTTCCATCAGGGCTTCTCCCTGAACCTCCCCAGTCACCCCACTCCTATCACGGGGACACCAACAGCTTCCTCCCCCAAGTTCCTTGGCCCCATGACCACCACAAGGAGGACAACCTGCCCCACCTCACCACAGCATCACATGCAGGGAGTGGAGGCAGATAGCCTTGGGACTAAACTGCAGCCCCCTAGGAGCTGTGTGGCTTCCTTAGAACAGGAGAATTTAGGTAAGACCAAACACAAATCCTGGCCAGTGTCAGGAACAGCGTGGCCAGCAGGACTATGGCAGTGACCATCCCCCTGTACTGGGCTCTGGTGAAGCCCCACCTCAAGAGCTGTGTCCAGCTTTGGGTCCCTCATTACAACCACATGCAGGGAGTGGAGGCAGACAGCCTTGTGTTCAGCTTTGGGCCCCTCACTACAAGAGGTGCTGGAGAGTGTCCAGAGAAGGACAACAGAGCTGGTGAGGGGTCTGGAGCACAAGTCTTGTGAGGAGAGGCTGAGCAGTGACCATCCCCCTGTACTGGGCTCTGGTGAAGCCCCACCTCAAGAGCTGTGTCCAGCTTTGGGTCCCTCATTACAAGAGGTGCTGGAGAGTGTCCAGAGAAGGACAACAGAGCTGGTGACGGGTCTGGAGCACAAGTCTTGTGAGGAGCAGCTGAGGGAGCTGGGGATGTTCAGCCTGGAGAAAGGATGGATATCAGGGAAAATTCCTACACTGAAAGGGTTATCAAACATTGGAATGGGCTGCCCAGGGAAGCAGTGGAGTCACCATCCCTGCAGGTATTTAAAAGCTGAGAGGGCCATGAGGGTTGTGATGGTTTTTGTCAGTGTTGGATTGATGGTTGGGCTGGATGATCTTAAAGGTCCCTTCCAACCTGGGCAATTCTATGATTCTATGAAAACCTTCCTGTAGAGAGGGGCATAATCACATAAGTGCACCAGCTTTTGAGGGACATGGGTTGTGATGGTTTTTTTCAGTGTTGGGTTGATGGTTGGGCTGGACGATCTTAAAGGTCCCTTCCAACCTGGGCAATTCTATGATTCTATGAAAACCTTCCTGTAGAGAGGGGCATAATCACATAAGTGCACCAGCTTTTCATGGCCTCTGAAAGAATGGAGAACATGAAGGGGGGTGTGTGTCTATGTTGTATCCAACTCCCCATCATGGCTCAGGGATGCACCCTCTTTTCCTTCTGAGAAACAAGCTGGCAGGAAGTCGGCCAGAAGAGGCAGAGCCTCTCCTCCTGCCTGTGTGTCTCCACGCTCAGCACGTGGCACAGCTTGGGCAGAGCACAGAAGCCACTAAGCCACAAAAGAGCATCTTAATAACCCTGGCTCCAAAAAGGCTGTGGGAGGGGAGCTGCCCTGGCTCAGGGCTGTGGATTCGAAGCGATAGGAAGCAGAAGGATTTATCCAGCTCACCCAAAGCCATCAGAGATGGGATAGTGGCTGGACTGGACCTCTGATGTGATCCCAGGAGGCAATCCCTTTATGCCTGAGCCCACAGTTTAGCTTACGTTAGGACCAGCAGTGGCTCCTGTGGGTGAATGGTTTATTTCAGGCTTCTGGAAATAAACAGAGGCACCACAAGGGAAATAAAAAGTCTTCAAAGTGAAATTACTGGCCTGCTGTAGTTTTCCTTAGCGAGCTGTCTCTTGGCTGGGCTGACCGCTGGAATGCCTGCTGCCCAACACTTCCACAGCAGATTTTTGGTGGTGTTTGATACGTTCCCCTGTCCCAAGCCCAGCTGTATCTTTGAGTCAGAATACATTTTAATGCACAACATAACGTATGGTGACAATTAGCAGCTCTCCCAGTGTAACAACCTGGCAGCTCCACACTCTCAGCAGTGCCCGGTTGTAACTCATAAACTGTGATGGTGTGATGCCACATTTTCTTTCTTTGTTTTTTTTTTTTTTCTTTAACAGTGAAGCATTACCTGGTGAAATGCCCCCAGAACAGGTAGGAGATTACACTTCTCTTTACTGTAACCCAATGCACCAGTTCTGTTCTTGTTTTGCTGAAGGAGATGAGTGATGTTTTCCAAAGTGCCTACAGGAGGATAAAGAGTCCCAAGTCCATGGCTCATGAACGTGACTGCAAGCCAACATCTGCTGTGCGTGATAAGGGACATCTACCTGGGCTTTCCAGCTGTAGGTCCTGCAGGTGCTTCAGTGAGAAGCCTCTCCTTGAGGCCCTGAATGCCTTTCTGGACAAGCCTGTTTTCATCCACTGTGACTTTCTCAGGTTTCCCAACACCTCACTGGGATGGTAGTGCCTTAAACCATCCACTTAAATAGAAAAAACCATAATGTAACCCAGTGATTCCTGCACCCAGGAACGGCGAGTGGGGCTTAAAAGCAGATTTTCCAAGCCCACAGTCTGTTCCCAGCTGAGGACTCCAAGTGGTGGGAAAAATCCTGCTTGTGCTGCAGTCATTAATCACTGTCCCTTTAAATACCACCGACCGCCAAAAGTTCTTGACTGTGTGATGCTATAAAACCCGTTTCCATTGTATGATTTTCCTGAGATATGAATTGTACTGGAACTGCAGCATAAAAAAAAAAAAAAAAAAAAAAAAAAAGATGACAAAAGTATTTTACAAACAAAAAAGATTAAAGGGGGACGGCTCATAACAACACGGGAGAACAGCTGTTGCCCAGTTCTCAGTGACATAAAACATGTGTTTCCAGCCTTGTAGCTTAAATCCAGTATCACTTGGTATCACAGACACTATTGCTCATGGTATCTTTTTAAATACTATGGGATTCAATGCCAAGGACAGCAGACCCGAGGTCCTCCAATAGTGTAATTTTTCGTGCGTTCTGGTGGCATTGCCGCTGTGTCCAATCTCACCCACGCTCACGTGGAAGGGAAGTCACAACAAAGCAGCAGAGGGGTCAGCAGAGGCCAAAAAACAAACTGAAACTTTCATGTTATTCATGGAAGGATCTTTGTTCTGTGACCCTGACCAGCCATTGCACCACACCAAACATTTAGAGACAGCTCAGCAGTTTTTGTTTTTCCCTGGATGTTTTCTCTTTCCCCTTCTTTATGAGCTGCTGGGACAAAGCTGGAATTACAAAGACAAAAAAAAAAAAAAAAAGAAAAAGAAGGGTGAGGGGGAGGAAATCAAAGTAGATTGGGAGGGAACACAAGAAGAGGAGAAAAATGAGACCTGACTTGAAAAGATGACCGAAAAAATGGAGCAGGGCAGTCAGATAAAGAGACTCAGAGACTCGTACTGCAGAACCTGCCTCTCGGGGAAGAGACAACGTGGTAGTGATAGTGCTGTGAACCTCAGGAGGCTGAATAGCAGGGGCAGAACAAGCCAACAGGATTTCTTTACTATAAAATGGAGTCTCCAAAAGGGAAAAATAATGCATGATTCTGTCTGGATAAAAATATGGTTTCATGTATTTCACTGTGACACTGAAATACATGAATACAAGAAGGACAGGGAACTGCTGGAGAGGGGACAGCAGAGGCTACAAAGGTGATGAGGGGCCTGGAGCATCTCTCTGATGAGGAAAGGCTGAGGGACTTGGGTCTTTTTAGTCTGGAGAAGAGAAGACTGAGGGGGGATCTGATCAACACCTATAAATACTGAAAGGGTGGGTGTCAGGAGGATGGGGCCAGTCTTTTTTCAGTGGTGCCCAGGGACAGGACAAGAGGAAATGGGCACAAACTTGAACGTAGGAAGTTCCACCTAAACATGAGGAGGAACTTCTTTCCTGTGAGGGTGGCAGAGCCCTGGAAGAGGCTGCCCAGAGAGGTGGTGGAGTCTCCTTCTCTGGAGACATTCAAACCCACCTGGACACGTTCCTGTGGGACCTGCTCTGGGTGGACCTGCTCTGGCCGGGGGTTGAAGCAGATGATCTCCAGAGGTCCCTTCCAACCCCATAGCATTCTGTGATGCTGTGACATGATATACTAATGAAAGCCCCAGTCCCAAAAAGCATGTCTAATGTGCACTGACTTCAGGGCTTTAAAATTAAATGTGTTACCAGTATCATCAGTTTTGTTACATTTCACACTTGGTACCATTTATTTTTCACCCTCTGCTCAAAATGCAAACCATTAATTCCTTTGAACTTGTTTCTCTTCACCTGCACTTTCCTTGTCTTGGAACTTAATTCAACACATTTAGACCCAAAACGCAGTGCCTAAATCTCCATCAGGCCAAACTGATGAACTAATTTGCAAAAGGCTCCTGCCAGTCAAAATGACTGCGCTGTGCAAAATTCAGCCTTGATTAGAGAGGCTCAGCTCCAACTCCCTCAGTGATATTTCAAACTCAGAGCAGAATCCAGTTTCAAAATTACATTAATAGTCCGGTGTCTAAGAAATGCCTGTACTCCCACTGCAGTAATACCTAAACATCTTAAAATATTTCATGCCTTGACATCATAATGGTGTTTTTACTTAATTGGAATCTGAAGCGCAAAGGGCTAAGTGATTTGCCCCGGGTCTCACAAAATGGCCTTGGTAGAAAAGAAAATTAAATCCAGATTTCCTGAGCAGAACAAAGCAAACGTTTGGGTTTGGTTTGCTACTTGACCAATAACGAATTAAGGGAAAAAAAAAAAAGTTAACCAAACCCCATCTCTTTCCCACATTTTAAAAATAAATACCTAAATAAAAACTATAGTTATTTTGGGTTTTCCGAACCACCCGATTCCATTTTCTGGGGTTTTATTTTCTTTAAATATCCTCCTTCTTCTTATATTCCTTGCTATTAGATCATTTTGTCAGTTTTCAGACCCAGAAAGCCCCGGGAGGTGTAGCTTTGAAAACAGGAATTATTTTTTTCTCCCTTTTGTATTTGTTTTTTGGCCTGGACTCTCCAGTCTGTCAGTGACTGCTCTTCTAGAGACAAATAATTTGAGGTGAAAAAAAGTGTTTACCTCAAAAAGCCGTCCATCTCCACACCTTGGGGTCCATGGTGCCCATCTAACATGGCAGGAGCAAATTCTG
Source organism: Calidris pugnax (assembly GCF_001431845.1). Taxonomy (NCBI): domain Eukaryota; kingdom Metazoa; phylum Chordata; class Aves; order Charadriiformes; family Scolopacidae; genus Calidris; species Calidris pugnax. The sequence continues at coordinate 174,756 of NW_015091110.1, forward strand.
CAGGACTGAACCAGGACCAAGTCCATCCCCAGCACCTTTTCACACAGCTTCCCTGGATGGAAAATAGCAAAGTTCACTCCAGGGAATTTTTTGCCATCCCCTTGCAGACCTTTGACAAGAGGAAATAGCTGACTTAGATGACAACAGGAAAAGTTCCACATCCTTGACTAATAAGGGCAGTAAAGTTAAATTTGTAGTAATTTGCCAGCCTTGGGACAGCCGTGACCTCCACCAAACTGCTGTCCTGGTGCCATGATTCTCAGACACCTTCCACAGGGTTTTTTTCCCCCCACCAAATCCTGTATTTTTCTTGCTCTCTACAAACTCATTAGATCCTTCAAGAAATGCACACTGGGACACTGTTGAAATCGAAGCCGGGAGGCCGGAGGAGGAGCTGGAGATAAAAACCTAACTTTCCTTTTAGACACAGAAGAAGACAAAGCTCACAAAGAGGCAGTGTTTCGGAGCCAAGGAGTCTGTTCTGAGCTGCCTTGTTTGGTTTGAGGAGCTCAGTTTTAAGACAGCAAGAGCAGTTGTTGTATCACCCAGAATTAGTTAACCCTCTGTGGCCCTGGCATTTAAATGAAAAACGGAAACCACAAATACATTTCTCTGTAGCTTCACTTCTTCAGAGGCAAAGTGGGAATATTAACTAATGCGATGAATCAACACTAAGCCTTTTCATATATTGTGCCTAAAGTAGCTATATCACAATAATAGCATCTTTAAGCGACACATCGGCCTCAATAACCCCAGATTATTAAAATAAAAAACATTAAAAAATAAAATTAAAAAAAATCATTGTCATCTCCTTCTTGGTATTCTTCGCAAGTGTGTGGGCAATGGAGCCAGGAAGGAGAGTTTCATTTCCTGCTGGTTTTAAACCATTTCATGTTTTGATCTTAACATAGAAATGACTGGTTGTTGTGGGACAGGTTCACAACAGCTCAGGCAGAATTTGAAATTATTCTAATGCAACCCTCAATTTACATAATTGATGTGATTTCTTATATATTTTACCTTATAAACACTTAAAAAAATTTGGCAGCAAACCTATGTTTTGGACTGAGTACCTGGATCTGGAAAAATCAGCAAACCAGAGGCTTTTTGTAATCAATGAAAGTGTAAATCCAGAGTGATTTTACCAACAGTAGTGACATTCATCTGGATTTACAGGGGTATAAAATGATAATGTCTATTATTTTGTTATTCTTGCGTGGGCAATCTCTGAGACATCTTAACTTTCATTAAGACTTTGGCCCAGTTTGAATATTTTACTCTATTAATATAAAGAGAACGTTTCATTATGCAAAAGCACCTGGAGAGGAGCAGCAACATGGGATAAATGATTGAAAATTCAGTGAAATTAGTGTTATGACCATGGAGACCTTGGCTGGATCCCATTCCATGGTGTAACTCACCAGCACAGAAGAGAAAGGTCTCCCCACCCATAGTGAGTTGATCTTCTCCAAGGTGAGCCCGTGGTCAGATCCATCTGAGCAACAACTTCTTACCAAGTCACCTCCACCACCGTAGCCATCGTAACCAACTGCTATACCCTCTCCCCACACCCCAGCTCTAAGTTAAGGTTTCTTTCCTTACCAATTAATCCAACATGATGTTATTTCATGTTAGTTCCAAGCCAGGAGCACCTGCACTGTCAGGTACCACAGCTCAACTGGCAGCAATCACCGCACCTTCACTGCGCATCCAAGCACTAAATAGTCAAAGCAGGATACACTGTCACAGACTTTGGGAAATGCTGTGGGTAAAAAACCCAGACTTAAAGGATGTTAAACTATAAGACTCCAAACCAGAAGCTTTCTTGGACAGGAGTCTGTTTACACTATGGCTTGTTAGTTCCAAGCCAGGAGCACCTGCACCATCAGGTACCACAGCTCAGCTGACAGCAATCACTGCACCTTCACTGCGCATCCAAGCACTAAATATTCACAGCAGGATACACTGCCTCAGACTTTGGGAAATGCTATGGGTAAAAAACCCAGACTTAAAGGAAGTTAAACTGTACGACTCCAAAGCAGAAGCTTTCTTGGACAGGAGTCTGTTTACACTATGGCTTTTAGTCTTCCCCCATACCTACTAGAGCTTTTCCAGCACAGAGAATGCCCAAACTTAGAGACTGGGGCACAGCATCAAAGATTTTGCTTTGCTGTAGGATTCCTGTGTGAGCCTACCCAAGTCACCCAACCTGTCCCTGCCTCTGCTCCTCAAGGACAAAAGGTACAAGCTCATCTGGGGTGCAGTAGTAGGGTCATACATGTGTTGAAGGAATAGCTGCCATGAAGAGAGTCTTGTTTAAAACCTGACACTTTGCATTTTCTGTGCCAGGCCAAATCAGACTCTTGAGTTCCTCAGCCAGGCTGTATGGTTGAAAAAACCCAGAGTATTTCCAACCCCTGTAAGAGGTTTTTCAGTATATACCAAGGACAAAAATACAAGTTTTTGAGCAGGGACTCTCACGAGTGGAAGGTGATGCGTTTGCATGAACTCACTGGGGACAAACTGCCTTTCCCTCCCTTGCCTTCTCTTTTCCTCACATCCAGGTCTTTGCTTTGCAGCTCAGGGGAGACAGTTACCAGCGTGACAAGCATGTCCCCTCTACAGCCCAAGAAGGTGAAGAAAAAGAAAGAGAAAGTGGAGCAGCCACCAGCCATCCCGGCAAAAGGTATGAACACAGCAGTGCAGAGGGATTTCAAATCCCGAGTACAACCATTTTCTGCACACAAAAAGCATGTTTTGCATATGAGATTTTTAAATCTTACTATTTTTTCTAATTCATAAGCCCTATGCTTCATTGTAAAATATGTTACTCAAAATACAGTTAAATTCTGGTGTAAGTACATGTATTTGCTCCTAATCTACTATTAATCTGTTATTTATAAATTGATAATGCATATACTAAAAATGACAGTGAATGATGATAATATGAACTGATGCCTTAATATTTATTTCTGTAGCTCCAATAGCCAATAATTTTCCTAAGCCCAAGCTCTTGAAACCTCAAAGAAAATTGATCCTGGTAAGTAACTTTCTATGACATTATTTTCTCCATATTCTTCTCTTTCAATACAATTGCTGTAATGCTGCCAGACCTCTAGGTTCAGAAACTGTAAATTGGCTTAAAAATCATACAAGTACTTTTCTTTAAGTAATACTTTCTCAAGTGATGAATTGTCTTGGCTCTTTTCATTTTGAGCATGAGGTTACACTGGATTATGTTTTCCAGCTTTCTAGCAGCCCCAGTGTCTACAAATTTAGCCTGTTCTTAAATGAAACCTGCTATTGATTCTCATGTGCTTCTGGCAGCTGTTGCTTTGGGGAAAAAAAATACCAGTTACTGATAGAATCAGGACTGTACTGGTCATACTGGTCTCGAGACTTTTCAAGTCAGAAACGGGAGGCTTGATTCTGGCTAAACCCATGTCAGGCTATAAGGCACATTCAGAAGCTGAGCAGGACACTCCCCAGAGCTGTTTCCCATTTCTGCTCCTCTTGCCTCCCTTTACCACACAGTTGGCTAAACCCCTATGTTTTAATATTTTTAGAAAAAAGAGAAAAAAATATCATCTTTTCTGCTTTTAAAATGATTTTTCAGTGAGGAACTTACATTGAAGTAAAAGATGTTTCGACAAAGATACAAAATGGTAATAATTACAGAGATAAAGAAGTACCAAATTCATCTGAATGAAACATTTTCTTGATTTTCAAGCATACTTGCCTCCCCATTTTGTTAATTCTCAAAAATTTCTCAGATTTTAAATTTTCAGTCTGCTTTGGGGCAAAATATGGCATCTCTGCAGGATGAAACACTTTTTTCTTTCCAACTGTAATTATTGCACAGCTGGTGCCTGCACCAGGTCTTTTTTCATTGATGGCACGTTGTTACTGGGTAATTGTCACTGCGAAGACAGACTCAAATTACCAGAGTTTCTGGACTTCTCCTGCAGCTTCCCTGAGCAATGCAAGGAAGGTACCACACTGGGGCACTGGGAGAATATTCTAGAAAACCTAAGCAAACAAGCTGGAGTATAAGGGAACATTACAAAATAATTCCAGCGTTTGGGGAAATTTTTTGTAATAATCTAAATACCAGGAAAATTATTTCCAGAGGACATGTGCTTCTAGTTTCTTGAAAGATGTTTATAATAAGCTGGAGAATTTCTTTTGTTGTTAACATGCTAGAGTGGGTTGCAGTATAATTTTACAAGAATACAATAACCTGGATAAAATATGGACATAATCTCAATGAAAATTAAAAAAAAAGAAAAAAAAAGAGAGAGAGAAAGCCTAATATCATGTTCAATTGCACAGCCTTGAGTAAAGCCTTTTAAAAACTCTGCTTAAGTCATATTGCTTTTGCTTTAACCAGAAGAACAATTCTATGCTCCCCCTGTTGCAGAAATATTCCCCATCAGTGTCATTCTCTATTAGCGTCAATGAGAAATGTGTACAGATCAAAGGAAATAGAGATGCTGAGATGCAGAAAGGGATGGTTTTTATCGCAGGCAAGAAGCGTAGAGAGTCGTTAGGAAGAAGAAAATCCTAAGGGCCCGCAAATTCCGCTCTCTAAGGGCTGTTCTGCTGTAGCCTTAAGTACTTAGCCCTTTGAGTTGGTAGAGATAAATCTTATACTTCCTCAACCAAATTTTCTGGTAAGCTTTTCATTGCCTCCCAGAGATGAGTTGTTACAGCCCACGAGTGTCAGTTACAGAACATCATCAAAACGAACAGGTTTCAGCGTCTTTTCACCAAAGTTTGCACCACCAGGAGCTCCCGTGTGATTCACTGGAGCCAATGAAAGGACGTGAGACTTCAGGTCAGACCTGAATCCTGTGGTCTTTTCTTCTGCAAAAATTTCTGTTGACTTCACCATTTTCACCCTATGTTTTAAGGGAAGGAAATTCCTGCACAGAGTGGACAGGCTGGAGGGAATCTTCCTGATGGCCTCTGCTAGGTCTTATAATCATCCCACTTTGAAATCAGCTAAATATATCCTGTATTACAAATTATACTCTTGGGCTTAGTTCTTCAAACACACTGCACATGTGCTCACAGGACATCAAAGCTGGCTTCTGCTGTTCCTGCACTGAGTAACCTCCTGAATTTAATCATAGGATTTCCCTGGTTGGAAGGGACCTTTAAGATCATCAAGTCCATCCATCAACCTAACTCTGATAAAAACCATCACTACACCATGTCTCTAAGAACCACCTCTACCCATCTTTTAAATACCTCCAGGGATGGTGCCTCCACCTTTTCCCTGGGCAGAGTCTGTTTCAAGGCTTAATATAAAAAAAAGTGTAGGAATTTTATCCAATTTTATCCAATCTGAACCTCCCCTGGGGCAACTTTGGGCAGAGTCTGTTTCAAGGCTTAATAACCCTTTCAGTGTAGGAATTTTTCCTAATATCCAATCTAAACCTCCCCTGGTGCAACTTGAGGCCGTTTCCTCTTGTCCTATTGCCTGTTGCTCTTCTCTGGACCTGCTCCAGAACCTCAATGTCTTAAATGTCTTTCCTTTGATGTCGACGATGTAAAAAGCTACATCATCAGGAAGGGCTTAAGCGAAAATTTCTGAAAGTCTTTCTTTTGATGACGACCCTGTAAAAAGCTACATCATCAGGAAGGGCTTATGTGAAAATTTCTGGAAGTCATTTTGTTAACCAAACAAAATGGAGAAAAATTTGGAACTGAGAAGGCTGTGACTTGGTCTCATCACCTGCACATACTCAGTGAAATCAAGCTTTCAGCATTACATGCGTAGCTCAATCGTCTACATCGGTGTATGCTCCTGAACCAAGTGGTGCAGACGGGTGCTCCTAAAGCTGCCCAGAAGCTTAAGTTTCTTTCACCTGAAAAATCCTGTTGACTTTTTAGATTTCAGGAGTGCATTTCCCATTGTACAACAAACCAGCCAGACCCAGTGTATATCAGAACCAGTGACACTGGAGTCCTTTTGGGAAAGGGGAGGAGATGCCTGAGTGAATGATCTGCAGCCTGATTTACCACCTCAGAGCTGTGAAACAGAAAGAGACTTTGGGTTTTTGATCGCTGGGGAGTTTGTGCTTTCAGGTCAGGTTTTTGCACAACTAGTAGGATTCCTTATTACTCTTAACATTTAGGTACCATTGGCCCTTTCCTTCAGAAAGAAAAAGGAATTAAAATGCATCTGTTCAGTAATTCGTGGATTCTGGATCTGGGAACAATCAGGTTTCCCTTTCTCCTGGATGATTTTAAATTAAAAGCTATGCCACCCATGTTACTTTAGGTAACATTGGCCCTTTCCTTGAGAAAGAAAAAGGAATTAAAATACATCTGTTCAGTAATTCGTGGATTCTGGATCTGGGAACAATCAGGTTTCCCTTTCTCCTGTTTAGGTACCATTGGCCCTTTCCTTCAGAAAGAAAAAGGAATTAAAATGCATCTGTTCAGTAATTCGTGGATTCTGGATCTGGGAACAATCAGGTTTCCCTTTCTCCTGGATGATTTTAAATTAAAAGCTATGCCACCCTCTGTGTTTCCTCCACAATATGTAACAATGGGTGATGATTTAAGTTCCCAATTTCTTCAGGCATTATTGATCTCCACAGACTTCCAGTAACATTGTACATCTGATATACAAAGAAATGGTGAACATTTTTCTTCCTTGACTCCCTGCGATTCTTGAATATTTCCATCCACTCCACATAATTTCTCTCTCTGTGAGATGAATAGTCCTTTTTTTTAAAGTCTCTCCTTGTGATGTGAGACGTCCATAGGAACATGAATATCATTTACATGTTCAGGTTGACGCTCAGAATACAATTTACTCAAACCTGCTGAGTTATGCCTGCTTCCCCATTCAGATTCCAGGTTGCTGTCTTTACCCCCAAGAAGGAACAGTTTGTATAAATACATCAAATCTCTTGCTGGAATTGTGCCGAGGCTTGTGTATTTACGAAATCCCGTAGCAGATGATTTTTGTGTGATGACACATTTGGAGTAATAAAAGCGTCACCAGAAAACTGAAAACCTTTAATTACTTCCTTGGGCCTTTTTGAAGGATAAGAAGAAACGGGCCTGATTTCCAGCAGAGTTGGTTTAGACTCTAGGAATAACCCTGCAACTGCAAAAGGAATAAAGCATTAGCAAAGGTGAGGACGTTCTTCTCCAAAAGCTGTTAAAACAGGCTAGACAAACCTATGCCAGGTATATTTAATTTGGCTAATGAAGAAAGATGGATGGGCACACCCCTTAGAGCCCCTGCCTGCCCTACATTTGTGGGATTCTCTTACTTTAAAATAAAATAATTCAATGGAATTAGTAAATGATCTTTGTCCCTGGCTTTGTTACCATAACTTCTCTGGGATTCAGCAGTAAAATTTAGATGCAATGCTGAAAGAGGCTTCACAAATTGTTGTAGATACTGTTTCCAGGGAGTCTGGGAAGTATTTTTTAGTTTAGGGAGTAAAAACCAGACATCTTGGTGAAAAGGACCTGTCCTTTTTAACTGATAGTGACACTAAAAGTCATACTTCTTGCTCCCCATATTTTCCAACGTCATATTTCTCAGCTTTGGCACGGAGAAGACAATGGCTCCCTTGATATTTCGGTGCTCTTACTGGCCAGCGGTTGCATTTCTAGGGGATAACTCATCTTGCAGATCTCACTTTAGTTCTTCATGAAGGTCTGCAGAAGTAATTTTTGAAGCTCCTCTCTTCCAGGGGAAGCTCTGGCTTTCTGCCTGCAATCACTGACATTGGTAAACACCCGGAGCGCTGAAGAGGGAAAAAAAAGTAATGCCTCTCTGACTCCTGAGTTAAGTTAATCTCTCAATGAGGGATCTGTCCCACTGAAGTTCATATGGTTTGAGCATAAAATGTATCTACAGCCCTGAGGAACACTTGTGATTTCAGCACGAGAAAGACCACACATCCTTGAGAGTGTGGTTTTCCAGTGTATACTGAAAAATAGGACTCTCAAAGGCTAATCCTTTTCCCTCTGAAGCTACAAGGAGTTTTCTCACTGTTAATTTTGCAAAAAACACTTTGCCAGCCTGTTCTCTCTGCCCATGTCCTGGTGGCCCAGGGAAGGGAGCTGCAGCCTGTCCACCAAATGCACCAAATCTTCGCTTCAGCACACTCTTGCCTTCACCTCCATAACTTGACTCTCCAGTGATGGCCCAGCTGGCATCCCCTCCCACAGCTTCAAAAAAAAAGATGCTTATGAAAAGGAGATATGCAGAGGAAAAGATGGACTGGTCCCTTTTCCTTTGGCTGCACGGAGTATGTGGTTTCCTCCCATCTGGGCATTCACGCGGAGAGAAGCCACAATCTGTCCCTGTGGCCAAAGCCCATCCAGTTGGGCCTGGAGAGTCCTGTCTAGACATTGAGTGTGCTCAGGCGGTGACACGGGATGCTCCTGAGCTGTGCCATCTGGACAGCATCCACATTATTCCTGCAGAGCTCTTTACCAAGTGTGAATACAAAACAGGATGTTTCTCAAATCTGAAAGGGAAATGGCCAGAGAGCTGATTTTTTGCCTTTGCAAGAGAAAGGGATAGAAAAAATGTTAGTTCTAGCATGTGCTTGCTAAGAATGAGGTAATTCATGGCACTGGGGCAGAGCTGCTTGCTTTGTCCTGTGGAATGACCCGAAGAGAAGGGCAATTCCTAGAGACTGGATCAAAGAAACTTCACCAGAACCTCTGGACTCTGTATCTTTTCCATTTGTGTTTCCTACAACATCCCACAGCATGTGCCCAGCAGCACAGCATGGCTGGTCCATTGGTGGCAATTTGCCACATACTGGCCATCAGAGCAGCAAACCTACCCCCAGGGAGGATGGGGTTTCATTTTCAAGTGTTGCTGCAGGAAATCCCAGTTACTAAAAATATTACAAACTTGTGACTGGAATTAATATGCTTGTTAAATCCAGAAAATTAAGAGATAAAAATTCAATTTGGTCTATAAACATAATTTTCTTGCCTTGGTCCTGCATTAAAATTATTCTGCATCGTATCCCAAACAAACCATGTGATCTTAGAGACGCTGAATTCCAAGGCAAATGTCTGCAGCAATAGTCGCTAAAACATTTCAGATTGAAATGAACTGAAAAGTGAGCCCTTTTCTGCTTATTTTTGATAGTAAACTAGAATCAGGGGAATTGCTTTTCTTTAAATTAGAAATTCACATTCATTTTGTCAGCTTCATGATAACTGGTGTGGTCATGGAGCAGTAAGATTGCAGCAATCCATAAGTGCAAGTTGGCATCAGCTGTTTCTCCAGACAAGTTAAATTTATGAGGTTATTATTTACTTGTTTTCTTCATATCTAATTACAAATTTGGATAAAAGTGGTCTCAGTTAAAACTTCAAGAACTTTCAGTCTGACAGTCCTCACGGTAAACATCCTTGAGGCTGCCAAAAAACAAAGCAGCTAAGCCAAGGAAGAGCAAAATTGACATTCCTGGTAATTATGACATAAAAAAATCAGAGTAATTTACATTAAAAACCCAACCCTTCTAGGTCATTTCTAATACGTTTATATACTGGACAAGCCCAATAAAACCAGAAATATTTATATGCATACTTTAGTTTCTTTTAAATATTCACATTATTTATGTGACAGACTTTGCAGGAGGTTTATTAAGAAGAATGTTCCTCCAAGTGAACTTTTTAAAATAGTTGCCCATGGGAAACTCTGTGACTGGAATAAACTAAAATTAAACTGGAAGAAATCTGGGAGAGGAATTATTTTGCATTTGCCAGAAGATACGCTGGAAAATGATGACTCTTCCTAATGTATATTTCTGCAAACCTTGCGATCCCAAGATCAGAAAACAGATAGAATCATAGAATGGTTTGGGTTGGAAGGGACCTTAAAGATCATTAAGCTCCAACCCCCTGCCCTGGGCAGGGACACCTCCCACCAGACCAGGTTGCTCCAAGCCCCATCCAGCCTGGCCTTGAACCCCTCCAGGGATGGGGCAGCCACAGCTTCTCTGGGCAAGATAGACAAGAGAAAGACTGTATCTAAAAATGTCACTTTGGGATAGAATTCTATTTGAAGAAACAATTTCAATATTATTTTAGAACAATGATGTAATTTTTCAGGCAAGGCTGTTGTAGCCATAGAAATCCCAATGACCTCTAAGTGAAGAGCCAGGACAGAAAGAGGGGGTGAATGGCCACTCATTGCATTGTCTCTTCCTCTTCTCCCCTGGTATCGGTCTCACCTAAAACATCAGTTATTGAAGTCACGCTACACTTCCAACAAAGGAGGTGGTGGCAGGACTCCAGGCTTATGCTGCCAAAATGCTACCCAATCCAAATGAGAGAGGAAATCATAGAATTAGTTTTCTTTCCCTGCCTGCTCAAAAAAAAAAATAAAAAAAAAATTGGGTTTTGGACAAACAAACAGGCAAGATTAAATTAAACATATGGTTGATAAATGAAGTACAGAAGAGCGTATGGAAAAAACCCCTGGCTACCATAGGTACTTTAAAGTAGTGTTGGCTTCCATGCACTGTTATTACGCATCCTTTGCTGAAAACTGTATACCCTTCACAATTTTGAACCTCCTGTGTGTTTCCTCATATTTTCAATCAAATTATTACATACTAGAAATATGCATAAGGGAAATTATTCTACACATTTTATGGTGTGCTGTTGCTTGTAGCAGTAATTGAAGTACCTTTTCCACTTATGAAAGTACTAATTTTATTTGGTTTTATTGCTTTTCTAGATGCAATTATTTATTTAGTGTGTTTTGGCTTTATTAAATTATGTTTACTATAGGAACATCATAAAAATGTATGAAAGCAACACATCAGCCACTACTGCCCAATGACCTGTTTTGGGGAATCTAGTGTTATTTTTCATATCCAAACATAATAGAATAAAGTAAGAATAAAGAGATAATCTACACTGGAAAACAATGCAATTTTGAGATAATATAATAAAACACCTGGACAATATGATTTCATAAATCTTAGTTCTAAAATTTACATGAGCTGGGCGTTGGGTTGGCTATTTTAGGACATGCGGCATTTTCTAAATGGAAACATAAGATGAAATACAATTAAACAGCAAAGGGGAAAGCACGTACAGATTTAGGTTGCCCTGAGCAACTGATTTCTACAGAACAATGAAAATATTTCTACTTCAAAGGATGGACTGGGTCAGTCTTAGGAAATGTAGAGTTTTACTCTGGCGGTGACCAATGGTGTGTTTGTAAAGTCCTATCAGATTCGTTGTTAGGAGGGTTTTCACATGCTGTGTATTATTCTGTATTCAGGGTCTCAGGTGACACCCACTGAAGTTGGCACCAAAAGTCACAATATTTTAAAAGAGAAACCAGGTGTGCTGTCATAGACCGAGAATAAAATCTTCAACGTTTGCTGCTGTTATTGTGATGTCCAGCCTTAGTTTAGCTCCTGTATTTATTTTAGCCTCTGCACTACCTATTGAACAGCACACAGAGTTTTGAAATCTCAAAAGGAATTTTTTGATTTATATCAAAAAAATGCAAAACCAACTTAAGTGCCTAGAAACTGAGGCTAATTCTCTCAGACTAGGAAGAAGAGTGGAATAGAAAAAAGAATTAATTATCAGAGCAGTTGACCAAGAGTTTCTTCTAACTCTTTAAGCCAAAGCCAGGATAGGACAGATGTTTTTCTGGACTTTGTGGTTTAGCTCAGTCCTGATACACGAACAAAGAAAAGAAAGAAGTGTTACATACAAGATCAGGCTGGGATCCACAGGAAGTCCTTTTACATCATTACACCAGAGAATTCAACAAAAGCAGGAAATCTGTGTAGTCAATAGTGGAGCATTTGATAATGAAGGATGACCAGAAGCTGAGATGGAACAGAACCACCCAACTCAAGAGGGGGAAGGAGGGAGGGAAAACCATGGGAATAATCAAATGCAAAGATGACAATTAGCCCCACAAAGGGCCTTTACTCACGTGTACAGATCAACTGACTTCAACGACACCACCTGCAGCAGCTGCCCAAAGTATTTCAGGATCAGATCTGCAGAGAAGAAATAAGATTAAATCAACGCTGGAAAAGTGTAAACTGATCTACCCGGAGGGAAACAATCTGAAATGCAGAGTGTGAGCAACAATCAAGGCAAAAGGAGAGGGTTATAGAGAAGTGCAAAAGACAGGATGCAGGGGAGCACAGGGACTGGTTTCAGAGGATATTGGATGATTATCTTTTTAGCCAGAAGACAATACAATAATTATTCAGACACATTTCAAGGAAACAGGAATCATTTATGTTAAACCAGAAAGAAAAAAATAACAGTAAATAAAACATAAAGGAAACTCTTGGCATTGGAAAAATATTGTCCATGTCTTCACTATAACATTTAAGTACAGTATGAGAGATCTTGGCTTATGAACTTTGAGTCAGTTTTCAGTTTACAAGTGGCAAAGCCTTTCTTGGTCTCAGAGGTACAGCCTTTTCTAAAAGTATAGTCTTGTGACTGCAAAAATTTGCACAGCTGAAATGTTTTTTGTTTTGGCTTAATTGTCCTTTTTAGGCTTAAACTGGAGGACACACGTTATGTTCAGGCAGAACACAGTACCCAAGAAGATAAAAGAACAAATTCTCCAGTTCTCCATTTGCACAGGGCCTTTTTGTTGCCTTCTGCATATTTTTAAGGTGTTTTGGTTCTGTTAAGAAATATAACAAGAGGTACTTTGAGTGGCTGTGATTAGAGATGTAACTGGTCCGAGGTTTACAGCTGGGAAGCAAATCTGGCAAATATATTTCAAACTCTGAAGTCTGCAATAACTAAAATTAAATCAGGCAATTTAGGATTAAAGAGACTGAACGTTTCACTAACACCCATCTTTCAAGCAAATTGTCAAATTTAAATGTTTAGTGCTTGAGAAACAAGGAGAAATTGGTAATGAACCTGAAAATCCTACTATTTCCTGTTTCTTCTTTTTAATATTATTTTTATTTCATCTTCTGTGAACTACCTCCAGTGCAGACTAAACTAACTGACAGAATAGTAGAACTAGAATGTGTGAAAGAAGAAATGTAGCCCATTCTACAGAATATTTAAGGCATCCTTTGCATTTGGTGGTAACGACATTATAACTGTACTTTTTTTTGGTTCTGTTTTTCTAGCCAAAAATTGCAGAGGAGAACTTAACATACGCTGAACTTGAACTTATGAAGCCGATTCAGGAAGCCAAAGGCATTCCCAGTACGACAGTCTACGCACAGATACTCTTTGAGGAGAACAAGCTGTAACAGTTCATGCCTGTATAAATGTCCTTTGTCTGTGTTCTATTTAATTCTTGCTGTGCTGTTTATTTATAAAAATCATACAAATGTCCTTATTTTTTTATTTCCATTCATGCACTTCTATTTTTCTATGAGACTTTTAAACAAAACATAGTTGAAAGGAATCATAGAAAAGCAGCTGGTTGACAAGTGACGTCCTGGAGACACCCTTCGCAGTGTTTGCCCCCCCCTGTTTTAAATGGACTGAAGTTCCATCTGGAGCATTTTCAATATTAAACATTATTCCTTCTTTGATGCTAATGTGATGAGTCCAGCTGCAAACATCATCATCATCATCATCATCATCTGAGCAAGCCTCAGAAGGACTGGTGGCAGGATCTGCGCACATCAGCCTGCTTCTGAAGGCAAAGACAAAGACCACTGACCAGGAAATTTGTCAATTTAATGCTGTTTTTCTCATCAGAAAACTATTAATTCAGTAAAGCTGAGACTTCTTTCCACAGCAACAGAACAGCTTAAATTACTTTTTCTGCTATCCAGAAATAATTATCAAAAGAGTTGGTTTCTGTGTTTTCAAGTTCCCTTTCTAAATGACTTTGTATTTAAAAACTCGTTACTTTTAGTAAAGTTCTTCCTTAGTGCTTGAAATCAAACATTACAAAATAATCCAAAGGAAACATCCGTAGTTAAACCCCAATGATTTGAGGAAGAATATTCATAGCTTGGGAACATTTTCCAGGATTTGATATTTTTAGAATTCTGGTTTGGAATAGGAAAAATTGTGATTGCAAGTAAGAGTTGGACAGAACCAGGACACTGCTCTTGGCCTTGATCTAGACTGGGGCTCCCAAACTTGGAGAAGTTTCCTCCCGTGTCCTGCATCACTGAGCTGCTGATCCAGAGGAAACACACAGCTTCTCCTCCAGAAGGGAGCAGACTCCATTAGCACCCTGCTCACTCACTTTGGAGTTATTTCTTTGGAAAGATCAGGGCTCGGGATACAAGCCTAATGTGAGAGCACAAAATACTCTTCCTCTTTCTTCACCTCTTGGTAACTAAGAAGAGATTCTTCTTTTTCCTTTGATACCCATTCATGGAAAATGGGCTGTTCTGTGGCATCCTGGGCATTTCAGATGTGAAGGACAGATAGACTGGTGTTTGCAAGCTCCTAAATCTTCAATGCCCAAACTCCACCAGAGGTCAGGGAGGGTTGGGTACCCAACATCCTTCAGTCTTTGAGAAGCTTTAGCCCATGATTAACCACACCATCTTCCTGCTTCCGTATTAGATGAAAATCTCTGGTATAAAAAAGGAATTTAAGAAAAGCTTGTCAGGCTGGCTGAGACCTACAGTACTAATTCCAACTCTAGTCCCTCATCAAGACAGTTCTTTCCAAACAAAGGCCAGCTTTTATCAATAGGTTTGCCAGCAATTATTTGCATTTTTAATGTTTGCATTTGTGAGCTGTCAAGAAAATGTTCATTTCACCTTTTCATTATCCCAGGAGTTTAATCACCCACTCAAGGCACATGGTATCTATCCTTGTTCTCTGATTGGGTGATGGATTTTTAATGACAACAGCAACCAACTCATTGACCAAAAAGAAACTGGTGCTAAAAAGTGATCAAACATTCAGGGATCAGTTTGGGACCAGCCAGAGTTTGACTGAGTATTCAGAGAGGACACCTCTTAATGCAGACAGCTGTAAGGAAGGCCTTAGAAAAGCACAGAACTTATTAGTGATTCATTTGGAATTAAAAATAGAACCCTAACACATTAATGAGCTGACCACTTAGTTGTGAAAACTTGCTGAAGTTTGGTACATAAACATTCCTTTTACATACAGCTGGCCGTTGTGCCCATTGCTCAGAAAAATCCTCTACTCTATGTTTGTGCCCAGTATTTTAATGAATACCACTCTTTGTGTATTAATAGTCTATATCGTCTTGTTTATGTTTGATATCTAATTCCCCAAAATAATAGTTAATTAAGCTAAATAAATTACCTTTTTTTTTTGGGCGAGATTAATTCTCTCAGTCTGTGTAGGATTTATTGCTTGCTAGAGAACGATTCGAGGATACGTGTTTTATCTCATGCTCAGCATTTAGGCAACCCCAACAGGTGGGAATTGAATTTTTCATTCTGAAGAAAGTGCCGTGATTTTGAAATGTTTTCCATTGGTGACCAGCTTCAGATGACAGCAGAATCCTGAAAGGCAATGAACCAGCTGAGTGAAGGGAGGCCAGAAATACTGCTGAGAACACCCACCTTCCTGATTAGGCATTTCCTAAGCCTTTTCTTATGCAGCACCCACCCAGATTTCATAAAGCCAGATCATATCATTGGAGAGATAAAAACATCATCCTTTACCTTTCAATCTATTGTACCTCTTTAAGTATCAAAGCAACTCACTTGAAAGACTATGGAGAAGAAAATTTCACTGAGTATAATGTGCTTTAGTGGGAGAAATGCAGAATGAGTTGGATTTAGCTCCTTCCAACAGGAACCTCTCTGGCCTAACTCCCTCCAGCTTCAGCAGAACAGCAGCGGAGCTGAACGTGGTCCCCTGAACCTGTTCTTTTATGACAGGAGCTCCCATTAAGACTCTTAATATCCTATTAAGCCGTGGTTGGAGTCTGCTGAGTCATACTCTTTTGGTCACTCCTCCCGTTGTCATTGGTAAAACATGGCCCAGTGCTGAATTTTTAACAAATACAGCTCTATTAGCTTCACGCCAATTTGGTATCAGATTGTTAAACGTTAATGTACTGCACCCTATAGCTTTAAATAGAATTTGAGATGTTTACAGCTTTGGTTAAATGCACCTGGTTCCTCCACATTAAATTTTATTACTGGAATCCTCCATCAGCAAACAGGAGTAAATCATATTAGCGCTGTGGGCTGTGCGGGGGCCGATTCTGCATCCCAAGGAAAAGGTGGATTATTACTCTTTAGTACAACTTTCTAATTGGTAGGTGTGGTCAGAAAGTCATTATCTCTGTAATTACAAGCAAATTATTTGTTTTAGTATAACTGTAACATAATAGTGGGATTCTCTTCATTAAGAAGTTCAATCAAAGTTGTGTCCTTCACCAGGGTTTGGCCAGGTTCTTGCTGGCACAGCAGGACTCAGACCAGATGAGGTCTCCTTTGATGTTTGATTTGAAGGTCAAATTCTACTTTTTGAGGGCTCCTCCAAAACACCTCTGGTGAGTGACATCAGGGTGCAAAGATCCTTTATTGGCTTCAGTCTAACATGCCAGGGTAAAAGATAAAATTCCCAAATTCCGCTGCATAACGCTTGCTCTTCTGAGTTTGCTGCACTAATCTGAAATACACTCCTTTGGTGTGCTTTGTACCACCACCTGATTTGACCCCATTTTATTACCTTGGTTGGGAGGTAGAGCTGAGCCAAAGAATGGCTCTTTCTTGAAGATTTCTATTGAAATCTTCTCTTTCAATAGAAGACCCTGAGTTTGTGTTATTCCTCTCGCATGTCAATAGAAGACCCTGAGTTTGTGTTATTCCTCTCAGGAAAAAAAAAAAAAAAAAAAAAAAAAAAGAAAAATAAAGAAAAAATGGAAATGGCATAGATTTTGAGATGTCAGCTCATCCACTACTTGATCTCAAGGCTGGACCAACTCAGCCTGACTTAATCTGGTAGAGATTGGTCCAACCTCTTCTTAGAAACTTATAGTGATAAGGTTCCATACTCTCCTCAGCATCCACTTCCACAGCCCTAATCATTCAAAATTTTGAATGACTGAATGATAGGTTGTTGAAAACATCCCTACTGTGTAGGCTGTATCTTCTTGCCTTTTCCCCAGAAGACATGCAGAACATCTCACTCTCCTCTTAACAGCCTTCTCCAGATTTTAAGACTATTGAAGGAACAGTTGAAAGAAGAATTATCAACCTCAATTCTGTCAGGCTTTCCTCTTGTAAAGATCAAATGATTCCCAGTACTCCTTCTCTGGAAAATATTAACAAATTATTCCAGATAAAACAGCCCTGGAAATCCAGGGAATAGGTAGGTTGGGTTCTGAGCTGGCTGCCTACAACATGTGGCTCTCAAACAACCTCTCTCCCTGGCTGCCCCAGCTCTTTCAAGCAAACTTCACAGCAGTTTCCTGTTCCACCATTTCCACACAAAGCCCAAATGCTGAGCCATGTGCTCTGCTGACTGCAGAGCAACAGGTAGGGCAAGAATCCTACCTGTCTTGGCACCATTTTGTGTTAAGTCTCTCTTGTTCCTCACCAGCATTGCTGGGTTGTTTGCAAACCCCACAAGAGGCTTTTCAATCTTTGACAACCCCAGTCAGAAACGTTCTGGCAGCTCTTTTTGACCCTCCAGCTGAGACCTGCCCAGGGTTTCATTTGTCCCTGTAATTGCATTTCTCCCTGCTGTGCAGAACCTGGGGCTCTCCTGCACCTCACACCAGGGAAGCAGGAGGTCAGGAGGCCCCAGGCAACCTCACCTGGGTTCTGCTCCTGGCTATGGAAAAACTTTGGGGAAAGGGTCTTCTTTCCTCCGGGTCTGTTCCCTGTGCCCTTCTTGAACACAAGATGTTGAGTCAAACTCAAACTTTCCCTCTTGGATTTAATTTGAGCTGTTAAGCCATGTTAAAAATCCCATCTATTTTATCTGCAGCAATATTTTACCATAAGGAAGAGAATGAGAACACAATGATGCACGAGGAGGAACTTCTTTCCTGTGAGGGTGGCAAAGCCCTGGCAGAGGCTGCCCAGAGAGGTGGTGGAGTCTCCTTCTCTGGAGACATTTCAACCCCACCTGGACACGTTCCTGTGGGACCTGCTCTGGATGGACCTGCCGTGGCAGGGGGTTGGACTAAATGATCTCCAGAGGTCCCTTCCAACCTCTACCATTCTATGAATAAGGCTTCTGGGGGCTTTTTCCTTCCTGTTCTGGGCTGACATGGTCACAGGCACAACTGAGAGCAGCTACAGCACGTAGCTACCCACAGCCCCACAACTTTCTTTGAGAAATGAGACATTGATCCTGTGGGATCATCCTTGGGAAAGAGGAGGAACTTCTCTGGCTGCTAAAAGTTCTCTTCTGACACCTGGGGGGGAGCACAGGACCAGGACATCGTGTAAAATATACCAGGCAAAAAACACATGGGGGTGGGCAAGAGTTATCGCTTTCAAACATGGTACCTGGACATGTGTCCTCCCCTCACCATAAAAGCAAATGAGGAGTCACTGGATACTTCTTGGTGATGCTACATTATGTCCTCCACCTCCCATTCTGCCCACAGTGCGTAGGGACTAGAAGAGAAACTGCTCAGCACCGTCTGTGAAGGGAATTTTTCAGGCAGCCAGTTAAACAGCTTCACAAATCTCATCCCCCTGCACTAGTCCTGCGGGAGACAAGTCAGTGGAGAATCCTGGCCTCAGTGCTCTGATTGGAGAGCATCAACAAGGCTGACACTCAGCCATTAGTATTCTGTATGACACCTCTATACCTCAAATGGTCCTTGCAGTGGCTCCCTGCTCTCTGGGGAACACAAGCCCTTCAGATCCCTCAGGCAAATGTAGCTTTGCTCGCTTCTACTTCGGCTTTCTCCTTGTTTGCTCTCAAAGAGCAACCAGAGGATAGAAGAGCCCTGTCCTGCCAGGGAACTAACTCAAAAGCCAAAATTAGTAAATCACTGTGTGCACGACGACGGCAAATGGCAAAGGCCACTCCTATGTATCACTATAAAAAATAACATTAATTGGGATGCTTTGCAATTTCCTGTACAACTCATAATTAGGTTAGATAAGAAACTAGCAGTGTCTAAGTGCTATAAATGTCTAAATTAAGTTATTTTGAAAGTGCTTGGCACTTTGACATTTGAGAGTTCAGAGTAATTGGAGTATTGAAATAAAATTGCTTCTGTTATTTAAAAGGTCATTATCTTCTTCGGGTAGATATATGAGGACTATTTTCCACTCTACTGAGCCGTTCTATTTGGTACAATTAGACCTGCTTGAGTAGATTTCTAGTGGGCCTCCTCCCACTTATCACAGTCCCAGCACTGCCACGGGGAAGGGCCTGTAAATATACAGCCCAAAGACAGAGTATATATTCAGCTCATAACGGGGCTCCAAAGAGCCAAGGGCTGCCCAGAGCTTCAAACGGACACCCACCAACACAACCAAAGCCAACACACACCAGGTTGGAGGCAGAACCCAACCTGCCAGGCAGATAAAGGCTTTGGAGCAAATCAGGATTTCACCTTCCCTACCAAATCACACCATTATCTGGCAGCAGCTCTGGTTATTTCAATAATACTTCTCAGAATCCCTTGTTTACAACGTGCATGGTCCCACTGTCACAATAAGGATATGCCTTTTGCTCGCTTACCAGATCCGGTGCTCTGTGACTGTGACAGTCAAAGATGGGAACTTAAATGACCACACTTTGACTGCATTTTATTTTGGTTAATCCAGCGGTGTCAGTAAAATAAGGGGGTATAACGACATAGACATTGGTAGAGGAGATGTAACTTGTCACCGCTGGAGACTATCACAGCCAGGAGACCATGGGCTGAGGACAGGAGTGGCCAAAGAGAACTCTCACTGTTCGTTCCAGTGGCTTAATCCCTCTGCTCCCACCATGGGAGCTGAGCACCCCACCAAAACTGGAGTAGCTCTGGAAGCACAACTCTTCCTTGTCCCTCCTGGCCAGGGAACGGATGTACAAGGGAGAAGCAAAGTCCTTCAAGCCTCCTGCTCAAGCTGAACAAGGAAACAATTTCTGACCTGAAAAAGGGAAAATCCCCACGCGTCTGTTGCAGCCACCCACCCAGAGACAGCTTCTCCCCCATCAGCAAGAGCTCAGAATGCTCTTCCACCACAGAACTCACCCAACACCCTCAGCTCCAGCCACCCAGCCTTAGTTGCTGCCCTTCACCAACAACCCTCCACACGCGTAAAGTTGCAACACTTGAGTACACATTGAGTGATCACTGCACATGGGCACAGCTACAGCTGTCCCCACCACAAGGCCCATGTTTGCAAATATTACTCATGGTCATGCAATATTACATATTACAGCAAATATTACTGGTGGTCACCAAGATCCAAAAGCACTCCTGAAGGCTGTCTGGTTCTAGAAACCAGGTTTCCGTAAGACATTTAACTCCAATGAAGGGAACAAGGGGGTTCCCTTATAAAAACTTCATGTGGCAAGATTCCAGGAGCTTCCTGACACTTGGGAAGAGCTCTGATGACAACCTGTCTGTAAGGCTGGCATCCCTCCACCAGCCCTGTTCCCTCCCCATCAGCCTGGCTGACTTAAATGACATTAAGTTCTATGTCTGAAGAGTGACACCAGTAACACAACAACCAGTCTGATCCCCAAGCGCTGTGGGTGACCTTTAGCAAACAAGTCCCCCCAGGTACCTGGCTCAGAGGTGCTTTGTTCCAAGCAGGAGGAGACAAGAGAGCTGGGATCAGGTCCAGAGCTTTTCTGGGCTTCTTTTTCGACTTCCCTGGGATGTCCCTCCTGAAATGATGTGACACAAACATGACAAGCTGCGTTTTCATGCAGAAGAGAGCATATTCCTGCAAATTATTGTAGTTCATCTGGCTCTCAGACACCTTCCCTTGTGACAGCCATGGGTGAGCCCAAATGACATGATCTCCTTACCCATACCTTCCTGCAACAAGGTCTGAGAACCCTGTACCAGAAGGACTCAGGAACAGTAGCACACGGTGACAATCACAGGGAGACTTTCCCGTGGGGCTCACCGATTGGTTTGCATGGATTTCTCAAAAAAAAAAAAAAAAAAAAAAGGTTTGAGCAAATTCCTTTTTATGAGGCTGAAAAGGCCCCGTGGTGCGCAGGCAGCTCTGCAAATATTGCTTCACTAGCCTTTATTAGCCAACGGAAAGCTACAGAAATCAGACAGTATTTAATGCTCACTGCAACATTTACAAGGCTTCTATTGCCGAAAAAGGCAGCAAGATGGTCTGAGCAATAACCAAATAAGTGTGATTAAGGCATTTTAGGGTTTATGGTCCTCGATTAGATTAAACTGATTTTTAAAGGCACATAAAGGTTGTGCTGTTCCACATTTCTCTTCTTGGTTTCCCCACAGGGCAGAGTTAAGACTGTGCCTTATTCCTGCATTTCTTATCCTAATGGGATTGGATTTCTTTTAAGGGTAATTCTCACCCTGAGCTACTTACTCCTTGTAAAATTTGGTTCTGAGATAATTACAACACCCTGGTGATGCTCGCACTGTGCCGCTTGCCATAACAACGGAGTTATGCTGGAAGTATTTGCTGTGGAATTGCTCTACTTGCTTAATTTTTCAAGCATATTCCAGATCTGCTGTCCCCACATCCCACGTGACCATTAGAGAACCAGCATCACATCAGGACACCCACCAAGCAGGTGCCACTACTATCCTTGAGGTTCCACCAAGTCTTGTCTACGCGTTAGTGACAGCTGCCTCCATGTCCAGAACTGAGAGAATTTCACAGAGATTCCTCATTTACCAAATACACAGGAGACCAACATAAATGGAGATTTTTACCAGAATTTTTACCAAATTTACCAAATACACAGGAGACCAACATAAATACAAAAGTGCTCATGAAAGTGTTGATATCAAAACTAATTGTTCAACCACATATTCATTTCTAGCAGAAACTTCACGTCACAGAGACATGCCTACAGAAAAATGACCCGGTAACGTTCCACCACTATCGCACACACTGGATGTATCAGACTGAGGAAATTTGGTGATGTTTGTGCCTTCACTGTGGAAGCAAGGAGCAGTGCTTTCAGTACTTGCAGTATGCATTAAATCCATGACTTATGACTCAGGAAAACTCCTCTAGAGCTACAGAAGAAACCTTTAATACAAAAGTGCTCATGAAAGTGTTGATATCAAAGCTAATTGTTCAACCACATATTAATTTCTAGCAGAAACTTCATGTCACAGAGACTTGCCTGCAGAAAAATGACCCGGTAACCTTCCACCACTATCACACACACTGGATGTATCAGACTGAAGAAATTTGGTGATGTTTGTGCCTTCACTGTGGAAGCAAGGAGCAGTGCTTTCGGTACTCACAGTATGCATTAAATCCATAACTTATGACTGAGGAAAACTCCTCTAGAGCTACAGAAGAAACCTTCCTCAAGCAAGCACTGCTGTACAGCAAATCACTCCTAATCAGAATTTTCACCAGGAGGAGACCACAACCTATTTCTATCCAGTTGCCTTTTGTATACCTTTCTCAAGCAAGCACTGCTGTACAGCAAATCACTCCTAATCAGAATTTTCACCAGGAGGAGACCACAACCTATTTCTATCCAGTTGCCTTTTGTATTCTTCCAAATTGCAACTCCCTGAACAAGCTCGACTCTAGAAGATATTAATTCTTAACCTGCTGACTTCCATGCACACGTGCACACTCTGGATTTGCTCTCTGTGATCCAGAACAACAGCTGATGCACCTTGTCCTTCTCTTGAAGTCAGTCTCTGTCTGTCCAGCACAGTACACGCAGGGCTTCACTCCACCAGTGCTAACCAGTCCCAGTGGGGTGGAAATCAGGGAACTCTCCTGGCTCTGTCTGGTCAGGGGTGTTTGGTGGTAGGAACACAAAGGATCTTCATAACCATAAAGACCTTCATGTTCTTGCTGGCTCTGCCCTGACCCAGTCTCTGGTGTTCAGGAAGCTGCTTTGCCTAAGTGGTTACTCAGCCCTTCGTGTGTAAGATAAGGTACTCGATTTCTTTACCAGGTCTAGGGGGGGCAGGGGAGAGAGGGAATTATCAGTTTAGCTCCTTCAAATTCTCATAAAATGTTAAGGAGCTTTATTTTTCCCACTTTCTCCATCTCCACTAGGGACACAAATGGCACTTCAATGTATTACTCTATGGTCTCAGCCTTCTTATATTAGAAATACCCACTTCTACCGTGCAGGGTGATGGTGAATGTAAAGCCTGAAAGACATCTCATACACTGATATTCCAGAGAACATTGGCCAAGGCCAGGAAAGAAGGCAGTGAAGGAGAAAAATGAAAGAATATGTTGACCAGCTGTGTCAGATCTTCATCCTCACCCATTCCATGCATTCTGCCTGCCCTGCTCACTAAGAAAAAAAAACAAGTCAGAGACTAAGAAACCAAAGATTGCACCATAACACATGTTCACAGTGGGGCTGGATAAAGGCTCCACTGCCAACCTGGGAATTCCTGCCTTCACTTTGCAAACAAAATAGCTTTCCAGAAGGCACACATATCTTTTCACGCAGATTCAGGGAAGGAGGAAGAGTAGAAAGGGAGATGCTAACACACTTTTATGTTAGTAAGAATAAAGATACTGAAACAAAGTCAACATCTGTTTGAAGCCTCAGTATTTTCTGATCTCATGGTACTAAAATTAGAGTACGGTGATTTTATTAAGCTGCATTGCTCTTTGGCATAATCAAAGCAGTTTTATTTGCTAGCTATTATTTGTGAAATTCAATGTATTATGTCAAATTCAGTATCTAAAATAACATTTAAAATAGAAAAGTTTTCCCAGAAAAAATACTACAAAATGGCACTGTCTGCGTGCACGTCTGTCAGTGTCTCTCTCACGGCTTTTGAGTCCACTCTCTAATTTCAATCAGACTTGACTGCAGGGTCAGTCCAACAACTTCTTTGCGATTCAGTCCCCAACCAGAGGCTTCCAGTTTCTTCAGTTCTTTCATGCTCCAAAGAGTGATTTTCTCTCTATCCAAAATGCCAAAAAAACCACGAGTTCTTGGCTATTTCTTCCTACCCATCCACAGACCAGCAGCAGACTCTTCCCCAGTCATCACCAACAAGGAGCTTGGAGGAATTCCTTAAGAAAGAAAGAAAAAGAGAAAAATGTTCAAGAACAAGATGCAAACAGGATCCAGGATTTCTCCTGTGTGTGTAGCGATCAGGAGGATGCAACATTCAGGGGAGAAGTTTATCTTTAATGTTAAATTTGAAGTATGATGGTATAAAGTAGACCAAGATTTGCACTTCCAAGACTGAATTTAGAACTGAGTCCAAACTTTCCTGGAGTTCAGTGGGTTAGTTATGGACAATCAGAAACCCCTACCCTTCTCTGAGACTCTATGAATGTTAAATAATTCAGAATTCAGACTTTGCAACACAATGTCATGGCTTCAGCCACTGAAATCTCTGCTTCATGCAGCGTCAGCGACACTAATGAAACTAACCCTCCCCCCAAAACTTCCCCACTTTCAATGCATATAAACATCACGCTCAGTCAGTGCTCCAGACCTGAGCACGTAGAACATAGGAATCATTGTAGCAACTATCAAAACTCTCCAACTCTCCAACTATCAAAACTCTCTCCAATATTTTTGGAGAGAAAGACAGCAGCTGTTTTACAGTACATCAAAACGTCCTGGAGCAGGAGGTAACAACAAATATTACAGCCAGAAGAAGCTGCAGGAGGGGGGTTTGAGTAAACTAAAATACTGCTGGCTCTGCAAACTGAGTAGAGTTTAACAATAAAATTGACCAAAAACTTCCTGTTTACATTGTATCTCCAGCAGCTCTTCGGATTGTGGTTTTTTTTTATGCTGTAGAGACAGTGTGGCAGCTACTGATCTCTGCAACTATTCTCTCTGAAAGCTGCTGTTTCTCCTGCATTGTGTCCCATCTGTCCAAAATCCTTCACTTAATACACTCAAGCCAGGCCAGCTCCCAAAGTGACCGCGTTCGGTAAGACAGAGTGATTCGGCTGAGATTTAAAAAACAGCAACAACAAAAAGAGACCCCAAAAAACAACAAAACCCCAAACCCAACCACCTGGCAGTAATAGGAAGTTCAGAATAAAATAAAATCCCCTGTGGATTCAGGGCAGAGCAGCGGAGCCCCCGAGGCAATGGGCAGGACGGTACCTGGATACAGCCAGCGCTGTCACTGCTGGGCTGGTCTTACTTGGTTTTCCAGTCAAGGCAAGGCTGGGATTCAGTTCCCGACAGAGAACAAGATGTTTTCCACACTTGTTACCTGTTGTGGGGTTTAAAAATAAATATTTAGAAAGCATCTGGGGGCAGCGTGGATGGGATTGTTATTATTTACGGTCAGCAAGTTGTTAAGTTGAGAACAAATATATTTAATCTCAGCCTGTGCTGTTGCAAAATAGGCCCATCCCAATTTAATTTGTGGCTATGATAGTTACATGTGCTGACGTGCGGCTGTATCAATTGTGTGCTAAATTGGATTTGTGTATTATTGCTTTCTAAATTGCATGCCTAGTTCAGCAAAATTGTTCATCAGTTTTCACTGGCTCTATGCTTAATAAGATGCCCCACAATACCTTGCTGCCAGGATATAATACAGCCCATAATTGCCTAGTAAAAAGAAATTACATAAAGCCCTGGTATTATCAACTTATCTAAATCTGCTCATAACAGAACCAATAATTAAATGCTGAGAACATTCCACATACACACACATACACACGCACCCCCCTAACAACATAACTCAATCATAGTTACTTTGGTCTTTTCAATGACTGTGTTTTGTATTAATTTTATTTTCTTTAATGCGTAGAATGAGTTGTGGGAATATTTGGCCATTTAAAATAATCCTGAAGTCGTCTGAATAGTTGAAGGGAGGGTGTCACAGCTTTGATTACACCTCCCTAATCTTTAAATGAAGAACGCGTGGCCTCATGCTCATGTGCAAACGGGTGTGTGTCTGGGGTCAGTGCAAACCTTCCATGATCCTCTGAAAAAGGAGAAGTATTCTGCTGGACTCCCACGGGCAGCTTTTAAGTCCTCATTTAGAAAACTGTTTAAGATACAAATTTTAAAAACAGCTAAAATCTCAGTTCGTTCAAAGATATTCCTGTGAGATCATATCTCAGCAAATAAGACATGGAAATATCCACCACAGGAAGTTACAGATGAGAACTTAGGAAATTCTTAAAACAAATTGGACATTTCTACGTGTAAAAAGAGCCAGAAAAATGACTACAGACTACTACAAGGATTTCGGAAGGAATGCTGAGTCTTTTGCTTTGACTTACAGCAATCCCTGACCGTACACCACAATAAAGCCAAATGTGGAGCTACCACAGCCAGACTCTCTCAGAGCTGGCACCTCTGGTGTTCTTGCACCTTCCTTAGAAGCATCTGTCTTCAGCTCCTCTGAGACAGGGCAAAAGCAGGCTGGGCATCCAGTCTGGCATTGCCAACATGGCTCTGTACATATAAATATTTGCACAAAGCAATCTAAGTAACGTACACGCCAAGTTCCACCAACAGCACTTCTGAAGATCTCAGTGGTAATGGCCAATTACTGTATAATATCTTTTTATGCAGATTTTACATCTATAGCTCTATATTATGCAAATTGCCAGCATAAAATTGAAGTAATAGGGAATGTGTGTAATGAGGACCGCAGCAAATAAGTGGTGTAAATTATACATACTAACACCACGGTTCCTTTCTCTTACAAAATGTGCTGTGAGGAGAAGCAAGCTGTGCTATTTAGGACGTGGCTTTAAGGCTCTCTGGCAGGTTTCAGCTCCTGTATTTGTTAGAACAGAGACGTGAGCCTGAGTTGTTTTTAATACCAGTCAACACCACAGCCCCATCATCTTATTAACCTCAGCGCTGCGAGAGCTCCGAGGTATCAGTTTGGCACAGCCCTGAATAAGCAGCTCCACCAGGGCCTGCTGCTGGCCTCCCACCAGTTTGAAGAACTTTCTGACCTCATTTAAGGTTGCAAAGACAACAGGCTTCCCTGTTCCATCCCAGGGCAGGATATAGCATTGCCCACTCTGCCATTAGGGCAAGATACCTTATTATTGGCCATCAGCAAAGGTGCCAAGGGAATGGGCTTTTTAGAGCCGGAATAGTTCATTGTTTTCAGAGGTTTATGGAAAAAGGTGGTCTATCAAGTTTGACAGAACCTGTGAGAGAACCCATGAAGAAGCTTTCAGCTTCATCCAGGCAGGACGTGCCCATCTAAGGTGGCTACCCATCACTTCTGCTGCTGGTTGTGCTCACACACCCTCTCCTTCCTCCCAACCAGACAAGGTCTCCAGTCACCCTGCACTTCCCAGCCCACCCCATGGCCATACCCATGTTGCCAGGCTCTTCCATCGTGCCTCTCTGAAGTCCCAGTCCAGCAGCTTGCCCTGGGGTACTGGTGTATTCGGTCTTCCAGAGCTGTGCCAAAAAAAAGAGGTAAAAATGGAAAAAACATGAATTATAACAAAGCAACAAGAGAGAGATGTGTCCACTTCCCAGCAAGGGGCGGAAATTTGACTTCTAACAGCAGAAGAAGATTTTGCAGTGTTGTCTCTCCCTCTGCCACTGGAAGGCATCATGATGGAGAAATGTCTGCAGGAAGCTGGTGGGGACGCAGGGCTGAGACACTAACAAGGATCCCAGTAACCCAGCAAGTTCTCCCAACAGAGTGGAGGTGGAACCAGCAGTGAATTCTGGCTCCTGAGAAAGTAGGACTTAATAAACTGAATTGTGAACCAACTGTGAGAAACCAGACTCAAACGTATTTCTGCTGGGCAGTATAATTTTTACTTTAAATGAAAAGTCCATTTCCAAAACTCTTCCCGAATGGCAAAGACTCCTCCATTCCGGAGGATAAAAGCTGAGAGGAAGCAAACGTTTCACCCTGACTTTCAGCTGTGCTTCCCTGTTAGGAAAGAGATATGGGTTTTTAGGATCTTTGAAACTCCATTTAGGATGCAAAATCCTGTCTTTGGTGTCCAATGAATGATTCCCTTCCCTCTCCCCCTTCCACCTACCCTCACCACTCCGTCCGTGCTTCCCGTGACGATGACGCTGCGCGTGTCCCAGTCCATCACTTCAGCAAAGCAGCAGCAAACGATACGGCCTTGGGGGCTGCAGCTGGTGTTAACACTGGCCAGAAGCTGCCCATTGACCGTCCACAGATACAGGTGACACCCAGCACAGGAGATAATATCACCCTGTAACACAGCAAGAAGCAACGTCTCCAAATCCTACACTCATCCTCCTCACAGCTCTTAAGCGCTGATTATAAATTACAGAGTTGCTCTGACGTAAATTCTGACCTTTGTTTTGCTTCTGGGCAGATGATGTAAATGAGAGAAAGTAAAAATGACTTTTTTTTTTTTTTCTCCTCATGAAAAATTCTGACATTTAAATCTCAGATTTAGCAAGATAATGCTGAAACAAAGAGCGTTTTTTTGGCAATTTTAAATTAAAACATTTATTTAAATGTTCCCTTTCTGTTTTCCAGAAAATCCAGGCTTTTAGTCAAACAGCAGACTGACAGACAATGCCTAGCACAGGTTCCGGGCCAGGACTAGTGCTCTTTTGAAGTTTTACAAAATAAGCATTCTCTTTAACAAGGACCTGGTGTTCACCTGCTCGGCTGCCAAGCCTTTGGTGGTTTCACAATCCTCCTCTGCCCCTCACAGGGAGCTTAATGTCATCGCATTTTCAGGCTGTGTTCTGTGTCTGGCCAGTGACCAGCTCAGCACTCTGAGCTGCGCTGCTGCTGCTGAAAACATCCTTTGCATCTGCATCTTCTCCTCTCCCTTCCCCACAGGTACCGAGTCCCACCGTAAGGAGCAAACACACAGGGAACCCTCAGAAACATATAGAACCAAGAGCCAACGCTGCGATTTTAAATGATCTTATCAAGTTACTAATTGAAATTCCACCTAACCTTTCCACCCGAAGAACCAGCTAAACAGAACACCCGTCGGCAAAGTCATCTGATTCTGGCAAAGGCCGGGGTGCCCCTAAATTAGCAGCAGGCGCCTGGTTTAAATCAAGTAACGCTGTTCTTCACCCCAGCCTGGTTTGGGGCCAGAGCTCTTCAAACTGAAGATAAAACAAGGCCAGCGCACCCCAGAGTTGCCAATAATTAAAGAGATTAAATTTCAGCTGCCTCATCCGTATGAGAGGACATAAACGTCCAGGTATTTCATAACGCACTACAGTGTTTTTCAAGTCTAGGCCAGGGATTCAAAACTAACTGAAATCATTAGTTGCAGCAAGGTTTTACAGTCCTCCTCAGCTTATAAACTTTTTGGGACAGGCTTTTTATTCTGTGTCTACGTGATACACACACCACGAGGTTTGGATCTATAAATGGAGCTTCTAGGTGCTCAAGCATATAAAATATTTGATACAAAACCCAACAAGCACATAACACAGAGCTGTGTAGGGTTCTTATTTCACAGAAAAGTATGTGGCTCAGAAATTTGTTTCCTTCAAAACATTCTGAATTTTTCAGGAAAAATACCTTGTTACTAAACATGGAATTTTGTGTCAATTAAAATATTTAATTTAGAAACAAAATGTTGCCATTGTGCTATCTTCATGTTACAATATATAAATATATTGATAAAATTTTAACAAAAGCCCATTTCAGGACTAAACATCCTGTTCTGCTAATGTCAAAAAGAAATTAAAATATTTAATTTAGCACAATGGCAACATTTTGTTTCTATCTTCATGTTACAATATATAAATATATTGATAAAATTTTAACAAAAGCCCATTTCAGGACTAAACATCCTGTTCTGCTAATGTCAAAAAGGATTTTTTCATCCACAACATAAGGACCACTTAATCTTTTCTTCTTTGAAGTTTCGGTCATACTTTCCTAAGGGATTTTCTCTTAAGTGAACCTTTCTGCAGCCTATTGTCCAATCAGTTTAACCATTTGCACTCCAACAAGCTGGAGAACTGCTCTTGGATCAATCACTGGCCTGTTCCTGGCATGGACCATCTCGGTTTTGGGCATCTCCAGAAGAGGAGCTACCGACTAAAAAGCTACTGTCACTGATGGTACATATAAAGGAGAGGACTCCATCCTCTTGGGACATCCCAGTCTACCCAGTCATTTCTGAACGTGTGGCACTGGCCATTTTACACCAACTGGGGCGGGAAGCTGAGCTGGCATTGAACAGATGACTTAATTCTCACCCTTGATTACTAACCATTGGACTGCACAGTTCATAAAGCTCTGGTATGAGATGACTCTTTTGGCACAGACTAGAAGTAGAGAATGTCTGCCCAGTTTCTTACTGCTGTGAACTCTATTTTGCCTCTCAAGGTGCAAGCTCCAGCACTGGATCCAACCTCAAATTGTCTGAGCAGGTGGAACCCTGCTCTAGTATATTAACAGAGAGAGAAAATAAAAATGGGCAAGCAACATTTTGGGGAGGTAGAAGGTCAGAAAAATAATCTCATCCGGAGTGTTTACAGTAAAATCCAATAGAGAATATTTTCCTATAAACACGAATGCAATTCTGGCCAGGCACAGACCACAGAAGACTTTTACCCACTGCTGTCAAGAGCAGCTGAGAGTAGAAGGGAA
Source organism: Calidris pugnax (assembly GCF_001431845.1). NCBI lineage: Eukaryota > Metazoa > Chordata > Aves > Charadriiformes > Scolopacidae > Calidris > Calidris pugnax. The sequence goes on from NW_015091110.1 coordinate 205,384, forward strand.
AGCAAAAAGCCACCATCACCGCAAAGGTGTAAGATAGTTGTCAGCTGAGACAGAAAACTGAGGGCTAACGTGCCTCAGCTGACATTCATGCATGAATGTCAGGAGAAATTAATGAACTAATGGAGGCAATAAGGTTATGGGTGAGCCAAATCCAGGAGATACCAGAGTAATACTTCATGCTTCGTAAACTAAAAGTTGTTTAATCCCATTCTCTACCCATCCAAAGATGCCTCTACTTAGCCACTCAGCCTAAGATGCTGCTGTTAGTGCTCACCTCTCATCATTAAGAACACTATTAGCAATCTCTGTAGAAAGTAAAAAAATCAATGTATCAGACTCTCAGGATGTTTTTATGTTGGGAAGAGCACCCATTAAATTATCATGAAATGTTCATGGATGCATCAGAGGGAAGATGATAAATGAAGATCTTACTGTCGAATTGTTGATGGCCAGAGAAGAGAGGCTTTCCCCGTGGGCAGGAAGCTGGTTTATGTACGTCAGCTGGTTCAGGTCCCAAATGATGCAGGTTCTGTCATCGGATCCACTCACAAAGATGCCGTAGGTCACGGAGGCAGCAAGGCAGGTCACTGCCTGCGTGTGCCCATACAGAGCCTGGTGGGGGAAAAAAAACCAAAACCATCCAATAAACCCCAGCAGAGCGTGGCTGATTTACTGGGGAACCACTGTCCTGCTCTCATCTGCTTCGTAAGAACAAGCAATTTTGTCATTCTTTGGAGAACTGAGAAGGGGATGAGGGGGGAACACCAAAGGATCTTACAGAAGCATCCTTGTCCTTAACTCATGGTCAAGGAACGTTGAGGCTTGGGACTTGCCCCAAGTCCCACAGGAACTCAGGGCCCTGGGCATACATTTCACATTTTACAACAGTGCTTCGTGCTCAACAAAACATCATTTTTAACTTCAGTCCATGCAGTTTTAAGTAAAAATTATGCTTAGAAATTACTATTTCTCAATATTTAAAAACCATTTTGAAATAAAACTTACCAGGAGGTATTTGAGTGACCTTCTCAGTCTTATCTTACTGTTTTTTTCTGAACAAGTACTAATATTTTTCCAATTTTATTTAAGAAGAAAAACAGTATTTGGGGAGAATTATTGCTTTAAAGCCATATAGGAATTCCTTTCTTTTTCCTCATTACTCAACATTCTTTTTTTGGTGTTGTTTTATAGGTTCCGGAGACACAAGGAGTGCCCAGTCTAATTTAGCCTTATATAAATAATTTCATTAAAAAAAAGACTATACTTTAAGCAATTTAATAGCACAGATAGAAGTCATGGATTGAAGTATATATTAATAACAAATGTTTAAAGCAGCAGTCTCAAGCGATAGCAGTATATATTTCTGCTGCAAAACCACCAATGACAGCAAATCCTGTTGGGCAACACAGAAAAAGTCCTTCACAGCTTTCCTAAAAAGCCTTCCAGGGCTCAATTTTTAGCTGCCTTATTGTGAAAAAAATCAGATCCACCAGTTTTAATGTTGGTTTTAACAGTAAAATGCATATTCCCTGATGGCTTTCTCAACATGCCATAATTAGCACATCTTCAAACATTAACCCAGTGGTGAAGAAGTCGAGCTGCAGCAGGATACTACTACTGAAGGCGACCCGCAACTGCCAGGGATGAATCTCAGCTTGTGATTCATTCTGTTCACAAGAACTGGTCAACTAAAAATAATGGTACAAAATGGGGGTACAACACTGGTTTTCAGAGGTCAGAAACACTCTCAACCAAGCCGAGAAAAGGAGGCTCAACAATAGCTTTGACTGGCTGTAGAGCAGCCTCTTCACAAAGGATGGGGCATAACCCAGCGCCTGCACTCGAGAACTGCACAAAACCTCTTCAAAAAGTGCTGGGACATGGCAAGTTCAAGGGCTACAAATTTACTCTCCTTCCTCCAAAGCATGAAAGAAAACACACCTACATTGACAGCATCCAAGCTGCCAAGTCTACCCAAGCTAAGCTCCTGCACAGGTTTTAATATAACCTTTTTTCTTCTTTTTTTTTTTTTTTTTTTTAATCCTATTTGAGCAAATCAGAGGCAGTCACCTCTCACATCCCTGCTTTTTAACTCATGGACTGTGCCTGCGGATCTCACAGCAAGCTCTCTGCCCCGGGCATGGGTCAGCCCCGCTTCACAGCCTCCAGCCCAGGGCTGTCCTCACTCTACCCCTGCAAGCGGTGGACTTCAGCAGGAAACCAGGTACCACTTCTCTGCTTCTGAAAATCAGTGTACACATTTTAACTCAAAAGATATTGAGAAAATGTTCCAACTTAACTTTTTTTTTTTTTTTTTTTTTGTAAGCCAGAAAGATCCAACCTGGCAGTGAATTGCTTTAAGTAAAAGCTGAGTGTGGAAGAAAGGGCTAGACCTGAGCCCGGTTGTAATCTCAGCTTCAACCCACCAGTGTCTCAAAGCACATTCATGCAAAACCAGTTGCATCCCTGCCATCTTCTTGTAATTGCTCTGCAAAGACTGATAGGTCTTTGGGAGATCTCCTGCAGCACATCTGCAGAAAGAACTGGGAGGTCTCTCTCTAGGGTAATAGCAAAAGAGGACCAGCTTCACCGCAGGAATGATGAGTGCATGAAAACTTAAACCAAGCTTGACCATCCAACTTGAGGGCCCCACACGGACACAGGCACGTCCCCTCCCAGTGAGGGCTGCGTGGCAGACACAGCGTGGATGGTCCAGAAGCTTCTCCTACTCTAGTGTTTCATTTAGCCCAGAAATTCTGGGGGCTGGATAACAGGGATTGCTCTGCTCACAAACACGGAAGGAACTGGTAAATCATATGGATCAATACTGAGGCTATTATGCTCGATCTTTAGTGTTCCTCAAAACAGTGGAAGCAGCCCCTGCTAGAGAGGGAAAAATGACTTTTTTCTGCTGAAATATAGTTTCTGTACTTTACTACATTCCAAACCAGAATGTGTCAGTCCCCCGAGACAGCTGGTAAGTGAATAGCATCCACTTTATAGCACATCAGCTTTACTTAAGCAAAGCTCACTCTCTCAGGAAAGATGATACAATTTTTGTGTTCAGCAGAAAAAGCAGCCACTGTGAAACACTGAATTACATGAAAGCAGCAACTAATTCACTGGAAGACATTTAGGATCATAGTTCAAATTTACATCTATGCCAGACAATCAAAAAAAAAAAAAAGCCTCTGCTAGCAAAGAGAGGGGGAAAAAGCACAGTATTTGTCATTACATGACCTCATGCCACTTTGTGGACTTTGGGTAATACCAGATTAATCACAGTGGAACACATCAGCAAAGCTAATTTTAGACTGTTGAAGACAAAGGCATTATATTGGAGATAAGAGAGCATCAAACAGTTGTCTGAAACTCAAACTGAACCTCTGACTTGTATTATTTTGATGTTCCTGAAGATTACTGCTTATGCTTTCCTCTCCTGCTATTTCTTCCATTTCTATATCCACATCCTGGTTTGGAATAATTAGCAGCAGGAATAAAAGGTCATCAGTGGAGATCTTGTCTCATATTTCTGGCTTCTTCTCAAGCAGGAAACACTATAAACCTCAAAAGAGAGACTGCTCAAGCACAATTTTCCCCTAATTTCAACACAGAAATATTTCAGATAAATGGAAATCTAAATACTTCAGTGTTGTCATCCCAACAGACACGGAAGTTTTCACATCATTTAAAGATAAATAGAATATGTTCTGGCTCAGGGTATAGAAAGCACTGAAATATCATCTGAATATCCCTTCAGAGTAAACAAACAGAAGAAGCATCTAACACTTGGAGACCTTCTTGCTGAATCAACAGCCCCTTTATTAGTTTGCCTCAAAGTAGCAGAATGCTTTCTGTCTCTTAATTTCTTAGGGAAGAGGGAGTCACACGCTGCCTTTCAGATATGACAGAGGTGTAATCTCCTCATGGAGTAACATAAACCTTTTAAATTCTGAATTCTGGCTGAGAGAAAAGAATCAAAAACTTTGCCTACCTGAGCCTAAGGTAACTCCATCAGCTGAGTTCACAGGGTGTTTTGGAGTTCCTGTCCATTGCTCTAGCAGCCCAAAAATAATTATAACCACCTTCAGGTAATATAGAGTTTGAAAACAATCCAAGGGTTGGCTGCACTTCAAGTGAGGACAGTGTATGCCCTACCTTCACTGCTTCTTTGACCATGAATTGCTCCAAAGGGAAGAACCCAACAAGCAGAATACATACCTATAAGCTGTGGGTATAAGGCATATTATCAGCTCCTGATCTTCTAATGAGCTGTCACAAGATGCCTGTGATTATTGGCTTTTTCTGCATTCTTAATTCATGCAAAAGTGTTTCCTCTGCCAGTCATCTGAGAGAAAGAACCTAATCCTTTGGGTTTTGTTATGTTTCTATAGCAGAAGAGGCACAGTACTTACCTGCCTCAAGTTGAGACTTTTCACTTTGTCCTTGACCAAGGAAAGTTCCCAGACACACACAACTGAGCTTGTTCCAGATGTGATCACGGTAGTTGCTGAAGGACACACGGCACAGAGGCACTTCCCCCAGTCTGCCATGCTCTCAAACGTCGTCATGTTCTGTACAAGGAAGCAGCTTTTGGTCAAATGCTCATCTGGTGATACCAAACCAATACATCTCAAGGCTTTTTTTTTGCTTCTAATGACTGTGGGGATGTCTGTAAAAACATAATGATGTGGCTTCACAGATACCCAAGCCAGCATCGCGCTGAATGGCATATTCTGCTATTCTGGTACCCAAATCAACTCAGATGTCTCTCTGTGCCATAACATTATTCCAAACACATCCAAAAATCAGTGTGTTTGTGGTAGAGGAAGAAACTGAACCTGTCAAGCACCCTAACAAGCAGTGTGATGACACAGACTGTTGGATTTTTAACAGAAGTATTAACTTTCTAGAATAGAAGACATTGTGTTGGATTTTTAACAGGAAAGAAGTATTAACTTTCTAGAATAGAAGACATTATTACTTTGACTGAATGCACTAGGCTAAGCTTGGGAGCCAGAGGGGAATTGACAGATGGTCCTATCAGAATTCCAGCAGAAAGTTCTGCACAATGAAATTCCTAATCAGAGGCCAGGAGACCTTGTATTGTCCTTTCACCCTCTGAAATGAGGTTTCTCCTTCATTTTGATGGACAACACAGTCACCGGAGATAATTTAGAGTGGAAATGCCATGTTTTTTAGCAGTGTAGAATGACTTCGTACTCTGATGGGATATCCAACTCGAGATTTCCTCTAGAAGCTTGACTGTGAGAATGATGGTATATCCAACTTGAGATTTCCTCTAGAAGCTTGACTGTGAGAAAGTCCTGTACAGTATCCTCTGAAATCAACTCCCCAACAGCCTCTGAAATGGGTGCCTGAGCCAATCAAAGACCACACATATAATTAATTTCTGGAATTCTTATCTTTTTTTCTTATTTACCTTCTCAGACCCATAGTTGCCAAAGCAGCAGGTGAAGTCGTCAAATCCCCAGCAGAATGTTTTGTTCCAAAGAGGAGGAATCAAAACTTTATTCTTTTCAACAGCCAGAATGCCTTTCTCAGTATGAACAATGTGCCCAACAGCTCCCTTGGGATAGTCTGATGAGACAGAGAACACATTTAATTCTGTTTGCTTTAGAGCACTTAAAGTCCTGTACAGTATCCTCTGAAATCAACTCCCCAACAGCCTCTGAAATGGGTGCCTGAGCCAATCAAAGACCACACATATAATTAATTTCTGGAATTCTTATCTTTTTTTCTTATTTACCTTCTCAGACCCATAGTTGCCAAAGCAGCAGGTGAAGTCGTCAAATCCCCAGCAGAATGTTTTGTTCCAAAGAGGAGGAATCAAAACTTTATTCTTTTCAACAGCCAGAATGCCTTTCTCAGTATGAACAATGTGCCCAACAGCTCCCTTGGGATAGTCTGACAAGACAGAGGGCACATTTAATTCTGTTTGCTTTAGAGCACTTCTGTTAACTTTCCACCTTGCAGTGAGCTTTATATTTCAATTCAACATATTCAGCACGTAGAAGAGAGAAAAGATGTGTCTTAAAAAAATAAATCTGTTTTGAACACTACAACAGAAATGTAAAGATTTCTCCTGAGTATTTGAGTGTTTTCAATGACCACACACAACACACACAAACAAGTAACCATTGGCAGAAGGCATCTTGAATGTACCAACTCATACAAAGCACTATTTTTGTGCTCTTGAAAATCCAGATTCACCCCATCCAAGAATTGTGCACTTATTGGCTCAGAAAATGGCACACAGCCCCTGCAGCACCTTTTATTGTAACTGGTGAGAGCTTCAAATTTTGCAGGCTACTCAGAAAAGGAGGAAGAATTCCACTTGAGTGAAGGGACAACACAGTATCTCTTCCTGATGAGCTTTTCCCTTGGGCATTCCTGGATGGATGCGGTTTCGTGAAGAGCTAGAACAAAGAAATGGCATTGAAATATTAATCTCTCTTTGCCAGATCAGGCAGGAGAGACATCTGTTCAAGTCCTTAATCATAGACTCTAGCACTGTCCTACATGAATGTCTTCATTAAAATAACATCTTACTCTTATTACATTCTTGTCAGACTACATTCCTTCCTCACAGGTATAGGAAGCTAATCCCAGTGGTTCAGGAGAAGAGAGAAAAGTACAGATGAGACTTTGAGCTGCCTTGATTTGACTGTACTCACTCCCAGACTAGTGGTGACCCCATGTTTCAGCAGATTTACACCAGAAAATTACTCTGATTTGAGTTTCTATTCCTGCTTTCCAGTTGAAATACAAGATCAAAATAAATTATACTCTCCCTTTTCATGATCAACTGGTACCTGCTTTGGTATCTGCCCAAAGTTGCTGATAAAACCCAGGATGGTGCTCTTAATAAGAGGATCTTTAATGTTATTGAGGTCCATCTTGTCTCCGTAAAAGTAAGGGTGATAGGTGTTAACTGCCTCCACCGCAGCTGAGCCGTGTTGCTTGTGGCCAAAAATCAGATCTATCCAGTGATGGAGGTGTGCACTGACATAGTCACTCTCCAGTGCCTGAAACCAAAAGAAAATAATTTTCGTAGAGTGTATCCATATTACAAATCCATTACCACTCTCCAATCCCTACTGGAAACTTCAGTTGTCTGCAAGTGAATGGTCACACTTTCAGTTCCTCCAGTAAGGAACAAAATATGACCAGAGATGAAGGGTGGATCCCCCCAGGAAGAGAAAGGGCAAAGTGCTCGATTTAGGAGGAATGTCCTTAAAGGAAAGGCAACACAACCAGGTTCCACTAAGCAAAGTGTAAGCCCTTCACAGATCCTCCAGTTTCCAGCACAACTGTCTGTGCTATCATGTGTTCACCAACACTGTTACTGACACAAGATGGTTTTGTTTGTAAAATACGCCTCACTTATGAACATGAAAAAATACATAAACATAGACTGGAAAGGGAGATGCCTGGCTTTAAATTGGGTCTGAAGGATCCATCAGGAGAGGCTGCACGCCATGAACCAGCAAAGACAATATAGAGCTTGTAGAGAAATGTCTTCTCAGGCCAAGAGAGGGAAGGGGTCATGCAATAGCAGGGTTGGGGTGCAGCGGGGAAGCTGGATGACAGAAGCTTCAAGACTGCTTGAGTCTGATCAATAAACATTTTGCCACCGTCACAGGGCTTAACCAGGGGCAGTCCCAGCACCAGATTTCCTCATGCTGGAAAAACTTGGGGTCTGAACTTTTCCCACCCCCAAATAAGAAATGGTTAACTTTGATTAGATTTGCCGCCCACAGCGACCGTTGTGTGGATTAATGGGACCAAAAGAAACAATTACTACTGGAGAAGACTGGAAGAGATGCTACAAGGCAATATGTCCCCCCCAACACAGGCTCCCTAGAAAGCTCAATGCAATCGTAGCAGAAAACTTGTGTTTTGAAGACCCAGACAGCAAGTTCATAAAGAGTGGCCACAAGTTTGGGTTGAACCTTTGCCTATCTCCAGCTTAGCCAGCCTTGCCCTTAAGGCTTCATTAATACTACTGCCCCTGCCATCACCTGCCTCACCAAATTTCTGTGCATTCCCAAATGGCCTTACCCAGCGATTCAAGCAGCAGTGATAAGCATTATTAAAAATACAGAATCACAGAATCTTCTAGGTTGGAAGGGACCTTAAAGATCATCTTGTCCAACCGTCAACCTAACTGACAAAAATAGACACCCAAACAACAAACAAGGAGCATCATCACTAAACCAGACCTCCCAGCACTACATCAACCCGTCTTTTGCACACCTCCAGGGATGGGGCCTCAACCACCTCCCTGGGCAGCCCATTCCAATGGCTGAGAACCCTTTCAGTGAAAAAATTTTTCCTAATATCCAGCCTGAACCTCCCCCGGCGCAACTTGAGGCCATTTCCTCTCATCCTGTCGCCTGTGACTTGAGAAAAGAGACCGACCCCCATCTCTCTACACCCTCCTTTCAGGGAGTTGTAGAGAGCAATAAGGTCTCCCCTCAGCCTCCTCTTCTCCAGGCTGAATAACCCCAGCTCCCTCAGCCTCTCCTCATAAGACTTATTCTCCAGACCCCTCACCATCTTTGTCGCCCTTCTCTGGACCCGCTCCAGCACCTCAATGTCTTTCCTATCTCCAAATCATTTGCCGGTGCAATACTCCCTGATGCCCAGTTAAAGGTCTCCCAAGCAGAGCATCCCACCCGGAGCACAGCCCAGATAAACAAGCTAATGGGATCCCGAAGAATGGCTCATTTCACAGAGCAGCCACTTAGCCCAGTGCAGCTGGTTGAAATGACCCTGCCCACAGCTATAACGATCACAGGGCAGCTCAGAGAACAAGAGCTCCACGCAATCTGTCCCCAGCAAACAACAGGAAAACACTTTGAATAGACTCAGAACTCATCCTCATTAATAAAAGCAGTAAATTTTGCCTGGCATCACTGCCAGAGCGAAACAAAGCAAACAGCAGAGCTGCAGCCATGCAGCCTCTCAGCATTTCCCTGAGCACTACGACAAGCCCAGCCAGGGAGGGAGACCTTGTGGTTTAAGGAGGAAGTAAATAAATTTCTTTAGCAGACTAGATTCCTAACTTATTAAACATGAGGCAGGGAGCTGCTCTCCTGAGTTCTATGTCAAGAACAATTCTTTGCTCTCCTATTCATTAAAGCAATAGCCAAACCTCAGAACAGTGTCAACCTGGTTCTGTTTAACGCACCAAACTCACTGTGAAGCCCCCGAAAAATGACCATGACACCAATAACAAGCACATTCAGTCTTGTGGATGATTTCAGAGAAAACAGAAACCCTCACATTTCAGAATTCAAGGTCTTCACTTCAGGGTTAGGGAACTTTCTCAGGCAGGTTAATCAACTTTCTTTCCACAGCAAGACTTCTTGCGCTCTCCTGTGTAACATCCAGTACTAGCTATGGCTGGAGAGAGAATATTGGACTGACTGTATGTGAGGTCTGATCAGGTCTGGCAAATCATTAAGAACACAAATCTATAAACATGCTCTTTCACTTGCTGAACTGCTCCTATTTGAGATTTGAATGGATTTGTAAAAGTTGTGTGGGTTTCTGGGCTGTGCCAATGTTATCAAACAGTGCAGCTGAGTGGAAGCAGATCTGTGGAAGAGAACAGATGGCAGAGAGGGCCCAGTATCCACATTACGTGCACTGTGGGGGCTCTACTCCAAACTAGATCCAGTCTGCTCCCACAGGCTGAATGCCACAGGCCTCTGGAGTCCACAACCCAAGTGCAGCTTCTAGTTTTGTTTCATCCAAACCAGATCTAGTTCACAAAATCTGAGATCATTCTGCACTGACAGCAAACCCCTGCTATGCCAGGAGGGCTGATAGATTCATTTCCAAACTGCAGACTTGCTCCAAAGGACAAGGCAAAAGGAGATGTTCCTCATCATATCCAAGTGTCTTCAGATTGCTCACCATTACACAAGCAGTAAGGAGCACAGCTCAATACTTTATGCTACAAACCAACCCCTTCTAGTTGTCTCTGCACTGACTTGGAGCAAGGTACCTGGACATCAGAAAGAATGAGATGAAGATTCAAGAGAATGTCCAAGAAAAACATGTAAATGCTTCAATAATATGGATAATCATATCCATCATATCCAAGTGTCTTCAGAGTGCTCACCGTTACGCAAGCAGTAAGGAGCACAGCTCAATATGTGTAAATGCTTCAATAATATGGATAATCATAAAAAGTAAGGACTCTGAATGCAGCACAGAAGTGCAAAGCAAAGGACGTGTCATAGTAACTTAATTGGAGCACTGTGGTGGCTCTCAATGGTTAAGTGAACAGTGGAGAAAAGAGTATTTACAAGACAAGAGCATGATTCTGGTTTCGTTCAAAGCAGGAATAAAAAGTTACGTCAATCAGTGAGGAGGTCAGAGACAGGATTTAGGAATCAGCATTTGGAGAGTTCAACTGAGGAAAAGTTTATTCGGACTTAGCAAAATAGAGAAGACAGCTGTGACCACAGGTTTGGATGCAATCACCTACAAAGAGATTATGGAGAATGAAAGCTGAGCCTGCCCAGCACAGGAGAGGTGAGAAGAACCCACTGAGACAGAAACTGAAGCTGCACATGACGAACCAGGATGATGAAAAGCCCTGAAAAATCATGGGCTATTTTAGTCCCACTAATGCTAACACATACAATCATCACATTTCTTGTACGCAGCAACAATCTGCACACACTCACACACACAGATTAATTCCTTTTGCTGGAGGAAACCTGATGAGATAATGCAGGGGCACTAAGTACAGCCCATTCCCTTTTTACCTCTAAGAAAAAGAGAGACCTGCACCAAGATATTCTGCTCCAAATTCTCAGTTCAATGCAACTACCATCACGCAGAATTGCCTTCGCACTCACCACGATGTAGCAGGTGACATCAGCCAGAAGTAAGACTTCCTACCTATTAATAGATAGCACTAATTGCAGTAAGTCTCGGGACCTTAAAGCTATTTGCTTTTGAATTGCCAACAAGGCTGACTGCATTAAAAGCAGGAAATCGCATTAGGTTTTCCCCCCACCCCCAAAATAAAAAAATAATTGCAGTCCTGGCATGACTCAGAGATGGAGGTAGGTGATTTAAACATATTCGTGGCTGGCTGGCAACAACAGGGAAGTGTACAGTATAAATGCCATGTGCATGAATTATGTTATGTTCACATACACTCATGGGCTGAGATAGGCCCACGGCCACAGCCCCAGATACAAACCTCACCTGGTTTGGAAAACTGGCCTTGATTCAGGGTGAATTTTTAGGCAGACAACTAGAAATGGAAAGTTCAGAACCCAGCACCAACTCCGCAAAGGCGGGATGCGTTTGGATCTAACGTTTTTGTTTTGTGACTCTAACCTTCAGAGCTCCATTTTCAGTGGGACCCATTTCAGCGTTTTGTCACAAATGTTGATATTCACTGACCTGTCTGTGCAGGAGAATGAATTTATGGGGGTCCCCGTCTGCCCAAGGAGGAAGCTGCACGTCTCCCAGCACCGTCCCGTCCTGCATGCAGCCTGGGGGAGTACACAGGGAGAAATGGAAACAAGAATCACACACGTTGCAAATAGGGTCAACTTTTCCAAAACACCGAAATCAAAGGAAATTGAGGTGATTTCCACACATGCAGTTTCAGGTTCTACATCAAATAGAGTGCCACAGGACACTGCAGAACCAGTTTCTCCTGGGATTTCTGATCTAGTAATAAAACACGGAGAAGATGACGTTCCAGTAACTGTCGCTACCACAGTAAAAATATTCATGTCCTCAGCACAAACCATTTTAGCACAGACTGCAAACTCAGACAAGACAAAGCTGCCGGCACAACTTTCTTTTTATACTTAATCCCATGGGCCTAACTCCCAGATATTTCTACTAAATTAGCCACTGGGAGGGGGTTTGTTCTCCTTTGCAACCTGATTCCTTTCAGAAGGGTCTTAAATCAGAGCACAGTGTTGCACAACTGGATTAATTCATCTCCAAGTTAAGGCTCAGGTCTGGGACTGCAGGTTTCCTTACAGTGAACAGATCCAGGCTCTTGGCTTTGCCTATTGTAAAATCTTCCTCTATATTTGCTCTCTATCAGCAGGATTCTGGTGTCTTTTTAAAGTCCCTCCACTTGATTCCACTCAGGTCAGACTCTGGATCTTGATTCCAGCCAGGCTTTGTTTCTTGGCTTCCTCTCAAGGTTAAACTACCCCAATTCGTTCTTATCTTTTAACAGTCTTCTAACATCTTTTCCCATTCTCCCCTTTTCTTAACATGTCCCATTTCACTGAGACCTTAGATACCATTATAACTAGACCTCAACACCATGAGTTAGATTGTCTTTGCTGTCACCAGTTCAGGATGATTCTTAAGGTATTTCTCCTCTGCCTTAATTATTAACCAACCCGTGTCCACTCCAAAAAGCAGCTTTGTCTTGTGAATAATGTGAATTTCCTGTGAAGTGAAGTGAATCAGGACTGCTGTGCCTATTTCTGAATATTATTCTTTCTGCATTCTCTCTGGGCCTCCGTCACTGGTGCAAAAAGGTCTAAAGACAGCATTATATTCAGAAGGGACTGTGATGCTGCCTGAGGCCAGGGACAATTCCCATTTCACTGAGACCTTAGATACCATTATAACTAGACCTCAACACCATGAGTTAGATTGTCTTTGCTGTCACCAGTTCAGGATGATTCTTAAGGTATTTCTCCTCTGCCTTAATTATTAACCAACCCGTGTCCACTCCAAAAAGCAGCTTTGTCTTGTGAATAATGTGAATTTCCTGTGAAGTGAAGTGAATGAGGACTGCTGTGCCTATTTCTGAATATTATTCTTTCTGCATTCTCTCTGAGCCTCTGTCACTGGTGCAAAAAGGTCTAAAGACAGTTATATTCAGAAGAGACTGTGATGCTGCCTGAGGCCAGGGACAATATATCAAGTTCATGTGATTTGTGCAGGTGATAGTGAGGACATTTGGCAACTTAATCACCAGAGACATGAGATTTAAAAAAAAAAACAAAACAGCACCGCCTTTCACCACCACCATTTAACAACTGATCTGTCTCCAGAAGTCAAATGAATATATTTTTCATGGCCACATACCCAGGATGATACAGACCAAACTTTCAAAAGCAGCCAACTCAATTGCCTATACCAAAATCCATCTTTGTCTGACAAAATGTGTAATTCCCTTGCACAGTAGCTAACAAGAACTACAATCCCTTCCAAGCTAGAAACATGGTTCTTCTGATATCATCCAATATCGTAAGTTTGTATTCTTGTAGCCTGATTTTAATAAAAATTGATCTCTCATTGCTAGAGAGCCTCATCAGTCCACATAGTCCAGGGACCAACTCTCAAGATGTGATCTGGACCTTTTCCCTTGGCAGGATGCTGGGGAGCAGAAGGGGAGCTCTGAAACCCCATCTAGACCTTACCCAGTTCGAAGTGATTGGCATTGGTTAGGAATTCGGGCAAGTAGAAGAATTCAGGGATGAGTTCCCTGACGTCACTCATGTTGTCCCTTGAGGCCGATTCCCACGTGCTCTTGACGCTGTGGAACATCCTGTCTGCAACATCAAAACTCCCACCCTGTGAAAGGGAGACAGACAAAAAAGACTGCAGTGTGAGCATAGAGAGGGGAAGAGAGGAAGAGTGTCTGGGTCTGAGCTGAAATGGTGAGTATGGAAGGAGAAACAACCTCCCTCACATCCTTAGAGCCTTTGCATATGTTTGCTTTAATGAGAGTCAAACACTAGATGAAAACAGCCTTATTAGCCCAGGACAGAATTCTGAACTAAGGCCTCAAATAGAAAGAAAAGGGAAATAAAATAAAATAAAATCACTCAGCGAACGAAGAGCACAGACCTTACATTGAAACTCTGTTTCCTCCAGGAATTTCTAATGGGGTTTCAGATACTGTATGCATTTGTGAAAATCCACATTCACCTTTACATAGGGATCCCTACATCGAGTATGAAAGGATTCATTGTAGCAAAGTTCCTACAATAATGGAAATAACCAAACAGACAATGTGTTTTTGGAGAGCATCTGAATGAGCTTGTCAGAACAAATAAGCTGTTTCAGAACACAGCTGACTTTTTTAACTGTATAAAGTGACAGAACCAAATTGTTTCTCAATACCTGGCTCAGGTACTGGCAGCAGAATGACTGCCCAGCTGCAGCACGCTCCCAGATTAATAGAGGTATTTCTCAGTGGGGTTAATTAATTTGGATTACATGTCATGGGACGTAATGCTCCATCCCACTGCCAGGGCTCAAGAGACATTGTCAGAGATAGATCAAGTATCTGTAAATAGTTCTGCAGTACAGTGAAAACATATAAACAATTGCTCAACCTCAACCCTTCAGTCATCAAAGCTGTTTCATGAGGCAAAAAGAACAAGCCAGCGGGACTGCAGGATGAAGGCAGTAAAACCCAGAGGTGGTGAAAGAGTTAATTAACATGCTAATGAATATGAGGTACAGTCAGGTTCTGTCTGTGACTGACCACTTGGGAAAACTTGATAGCTTTGGGTTAGTTTTCTCTCTGCCTGCAGAGTGTTGCATGTGCCAGAGGAGGAGGATGCTGCCCTTCTGCACAGTGACAGCTGAAGCTCTGAGCTGCAATCTATTGAAAAAGGAAAATAACATCTAAGCATCTTCATGCTGTAAAGATGGGATCCCACTCCCACGGACCAGGTGGACCCTGAAGGTGAGTTCCCACATTGGTTTCTGATGTTAAGCACCCCCTGCCCCATCACACATCTGTAATGCAACCCCTTTGGATCTACAAACCCTGCCAAGTCTGGGAACTGCAAGTCAAGAAATAACTTTTGCCACATCTTTTGTTTGGGAGAAACTACCCTCGTGGATAACCCTGAGTTCTGAAGCCACATTTCCTTGCTTGTCTTTTGGAATAGACTCCCACTAAAACCCAACACATATCCCAGATGGAAAGACCCTGGCACCGGTGAATTCTGACCAGGCTTTTGGTCCAGCGTAGTTCTGTTTTACTTCCTTGAATTTTATGTCCTTTTTCCTTACACCACTGACAATTGCGAAGCCTTTCCCACACCCACTCGAGGGACTGAGTGAAAAAGTGGCTAATCACATGAGTGAGCCAAGCTGGAGTTAATCTGATGCACAAGGTCATCTTGTTCTTGATCATTATTAGGCAGGGACCCTCGGAGTCAAATTCAAATTGAAATTAAAACAGAGTAGAAGGAGGACTATAAATAAATCAACAGCTAACAAGTATCTCATTGAAGCATATTAAAGGGCTTTGTATATTTAATCTGCACACAGCGCGCTGTGTCTGGTGGTGATTGATGCTTTTTCATCTTTTTTGCAGCTTTTATGAGAGCTGATGGTAATCTCCTGAGAAACAATATGATTTGTAATAAAAAGATTACCTGTATTAAATAAAAATAATATATACATAGGAAATGCTGTTAGCGCGACAAATCTGGTTAAAGATATTACCACCACGAAAAAATGTGATTTTTTCCCTGGCTGTCTAATTCATTTTAGGGAAAAGTAATATCTTTAAAACTTAAGCCTGTATTATTTATAAAGGAAGCAATAACTGATTTTCCCATTTCCTATATTAATAAATTTATTTGCATATATTTATATCAGAATTAATGAGTTTTCTCTCTCTATGAAGGCAAAAAACTGCACTGAAAGGGAAAAAGAGAACGAAGAATTGCTTTATGCCTTTAGAGTTGACAAACTCTTATGGCTTTTCTACAGCTGGATACAGTGAGTCTTTGGTTTCTTTCCCCTCAGTAGAGGCCTTACTCTGCCAGCAGGAATACTGGAAAACCAAGCTTTTTTAGAGCTACAGTTCAGCAGGGTATATGCAAAGCAACTAGTCAAAGTGATCTCTAGAGAGAAGTTAGAGCTTCCCATGTTTATAAAATTAAGCATCACTGATCTTTGGCGGCGCCTTAAACCCGAAGACCTCAAAGTGTTTCTATGAGATGCTCACAAAGGTACAAAGACTTCCCACACGCCCAGAGATGCTGAGAAGTAATTACTGTAATTACAGACAGTGGTTAAATGACTGCTCAAGAGTCAGTGACACAATGAAGAGTAAGAGCCCTATTCTCTGTAGGTACCTCTGAGAAGTGAACGCCAGGAAAGAATATCAGCCTGAGAGCTGAGATGCAACAGTGGGATAAGAATTAAAGGGGGTAAAATCTGAGTTGAATCAAAAGCAAGTGTCACTAATTACTGAGACCAGGAGGTCTTAGAATGCCTTTCCAATGAAGACACTCAACACAGAAACTTTTGCTGCTTTTTTGTAGTGTTGGGACCAATTCCTGAAAGCAATTCTAGGAGATATATGACTAAGGAGAAGTGGAAGATACCATCCAACACTGGTCTCATGACAAGTATTTCACCTATTCCAGTACAAAAGCACATATACTTTTCTCTGGAGTCAAAACACTTTAAAAAAAAAAAAGGTGAAATAATAAGGTTCTGTAAACTGCTATACCGTTCCCTTACTAGATGTGATGCTTTTTCACTGTCTGCTTCTGTGGCCGAGTGCAAATCAATTGTTTGACTTGAGAAACAGGATGGTAGGCCAACAGGAACTTTTCACAAGGGGTGCATCCAAGTTGTTGCATCTCCTTGTCACGTGCATTGAGACTGGCAGTTTGCATAATTTTTCCACTTTTTAAGATGCTGAGAAGCTTTCAAAGCTCCCAGCTTAGCACCCTTCCAACGTCTTGAGTCCAGGAATACTTTTCCAATCTGCTCTTGACTTGTTCATACAGTCTGCTCTTTGCCTGACTACGTCTCACATCTAGCAATTGCTAAGCCACTATGGGACCAGTCACCTGGGGGACACGACAGCGATGAGCTCAGCTGAACATGCCACAACATAAGAGAAAAGGAATGAGAATGGAAGAAGTTCAGCAGTTTCAGTGGATCCCCAGCCAGACAAAATTTTGAGCTCTTCAGAGCTCAGCCGCCTTAGAAGAGAACTATCCCCACCAAAATGCTGGTTACCTGCTCCTCACACATAAAACACAGCCACAAAGCAGCTCCTCAGACTGGGAACTTGTTATGCATGAAAAGTGTGCCAGGGAAATACAGCAGCCTTTGCTGTTTACAGAGAGAAATAACTGCTCCACAGCCATTCATGACTGCAGCTACCATATGGCTCACAGGGTGCGATGGCAACCATTGCCTCAGGTGGTTCACTAACCCATCAGCTACTGCTGGTAACAGCCAATATCATAGGGCTCATTACTTAATTAGCGCAGTGCTTGCTTTGTATTGGTTCATTAAAAAAAAAAAAAAAAGGAAAAAGAAAAAGAAAAAAGAAAAAAGCACAACAGCAAAGGACTTGGAAAGCTGCAGGATGCATGGCCAACCCTCAGCATACATGCAATGGTCTCCCAGTGTGGGATATTCTGGGATAAAAGAGCAGCACAACAGCAAAGAACTTGGAAAGCTGCAGGATGCATGGCTAACCCTCAGCATACGTGCAATGGTCTCCCAGTGTGGGATATTCTGGCCTGGCTGTGTCCCTCACATCCCTCCACGAGGACAGGCAGATTTCAGCAAGACACTCCTTAAAAAATACACTTTTGAGGACCTGTCCTCCTGGTAGACCCAGCTACAGCACAACACGTATTACAGAAATCAGGGTAACAACTGTCTGCTGCAGCTCAAGTGTCTGTGCTTGTGCATCACCAGCAGCCTGCTGAAGAGGGCTGTCAGGAAATTCGGTGCCTCCCAAATCCAGACACAACAGAGACCCTTTGGTAAGCCCAGAGCCCACACAGAGTATACAGAAAATATCAAAATTAATCCTCCTTCATTGCACAGCCACTGTTAATGTGCTACATGGCTCGAGATGAGGAGTAGGAGGGAAGGTATCTTCTTGCCCCTTACCTGCAGAGAGCAGAAGGTCTGGGTGAATGGCTCCATTCGGACCAGGTAAGATGCCACTATAATTGCTGAGGAATAGTGAGTACAGTAATGGCACTGGGCTGAGAGGTCTCCTGGAAATTGGACACAAGGCAGATTTCAGTGCAAAATATCACTATTTCAAGCTGGATACTATGGCATCCAGTTACCACAGCACAACTAAATAGGCAGCAGGTCTTTAAAGCAGATGTCTTCAAGGATCTGTGAGGAAAAGCACACCTTGCACATTTGCATTGAATGTGCACAGTCACTGCCATCTCTGTATGTTCTGGTTTTGCCTTTTGCTTTTCATTTTCTAAAGAATAAGGCCTTTAACTTTCCAAACCATCCCCTCTCGGTTAGTACCAATAAAAGGTCTTGATCTCCAGAGGTCAACAGCCTCAATGTTCTGTTTCCTCTTCTTACAGTAGGTGATAGCTACACAGCATGCAGCAGTTTTCTACATGCAGTGTAGCTAAAAGACAAGATTCGTGACTGCATCTTTGCTAACAGAGCAGCTTTTCTAGGGAACACTGTTTTTTTCTGTAGCATCTCTTCCTGCCCAAGGGAGGGGACAGAACGCAGCAGTACAAGGCACATAAGGCAGCACTTGCAGGAGTCACTTCTCTTGGAGTCCTCAACCAGTTTGTGTTCAGTAGTGAGAGGATCTCCTTGGCATGGTGGTTCCCTTAGCCACAGCTCTGGAAAGGTTTTGGGTGACCTTTTCCAAGGGATTCCCCAGGGGACTCAAGCCTCTGCTGCCTGTTACTCTCCTAAACACTCACCCTCGCTCTTCTCCACCTCACTGTAGCGCTGGATGAACTTCCGTTTCCTCTCCACGGTTTGGGCTCCCATGGGCTTTGACAGGTCCCGAAACGTATGGGGATTAGAAAGGTTTAGAGTCTGAAAAGCAAAACCAGCAAGAGGAGGATTTTTAGATCCCTGAGTCTTAGACATCACGCTCAGTGATGTGCACAGCAAGGCTGTGTTGGGAGTTTCACCCACACAAGAAGGCCACAGAGTCGGTGCTAAAACACCCATCTCCAAAACTGGTATGGGACTTGGAAAGAGAGTGGCAGCATGTGCCACTGCAAGGACAGCACGTACAAGGGCTTCACAAATAAAGGGCCTGGCAGGTTGCAAATGGCTTTCGAGGCTTTTCTGTCCAAACCTCCTTGCCAGGAGCCACAGAAGCTCATCTCCACTCCCACCACCACCACTCACCACCACTCCCTAAGGAGATATTAGGTTACCATCAGCCATTTCTTCATGGAAGGGGTTGTCAAGTCTTGGAAGAGGCTGCCCTGGGAAGTGGTGGAGTCTCCATCCCTGGAGGTATTTAAAAGCTGGGCAGATATGGTGCTGAGGGACATGGGTTAGTGGTGGATTTTGGCGGGGTTGGGTTGATGGTTGGACTTGATGATCTGAAAGGTCCCTTCCAACCTGGACAATTCTGTGATTCTGTGATCTCAAATTTTGAACCCTTGGTCTAGATCCCTCTGCTTCGATGGCATCATACAACAAACCTTCGCATGGTTGCTATTACAGAAAGCACAGAATCCTGCAGCAAGCACTGACCTCGGAGTGATAGTCAGCGAGGACCCAGGGGAAGACAGGATACTGCATGTAATCGTTGTAGCTACGGCCGGCCAACGTGTTGAGGTACATGAGGTAATCAAAGTTGCTGATCTCCCTCTTCTGTCAGGGAAAAGAAACAAGCAATAAAATTTCCTGACTTCACCCCTGAAACCCCAGAGGCACCCTCAGAGCCCTGTGGTTCCTACATCCATCAGGACAAAAATTATAAATAATGTAGTCAATCACCCATTGCCGCTCAGGTCAGCACAATATCCCTCATATAACAATCCATTCAGAATCCCAGTCTTCATTCTGGCTCTTCTTCAGCCAGGCCCTTTGCATTTGTCCATAGTCACCCATTGCTTTTATGCTGTATTTGCATAACAGGGCACTTTGCACCAATTTAAAAGTGAGCCAAATGCATGCAATGTGCATATTGGAAAATCCTGGACAACTGCCTGTACAGAAAAAGGCTGCAGAAAGCGCTACAAATAAACAAGAAGGTATAGATTTCTTCAATATGCCTCGGGTCACCAAGTTTGGGGGTACAGGAAAGTAAATGCATCTCTCAGCTCAGCAAAACATCTGGGAAAACGAGAGGTGCACTGATTTAGACGTACAGATGATGTGTGAACAGTCATTCAAAACTAGGTGGCTCTCCCTGGTCTCTGTTTAAATATGTGCATAAAATCACACTTAATCTGCCAGACAGTAGCACCATATGGTTCACAGCAGGAGAAGCAAAACCTCTGCAATAAGCAGCTGTAAATACTCAGCTCCTCTTGCCAACAAACTCACCTCCAGCAGCGAGAGAACAGCTTAGGCCTTGAAGCACGTACGTACACACACACGTATCTGTGCACAGACACACAGACAGGTGCTGGAATTCTTTGTTTAACCCCATGCAGCCAAGTCTTAGCTTACCTGCCACTTCTGGAGCATTGTCTTCTCCCCTCCTGGGTGCTTCCTGCAGGGAATAAACATGCAATTGAAATAGCCTCCTTCATAAAAATAAGAGAAAGTCAGTACATTAAGGCCTGTGCTCCCTGTGCCGCCTGCTCTCATCCCACAGAAATGAGGGAACACCAGGATGAGAAGAATGTTGAGGTTTCATCATTGACCAAATAATTCCAAAATCAGAGGGTCGTTGGTTAGGTTAGTGCTGCACGATACACATTTCATTACTGCTTTCATTAGGAAAGAACACTTTACCTAATGAACAGGGACGACCAAGTTCCACCCAGATGAATTTATGGCTGTCAGTCACTCTCCCTGAGACACGCTGAACCTCCCTGAGCTACTTGCCAGTTTGCTCCTGAATGAAGTGCTGCTTAAGCTATGATATTTAATAAAGAAACCAGAAGGAAACAGGGGGGTGGTGCTAAGGATGGACTCTGTTTGCCCTAAGATATCACTGCAAACAGTGGTGGTGCTGCCATACGGTCAACTGCAGGAATTCAGGAGCTGGTTCACAAGCAAAGATGCTGCCCCTGAGGCAGATGGACCTGAAAATGTGGGAAGGTCAAATGTTCTGGGCAAATAAAACTAATATTTCAACTACACTGAGCTAGGAGGTGTCACTGTCTGAAGGCCATGGACCTGCTCTTGTCAACCCCTAGAGACCGAACTGAGACAAGTGAGAGCTTCTGGATTAGACACTTTTGATCTGCCAAAGTAAACAGGGTCACCGACGTGATATGATACAACTGGTGGTAGGAGATGTGCTTCCCTCTGAGTGTACAACTTTAATCCCAAACTCAGAGACAGGATTACTGACTTCCTGAAGCGTAAGGGCATCAGTTCAGCCCTAGATTATGAAACTGCTACAGGAATAACTAGCGGCTATTTTGCTCTCTTGTGCTCTGTATTGGATCACGCTTGAAAGCCACAAAACTTGGTTTAAAGCAGCCTCAAAAAATTAAATAAAATACTGGAATGGTCTATGATCATTACAGTTTTATTGAATTTGCAGTAGTAAACTCTTGTAAATTGCCTCTCATTATTATTAATCATTAGATACAAGGAAAAAGTTCTTTCCTGTGAGGGTGGTGAAACTCTGGTTGCCCAGAGAAGCTGTGGCTGCCCCATCCCTGGAGGGGTTCAAGGCCAGGCTGGATGGGGCTTGGAGCAACCTGGTCTGGTGGGAGGTGTCCCTGCCCAGGGCAGGGGGTTGGAACTGGATGATCTTTAAGCTCCCTTCCAACCCAAAGCATTCTGATTCTATGATTATTTTACTGCCTGTTCACTCCTGGACCAAATAATAAAATACATAAAGGAAAAACACTATGGTTTCCTCACAGTATTTTATTCCTTGCTTAGGCACTCTCTTCCAAGAAAAGTGTGTATCTGAGGGAAGGTTTTGCATAACCTAGGTAATAATCTATTCCACGAATGAACATGAAACCCAGGACTAATTCTTGCTTATGGTCTACAACTCTTACACTTTGTTTAGTTCTCCTGCTAAGCACCTGAAACCCAACAATAACAGGCTGTATTTGTAGAAACCATGCAGAACAAAAAGGTATAGTTTGTATCTGATATGGGAAAATAGGATCTTCACTTTGTCCAAAAAAAAAAAAGATAGATTATATGATGGTCTAATTCATAAATCAGAAGAAAGTCCATTGCCTAGAGTATAGTTATGGTGGTTTGGCACCATCTGAACCACATGTGGCTCAAGAATGTAGGAATTTAAAAGTAAAAAAATACATGTCACAAGGGCTTACTCATTACAACTCAGCCCTCTCACACTATATTCGGATTTCACAGAGCTCTGCCTCGCTGGCCTTGGTAAGGTCTCCAACAGACACTTGGAACTTGGAGAAAGCATCTCAAAGGGATGGAACAGGACCAGGATTCCTGGCGTTATCTGAAGTGTGGCTGGATTAGGGTGTTTGCCACAGAGGGATCAGGTTTGGTTCTTCCCTTTCCACAGGGGCAGACTCACTAAAACTGCCCGGGTTTATTTTGGATTTATGGCTGAGTTCAAAAGCAGGGGGTTATGCAATGTACAAACCTGCTCAATCCATCAGCCCTCTAACATTTTAAAGTAGGAGCATTACAGATTACTATACGCTGGACTACACTGGAACAGTCTGTGTGCATGTTTTGCAAACATACATAATATATGTTGACTTGTGGGTGCCACCACCCTCCAGTGGAACTCCTGCTGTGCTTGTCACAAGCCCTAAACAGCGAATAAAGACTCTACAAGGGTCAAAACAATCATTTCTCTGGTTAAAGCTGGTTGGAAGCTGCTATATAATTCAAAGAGGTTGATGAGTTCACCACGTCGTGGAAATACGAAAGGCTAAATGTAAGAGCCATCCTTCTGGGTCTCAGGGGACTGGGCAGGATGGTCCCTCCGAGACTCCAGAGATCTGGAATTCTGCATTCTCCCTTGTTGGCTCGTAAGGGCTTAGAACACGAATCGTGTTACAGGCAGCTCAAGCTCATTCCTCCCTTCAGTAATCAATCAGCATCCTCCAGACAACACCTCTCCAGCCAGCACAGCAAAAGCTCAAAGCAGATCAACTGCAGCCATCCAACCGCAGTAAATGCATTTAAAAAGAAATAAATAATCAAAGGCTGGTTTGAAAAAGGAAAAAGAGAAGCGTTTCATAAATGTAAGTAACTAGTCTTCTTACGTAAAGTCAAGAGAAGTACTTACATGTTCCTCTATACCTATATCTGTAAGGTATTTGTAGGGCTCTAGCTGTGGCAGAATCTAAGCATGATGATAACGATGATCCACTTTTGGCTACGCTATACAGAAGTGATTTATTAATCCCTCTTCCATTAACATCAGACTATGATCTCACTCTTGTGATAGCCAGTGCTTTCCATTTGCTAGAGACAGGTGGACCTCAATCCATTTGGAGATTCATTGCAGATGAGATAATCTCAAAGGGTAAGTTTTTGCCCCCACTGAAATTAATACTAAAATTCCAATGAAGTTAATTGGGTTCTTAGACTTCACAAAAGCTGCTTTCATTTTTCTTTTTGTCTTCCATCCTCCTGACTTCTTAAGTCTGATAAACAGTGCTGAGGCTCTCCTAAAACCACTTTTCTTAAAAAAATCTTTGCAATTACGAAAAATATTGTGAGGGAAATCCTCTTCCTGGTGAGCCACAACCTAGGTCAAAGTCCTATTATTAAAAGGAATGTCAGCTTTCCCTGGGAAACAGTCAAGCCTCTCTCAAACCTCAAAAAAGTGCTAGGTTAGATTATTTTAGAATAAAGGTATGGTGTCCTCCTTGTTTGATTGCACCAGCCCACCTTCTGGGTATTACTCTGTGTTCAAAGAACAGAGATATAATACAAAATTTATAAATAAGTATAATATTAAAGTAGGGTTCCTCAAAGTAGGTCTGGAAGGGGCTGGAGAGAGAGAAAGGAATCTCTCCCTTTTACAGAACACTCTGCACAGTGTGTATTCACCGAAGTAGGATGCCTTGAAGGGGCTGGAGAGGGAGAAAGGAATCTCTCCCTTTTACAGAACACTCTGCACAGTGTGTATTCACCAAAGGGATAACATTTCCCCTGGGGACATGCTGCACCCAGGCACACTTCAGGTCATAGAAGAAAAACTTCAAGTAAATTTAATTTGTTGAGGAGAGCAGAACACAATCCCCAACCAGAATCAGGCAAGTACAGCAACATTATCAGCTTCTTTATGCCAATAATATCACAGATGTGTTATGACCAAGAAAAAGGGACCTCAATGTTGCATCTCCTGTGAACACCACCTACCAGCAAACACTCAGCTATTTCTCTTCCACCTCTCTTTTCCCCCAGATACTATTTTGAATTTATTGCAACCAGTTACTTAAAGCTTGAGTTTGGTAGCCCCAGTCAGAGAGACAAATCCCAGTAAATTCACTTTACAAAGGGAAATTCACATTACTAAGAAGATTATTCACATGTTACAAAGGGAAGCTGAAGGAACAGCTTCTAACCAGGTCCAGATGCTTTTTCTTTCTGCATAATTTGAAATCCAACATTTCGGGCACTGCCTGCCGTCCGGTTCCTTCCCCTCCAGCTTGAACTCCCACGCTGGAACCAGACATTATTCTAATGAACTCCAAGGACCCGGCGTGGCTGTTGCTTAGGAACAAAAGTTTCACAGGCTGCGGAAGGAGACTTGAATAGAGAGACCCTGGAGCTGGGGAACTCCTTTTTGCCACTCCTCCTCTTCCCCCTCCTCCTCCCCACACACTCACACACACAAGTTTCTTCATTTTCCGTCAAGGAAGTATGATTCAGCATTCGCAGCACTGTGCAAAGGAAAGCATCCTGTGCTCTCCATCCACAGGTTTATTTCCAGGCTGAGAAATGCTTCATTGCTCAAAGAAGAGTAGACAGAGGATGACTGCACAGTAACAGAGCATGAAGGTTCATCCCACACTACCGGGACATCTAGGTAAGATCTTATGCAGGGGGGCAGTCTGGCAGAATTGTTAAGAGGAAACAGTATTTTTGTTTATTCTTGGTGGGCCTCGGATTTATAAGTGACCTCGCTCTGAAGTGATCTGGAAAAGCAAGAAAATTAAGGAAGGAAAGCTCTCTCTCTCTCTCTATTTGCTCATGGTTGGATTGAGTCCAAACCTGCCTGTTAGCAAGAGACTGCATTTAAGACAGTCAGGGAATTAATCTCTCTTCCACAACAGGTTGTATCCAACAACAAGGAAACGGTAACAGGCTCCTAAGCAGGAAAATAAAAACATTCCCGGGCTGGAACTGCTTGGCTTCATGCAAGAATCATTTCACTGTATGAATGCTGGTTTTAAGCTTTATATGAAAGTAAAGGTGACACTTCACTGCTCTCCTGTCCCCAGAGAGCTCCAGGGCATGCAGAGCTCTGCCGGGCTTGGCAAACCTGCTCCACAATGTGCAGACTTCCAGGAGGAAAAACAAAGGCAACTTTTCTCACAGACCAGGTCAGGGTGGGATCAGGATGGTTCTGGGCAGCTTTGGGGGCAGCAACCTACGGGAGAAGAAGAGCAGGCAGAACCACAGGAGAAGATCCTGAAACACCCAGGCAGTGTCACAGGTAGAAGGTCTGTTCTGCCCCTGCCAGTCCTATGCTGAGAAAGGAAAAAGAAAGGTTCAGGTACAAGAGACTGCATCATCAGGATCCAAAGTTGTGTTCTTCTAGGATCAGATCTCCTTCTTAGGACAGGCTTAAGCTACAATGGGTCATATCTGGGCCCTGTGCAAGTGCTAAAGTGCATATAAGGAGAAATTATAGAAAGGTTTGGGTTGGAAGGGACATGAAAGATCATCTTGCTCCAAGCTCCTGCCATGAGCAGGGACATGCCCCATTGGACCAGGTTGCTCAAAGCCCCATCCAGCTTGGCCTTGTACCCCTCCAGGGATGGGGCAGCCACAGCTTCTCTGGGCAACCTGTTCCAGTGTCTCACCACCCTCACAGCAAAGAAAATGAGTGAAGGGAGTTCCCTCTTGTCATCGTCATTTCTTAGGTAGAAGAGCAACACATGTACCTCTCCCTCTGCCATCCCAGGAGATGCACTGCGAGCATGAGATCGAACAGGCATAATTAACATTTACAGCGAGGAGGGCTCCTGCGATTCCTGAATTTTTAATATCAGTGGCTACGGAACTGGAGCCCTCTCATGCAGAGCTAAAGAAAATGAGACGTGGCTAAGTAAGCTCCATTATCTCCAGTTACAGCCCTGTGAAACACTGATAATTAGTTTACAAGCATGCAGAGACAAGAGAGCTATTCATCCCCTTCAAGCTGTCTAGTGCACTGCAGTGTTTCTGCAAAACTCTAATGCTAATCCCTATCTTCAGGGTTGAAAATCATAGAATGGTTTGGGTTGGAAGGGAGCTTAAAGATCACCCAGTTCAAACACCTCCCACCAGACCAGGTTGCTCCAAGCCCCATCCAGCCTGGCCTTGAACCCCTCCAGGGATGGGGCAGCCACAGCTTCTCTGGGCAACCTGTTCCAGTGCCTCACCACCCTCACAGCAAAGAATTTCTTCCTGATGTCTAATCTAAATCTCCCCTCTTTCAGTTTAAAACCATTCCCCCTCGTCCTATTGCTCCACTCCCTGATCAAGAGTCCCTCCCCATCTCTCCTGGAGCCCTTTTAGGTACTAAAAGGAAAATAACCTTTTTCTAAGTTTGAAACATGGCTTCCACTTTTAACCCAAAGGAAATAGCACTTGGAAAGTGTGAGCACTCCCCAGGGACTCATGCTTTCCTCATCAGCACATCTGAGAGGCCCAAAGTAGGATATAAAGAAATCTGACTAAAGGAGGTATTTAAGCCTCCCTGAAGCCTGGGCATTATCCAGTGCATCACACAGAGAGACCTGCCCGCAGGAAAACTACGCTCATCTGGCTGCTTGGACTTCTTAAAAATCTGAAAGGTCCACCTTCAAACTTCATAAAAGGTCGACTGTTATTCTGACAAGGCTCCAGCCCTCAACCATCCACACCAGGCTCCCTCTAGTGCTCCAGGCACACACAGCACCGGGGACACCAGCACCAGCTGCAGGACACATCCCACTTTGGGCTAGCAGGGATTTTTAAGAGAAGAAACTGGTTTGGATTAACGTTTCCCGCATGGAATTTAAATTAAAAATAATAGGAAAAAAAACCCCTCCTAAAACAGAACAATTTTTTTTCTTTCTGAGAGTTTTAAAGATGTTTTTAAAAGCATTTTAGAAGAAATTATCATTTTGAATTTAGAAAAAAATATATGTATTTTTCCTCGAGGCTCCCTTTCGTATTTTTTTAAAGGCACACTTGGATGAAAAACTTCACTCCCAGTGCACTGAATGTTTTGGCCAACCCATCCAACACAAAATTCAAACAAGGGGGAATCTGGACCCCAAAATCACCAGGTTGACATCAACTGCAGGAAGCAGCAAGTCTCTTTGCATCCATTTCTGAAGCACGGTTGCCACCCTCTGTGCACCAGTAAGGGACTTAGGATGCCCTGAATCCCCAGCAGGGCTCTCCCATTTCCCATGCAGCTGAACTTTATCTTCAGAGAATTGCCAACAAGAATATTGCATCAAGTCCTTAAAATAAGTCAGTTGTGATTAAAAAAAATGGATGAAAAACTTCACTCCCAGCGCACTGAATGTTTTGGCCAACTTATCCAACACAAAATTCAAACAAAGGGGAAGCTGGACCCCAAAATCACCAGCTTGACATCAACTGCAGGAAGAAGAAAGTCTCTTTGCATCCATTTCTGAAGCACGGTTGCCACCCTCTGTGCACCAGTAAGGGACTTAGGATGCCCTGAATCCCCAGCAGGGCTCTCCCATTTCCCATGCAGCTGAACTTTATCTTCAGAGAATTGCCAACAAGAATATTGCATCAAGTCCTTAAAATAAGTCAGTTGTGATTAAAAAAAACCTCTATTGTTTTATCTCTAGAAATTCCTAACTCCTAGGGCAATTATTTAAGCTGAGATCAACAAAGGTGGAAAAAATGCTTAATTTTCTGCTGTATTTTGCTTCAGTTATCAGTCTACATTATCAATATTAACCCTGGGACACTGTAAAGTTAAATACAGTAAAGAGTGAGATACAATGGTAATATGGCCCTGCAACTACTGGTGGAGACAGGAACATGGGAGACAGACACAGAAAGATTTAACTGTGTTTGAGTATTTTTATATAAAATAACAAAGATTCAATTTTGGAACATACCCTCTGGGCAAGACTGACCCCACTGCGCTGCTTCCAGGATTTTCTGAAGCATCTGCCTCCTTGCAGAGCTCCCAGGAGGGTGGGTGGTGACTGGCAGAGATCCCTCTTGCTTTTGCATTATTTTTGGCTATGGCATGTAATTGAAAAGGAGCTGAAAAGCCTTAGTTGTAGCCTGAGCTTCCCCTTCATGTATTTGCACATGATTAATGAGTAGCCAAAAAGCCTGAAGGGTTTGTAATGAAGCTTTTCTAATAGGGAAATGTATTGTAGACAAATCCATATTTTGTCCCAAACAATCATTCATCAACGCTGCGATTTGACTCTTCACAATTAAATGCCAGAGCATCCTGAGATTAGCCAGCTGTAACCCATGCTCCTCTCTGCTCTCTGCTGAGAGGGACATTGTCATCCATTTCCAAGGAATCAACCTATTTCCTTTGTCACTGGCCATAATTAGCACCTGTATTCGATGGCCTTTGATTAGAGATCGATCACCAAACCTGAGACTACAGTAGACACGGCTCATACAGCCCTTGATCCATCAAAGCGCGTAGCAAGTGCTGAGTATGAATCAAAAGCTTTCCCAGAACAATTAATGTGTTTTTGGAGGGCAGTGGGAATCCATCTGTCCCACAGCATGGATGGAAAGACAAGGTTGGAGTATTTAGAGTCTGTCCTTGAAGGGGTTCCTGGGCTCCCCAGTTCCAGAAGGACAGGGAACTGCTGGAGAGGGGACAGCAAAGGGCTACAAAGATGATGAGGGGCCTAGAACATCTCTCTTATAAGGAAAGGCTGAGGGACTTGGGTCTGTTTAGTCTGGAGAAGAGAAGACTGAGGGGGGATCTGATCAACACCTATAAATACTTAAAGGGTGAGTGTCAGGAGGATGGGGCCAGGCTTTTTTCAGTGGTGCCCAGGGACAGGAGAAGAGGAAATGGGCACAAACTGGAACATAGAAAGTTCCATCTAAACATGAGGAGGAACTTCTTTCCTGTGAGGGTGGCAGAGCCCTGGCAGAGGCTGCCCAGAGAGGTGGTGGAGTCTCCTTCTCTGGAGACGTTCAAACCCACCTGGACACGTTCCTGTGCAACCTGCTCTGGCAGGGGGTTGGAGGAGATGATCTCCAGAGGTCCCTTCCAACCCCATATCATTCTGTGATTCTGTGAAAGCACAGAAGACACTTACCAAGGCCTGATTTAGCCTGTCATTAAGCAGCACAGACACAAAGCCCCTGTTGGAGACCCCCTGTTGTGTGAACTGGGAGCAGTCCTGCCAAATCTGGGAGCCTGCTGGGGTCCTGAGGTCCTGCTTAAAACAAGACTCAATCCTTTGCTTTAAATATTTAATCTTTCAATAGCATCCAGAGCCCAAATCTCAGGTCCATTGAACAGGATGTTTGACCAACCTGTCAGCAGATCCCAGGCCTGGAAAGAAGGCAACCTGTTGGTCTGGTAGAATCAGTCCAATTTTGGATAGCTTCTTTTAGTGTAATCCCTAAGGACTGGGTTGAGACCCAGAAAACATTTGGCTTAGGTCCTCACATGGCTGATGGATAATAACACATTTCATTCAGTTTCATTCCATGCTGAGCTCAAATTAGTACCAAGGGATGAAAGACAGCAAATTTCTCCCACTTGGAATACAATATAATATAGGTGTTACAATGAAATAAAATAATATTGTAAGTTATTAGAATTTCACATACTCAAAATATTTTCAGGAAGACCCTTCAGATTTGTAGCTCCAGGGTGGGAAACTCCTGACCTTGAAAAAAAAAAGAATTCTGAAGAGTCCAGCGGTCACATGTTAATTTATAACCAAGTGATTATTTTGTTTTTAATTAGGCAGTAACAGCCACGGCTTTCAAAGGCTTTACTGAAGTTCCCAGACTTCATCGAGAGGCTGGTGCGTCTGTCCGGCTCTCAGTGGAGACATGGCCAAAGGGAAGGCAAAAGGTCCAAAAGGGAAGAAGATCACCTTGAAAATTGCCAAAAATTCCATCCGCATAACTCTTGATGGACGGCGCCGTCTTGACTTAAGCAAAATGGGTATCACCACCTTTCCCAAGTGCATTCTGAAACTGGCTGACGTGGATGAACTTGATTTGAGCAGAAACATGTTAAAAAAGATTCCAGGCAGCATCGAGAAGTTCCAGAAATTGCGCTGGCTGGACCTGCATAGTAACCAGCTCGAGGAGCTGCCTGAGGCAATAGGGAAACTTGAGAACCTTTTCTACCTGAATGTATGCAACAACAAGCTGACCAGCAGCAATCTGCCAGAAGGGCTGAACCTTCTCAAGAACCTGCATATTCTCAACCTTGGCTTGAACCGTCTTGACAGTATTCCTACCAGTCTTGGGGCCCTAAAGGAACTTACGGAGTTAGGTCTCTTTGACAACGCCTTGACCACCATCCCAAACAGTGTGAAAAACCTCCCCAAGCTCAAGAAGATGAATGTAGAAAGAAACCCTTTCCCAGATTCAATAGAGCAAGAAGACCACTCTGACCCCATCAAACGTGTAGAAACGCTTCACTTAGTACAAGAGAAAGACCTGTGCTCTTCTTGCCTGTATTTGTGTAAGGGTGAGAGGGACAAGCTGCAGCAGTTAACGGATGTGACACCCAGCTCCTCAAAGAAGTCAAGTTTCTCGTCACTCCTTACACCCAATTCCACTGCAAAGGAGAACCAAGAAGAATGGAGATTAAGAGACGATTTGTCAAGTCACTCCGCAGATGACATCTCTTGAAGTCCAGCCCAAACTAATAAAGAGCTGACGTCCTTCCTCCTGCCTTTTCCTGCAGTTCTCTTCCTTTAAAGATCTACGTGGTTTTAAAAGCAGCAGTTATGTGTGGCCTCTGAAATGAAATCCAAGCCAACCGAACCAGTTGTATACTTGGGAAAGGAAGGACTATTCTCTAGCATCTGTACCTGTTCCTACAACACCTTCTCCATGTTTGGGTTTTAGGGTTTCTTTTTGTCTTTTGTGTGTGCAAGTGTCCGGTGAAGGAATCTTCAAAAAGAAGCTTTTCTGGTAACTCCATTCCTACCACTGAGTCACAAACATGAGTCCTGTTCCTTTTTATGGAGTGAGACAGTTAAACCAGTCTCAGTCAATACCACTGGGAGGAACAGAGACAGACCTGGGAATTTTCTGCTGCTGGTGGCTGCCACCAGCCCCTCAGGGAATCTCAGAGAGGCACCGTCAGTGTAGGAACCATGAGCCTGTTCCAGTTCCACCGACACAAACGTTATGCTCAGGAGTAAATAAACAGTGCAAACCCAAAATGCTTGAGCTAAACAACCAGTGATCCTGTTTGCCCTCAAGGGGCCAGACTCTGCTTAATCAAGTTCTCTGGGATTTTGGGTGCTATACCTGGATGCAGTGATCTCTAACTTGAACGCCACAATCAGCGTCACTACTCATCACACTCATTGTGTTCTGTCTGGCTCTGAGTTTCCCTCCAAGAAAGGTCCAGAAGGGGAAAAGATTCCTCTTATTAAGGGTCCTGGGCACATCACTTAAGCAGTGACCAAGAGAAGAAGAGTCATCCTTTTCCATGATCCAAGAGTCACCTGGTGAACTGATAAAACCTGGTACTTTTAGCTTTCTGTTCACACTTGTGCACGCACGTGTGCACCTGAGCACACACATCCACCTGCTCAAATCACACCCCTAGGGCAGAGCCCAGCAGCCTGCAAACAGCAACACACAGGTACGAGCAGGGAACAGATTATAAAAGCAGCCAAGCATGGCACGGGGAGAGGTGCTGGCTCTGGGCATAGTAACATACGGTGACAGCAAACATTTAAGAATATTTAAACGAAGACTAGAGCCCCAGGAGCAAACTACTCAGTTGTCCAGTAACAGCCCATTATAATTTTTTAAATGGCTACAGTAGAGCACGGGAATCAGAGCTCCTGTGCATTATTCCTATGGATTGGGTGCAAAAATGCTACTACCTCAGAGACATATGATACTTCAAACTAGTAACTTCTTCTTTCCACACCTCAGCTGTGCAATTACTACTCGTGTGTCTGGGCAAAGAGCTGACCTGGCCTGCCTTTCAGTCTCCGGCAGGGCAGGAAGGTCTGGGATGCTATGGAAGATGGTCATTGCTCCCTAGATGGGGAAGCCCCTCCTTGTGCTGCTCTTGAATTCTTCTGACTCAGGAGCAGCTCCAGCATTCAAAGGAGGGAAAAGTAAACTTATTAAGTCCTCAGTCCTTCAGTTCCCAGACCAGAGCTCAATAAAGGGAAGCATGCCCACCAGGGTCAGTTTCTCTCTTTCCTTGGAAGCACAACTTTTCTGGGATCATTACTTAGGCAGTGGTGCTATCTTCTATCTATTTTATTTCAGCTCATGCTGAAAGGAGCCAGACTCTGCACAAAGCAAGTTCTCTGGGATTTTGGGTGCTATACCTGGGGGCAGTGATCTCTAACTTGCATGACACAATCAACACCACTATAAGATGCCAGAACATCCATGTGTACATCTATCACTGCCCTCACCACGCAATATAGAGCCCATTATGCAGAAGCATTATAGATTAGCTCTAACCTCACTCTTTCCCACATGAACCATCTGTGTAGAGTTTACCAATAAAGTCATATTAAGGAGGTAATAATTATTAATCAACTATGCACAGTCAGCTACTCAACACATTTTTCATGTCTTCACTGTGAATGCTGTACACTGGAATGCTTTTTGGGATTTTGGGGATACCTTTGAATCTTTAAAATAGGTGGCACAAATAGGTACATTTCTATGTGCTATTTTTAAGGTGAAATTTATTCACACAATTGTACTTGTTATCCACAGTTATCCAATGTTTCATATGTTTTGGTTTACCTTATATTCAGGGACTCTTCTGTTATTCCCTTCGACTTCAAAGCAGGTTGGAAAGAGCAAAATCTACAGGAGATATGAAAGGTCACATTACAATTATTTAAATAGTTATCTGTCTACATTACGTATCTATATAATCTATGTCACATCCTGACAGCAACTTTCTTTCTGAAGGACACCACATCTCACTGACGCTCTAACCCAGGACAAAGCTGCAAGACAACACAGCAAAAGCATACATTTAATATTAAGGAGCTGCCTATGGGCTGGATAAAAGCAGTTTATTAACTGACACTCTAACCCAGGACAAAGCTACAAGACAACACAGCAAAAACATACATTTAATATTAAGGAGCTGCCTATGTGCTGGATAAAAGCAGTTTATTTCCCAAATAGGGCCACAAATTGATATATAGGGCTACGGACTTATGATCAGGTGGTTTAAGGTTCTATTAAAGCCAGAGAATAAGAACCCACTGTCCTGATTTCAGCCGATATAAGAGTTAATTTTCTTTCTAGTAGCTGCTGGGTTTTGGATTTAGTGTGAGAACAATGTTGATAACACATATTGTTTTAGTTGTTGCTAAGTGATGTTTGCATTAGTCAAGGACTTTTTCAGCTTCCCACAGAAGTGAGAGGGAACACAGACAGGACAAGTTGGCCAAAAGAATATTCCATACCATAGACCTCATGCTCAGTAAATAAGTGGGGGCTGGGCAGGGGGACAGGGACCTGCAATCACTGCTCAGGGATGGGATGGGCAATCGATTACTGGGTGGTGAGTGTGACTTTTGTTGTATCACTTTATTTTGCATATTCTTTTTACCATTATTATTATTATTTTCTCTTCTGTTACTGTGCTATTGAACTATCTTTATCTCAACCCACAAGGTTTTTTTCCCCTCTTTTTTCTCTATACCCTTAGTAGGGGTATGGAGGAAGTGAGCGAGCGGCTGCATGGTCCTAGTTCTTTTTTCTCTATACCCCTAGTAGGGGTATGGAGGAAGTGAGTGAGTGGCTGCATGGTCCTAGTTGCTGGCTGGGGTTAAATCCTGACACCCACTCAGACATTTATCTAGCAAAAATGGCAGAACAGAACACCAGCCTTCTTTCACCCAGTACTTTGAGGTGAGACAGAGGTGTGTCATGTGAGTGAGAGGAAGCAGCGTGGCTGTAACAGCAATTTCCTGGGCTGCAGGGACATAATACACACCACTGGGTGCTAGAGGAGTCCTACACACGCATTAGCTCCCTTGATAAATCAATGCCTGTATAATGCTCGGGAGAATTCCCAGGTCAGCAAAAGGAAAAATTTTATAGCTTCGTTGAAGTGTAACCCGTTAAAGACCAAGGAGCTGCAGTTGAAGACAAAGCCCCTGCAACAGCACCAGAATGTCACCTGAGGCCAGGATAAATAGGAGCGATAGACCAGGAGCATCACCTGGGTGTTCATGTTATTATGAAGTAGTAATTACCTCTTAAATATCTTATTTCGGTCGCTGTCATGGAAGACAAGAAATCTGGAGTAACCATTTTTGAAGAATATTTCCAAGGCGATCTCCTGGAAAAGTAAAGCATTTACAGTGTGAAGAGCTGCAGGGCAAAGTGTCCATCGTGGCCTGTCCAATTTTTCAGGACTTTGAAAAAAACAAAAAGGCCTCGACTTTGTATCACATGTAAAGAAGTGTAGCAAAATATGTCTAATATTCCCAATTTCTCCAACTGTAGGAATGGCCCTACTGGGTTGACTGGGAGTTCAAATGCTTCTCTGAAGCAGACCCAAACTCCAGATATTGGTTCCATCACCCGTCTCCTCCCACTGCTTCTGAAGCGTTTTTGTCTTGAAATCTCAGGGTGATTAACAAGACAGGAGAGTAACATGAACTTCTAATTAGGTGAGAAAGGTAACATGAAGAGGGGAGGCTAAATAAGCATTTCTTTTCAAAAGCAACCATACTGGTTTCTAAATGAACAGTGAGCTCAACAGAAATGCAAAATAATTTCTCCTGCCTAGAAGCAGCAGAAGAGGAAGGGGAGTTTATGACATTTCTCACTGAAGCTTTAAAAATAATCAAAGTTGGAAAATTCACACTCTTTTTTCTGCAATATCTCCACACATTGTTATGTTGGGCATTTGCATATAACCCTATTAGTTACTCAGGGAGTGGTCCTTTCTTCCCCCCAAAGTCAGTCAAGTAAAACTATAAATAAGGTGCAGTGTCTGGGAACCCAGACACGAGTTTCAATCCAAATGTGGCAGGTGTGATACAAACCTAGAAAAAACACCACAATGGCAACTGCCCCAAACGTGATTCACAAGTTAATTATAAAGCAGAAAGGTAATATGAGAGTAGCTATGACAGCTGATCCACCTGTCCTGCAAAAAATAAACAAACAAACAAAAAAAGCCAAAAAAGCCCCAAAACCAAAAAGGCCTCAAACCAACAAGCCCTGCCTTTGCCCCAGGCTCATTCAAAGACTGTTTTTGCTCATCTCCATGTTTTACTTTGGGTCACA
Organism: Calidris pugnax; assembly: GCF_001431845.1. Taxonomy (NCBI): domain Eukaryota; kingdom Metazoa; phylum Chordata; class Aves; order Charadriiformes; family Scolopacidae; genus Calidris; species Calidris pugnax. Next base: position 240,961 of record NW_015091110.1, read on the forward strand.
AACCATTTCCATTTCAGATGTTTAAATAAATATCCCTGCATACACAAAGATGTGACTATATGAGGAGGCGGCAAGATTCCACTGGCAACTTTGATGCTTTTCACAAAACAGAAGAGGTGACAGTTCTGCTGCTCAGGTTGCTCACCAGTGATGGAAGAAAATAAGCTTCATAGCTCAGAAAAGGACTTAACGTTCCTGTCCACACTTGCAGAGTCACCTAACCACTAAGACATGCTATATCCTGAAGCAAGTCTCCCCTACTAAAACCTGTCCATTTTGCATACATAATTAAATATAAAATAAACTAGGGCTGAGTTATGATGCCATACTACATATATCAGCCCCATGTTCTCCAACTTTTTGACTTTTCCAAACAATTTCTTAATTCTCTGTTGAATCTCAGCGATCCAAGAATGGATTCAAAACAAGGGTAACTGGCTATGGGCTGCTTCAAATTAATTATGGCTCCTTCAAAACTCTGTATTGGTCATTATATAAATGAAATCTGTGAATTACTCTTTAGACTGTACCAAAAGTACAGGCTCTGGTGCTGCAAGGAGCTCCAGCTACAACTCTTCTGTGATTCTCACCAACGGGCTCATCTAAACCAGACAAAATAAAAAGGGTACCAGGCCACTGGTGATGAGCAGCTTCTGGGTAGCACAGCTAAAGACACAGAATATTCAAATCCTCTGCTCCATAGCGCAGCTGAAGACACAGAATATTCAAATCCTCTGCTCCATTTTACAATTCATTTATCGACTCACATTCACAACTTGAAAATTATTCCAAGAGGCCTCATAATCCACCAGTGTCCAGAACTACTGAGGTGTGTGGGAGCTGAGTATTACTAGAAGTCAGACATTTACTGGGAGCTTCCATCAAAACACAGGGACTTGACTTCAAGTCTTATTTCCAAAAACATTGAGATAAACTGTGAAGTTGTGAACAACTGTGATTAGCTGTTAGCCTTACAACTAATGAGACAGCCACTCCACTGAGGGTGCTTAAACTCTCTGGTGAACATAGGAATGAGTTTGTATTACCAAAGGCTAATGAAGCAATGATGGGAGAAAAAGCATTTTGGGACTCAAGCAAAGAAATCTCAACAGTCTGAGTAAAAATCGTGCAGGCAGTTTCAGTCACACATCATTATTGCTGTTGCAGCTTTCCTTCAAATGACTGAGCGTGTTAGTTCCTACCTGCAGGAGAAAGCGCATCAGATGAATCTCTTTTATATCATGATACGAATAACGGGAACACAACTGATCTCCCACAGCGTGATCTTTATGGCATAGGTTGAAAATAAATGGATCACTGATGCTGGAAGAGAAAAATATAAAGAAAGAAAAACTAATTTGAAAAGCAAAAGATCAGGAGAGCTTTCATGAACATCCAAGTGCTCCATAAAGAAGAGTAAAAGTACTAAGAGACAGCAAGATCAAATACGTGAATTAAAAACAAAGCTAAATAATGAAGGCAAATTTTGCACTAGTTCCCAAAGTAAAATAAAGAGCTTGTGGAGACTAAGGGTAGGTTTGGAATTATCGTAGTGAATGTAAATAGGCAGACAGCAATGTTCTGCACACACTGAAGTCTGAGAAGCAACAAGGGAAGGTGCTGAGTGGGACAACCTGAAAGCCTGGGTGAAGGGCAAGCATTATATGGACATACAGCTATTATCAACAGCAATTAATTGGGACTAATAATTAAGCAATTAATTCATTATTACGTTGGTTGTGTACACGTACTGCAATTGCTATCTACAGCCTCGCCCATAGCAAATCCCTTAGAAAAACAACTGAAGCTTTTATCAGACCCAGCCTAATCGACCCGTAAGTCACCTGATGGGATTGACTGGTGTCGGACTGGGTAGGAATGGGATGCAGAGCAGACAGGGAGTAAAAACACCGAGTTACTCACTGCCCCGCTGGGCTTTGCACATGAGCACACAGCACGCGCAAAGAGCTAAGTCTAACAGACTCATTTTCAATATTGATTAGTTTCAATAAATCATGAGTCAAAGATGATAGCAGTGTGCCAAATATTAATTACGATTCTGTCTTGGAGAAACAAACAAAAAAAAAAAACTTGGGAGATGATGAAGCTAAAGGCTCTTGTAATGACTGCTCCATATGAATAAAAGATGGGAGCCAGTCAGAAACATTAACAACACTTTAAAAGACTTGAAAAACAGCAACCTATGTGTTAGGCTGCCCACCATCTCCATCTGTTGGAGCTGGGAGCTCTTGTTGCACCTCCAGAGCCTGTCAAGAAGCACCTATGTTAGTTATGTTAAATACTTCTGTGAACAGATGGCAAGGATGGCAAACTTCTTCCTGTGCCCCTTCAGTCTCTGCAAATTCCAGGTGTCCATGTGCCAACACTGAAGTTAACGAAGCAGATCTCCAGGAGGAAAGAAGGAACTTACCTGGACAAGCAGTGACGTGTACAGTAGACTTCTTCTAGTGGGGATAACACAAAGTACTCACAGATGTAGAAGTGCTCTTTGCCAAAGAGCAGCACTCCTTCCAGTGCTGTGTGTCCCTGCACCACTGCCACAGAGCACTTGAACGTCACCTGGTAGAGGAGAGAGCAGGGTGAAGCCAGGAGTGGGTAACACAGGAGATGGGGACAGCAGGGAGCAAGACACAACAATGCAGAGGGACATGGGTTTGCACCAAACCAGCTGCCATCTCTACTGGGATGCAGCCACAAAATCACCATGAGTGACAGTGCAGGACTCTGCCGTGCCAGTCGTGGAAGGGTCTGATGCTCTTTTTCCCCAGGAAATCTCTTCCTTCCCCAGGAAATCTCTTCCTTCCCCATCTATCCATGGTGACATTTAGCAACATCACCACAGAACACGAAGAGCTTGAAATCTTAGACAGCAACACAGGCAGAGGGTTGAAGCACAGAGGAAATGAAGAGCTTGAAATCTTAGACAGCAACAGTTACTACACAGGCAGAGGGTTGAAGCACAGAGGAAAGAAGTGACTTTCCCCAACATGATACAGAAAACCCGTGGCATATAAGAAATATATGCATACTTTGATTTAGATCCCAGTGAAATCTCTACTTGAAAAAGTCCTGCAAAGGGATCCCAGGGAGCAATAAGCAAGGAAAGGATTTAACACTCTGGGTATCTATCCCACCACATCCAGCTGAATCAGCATAGAAAGGATTGAAATCTCAGTAACACAAAACTCCTTGCACTGGCACTTTTCCTTCCTGTATTATACAGAAGGCCAATCAAAATATATGATTCTATGATTCTAGTTGTCTTAGAGATTTAGTTAAACATTCTGGAACAGTTTAAAAGAACCTCCCTTGGCTTACTAAGACTCACTTTGTCTTTTTCCTGAGCAAATTAACTTGGCCATTAAAATACAGGAATTTCTAACACACAATGTAGAGGCACTGGGAGTGTTTCAATAAAGTAGTTCTTCAGTCATATATGTCAGATCACAAAAGTTTTCTTGAGAATCAAGCAGTTTTGATAAAGAAGAAAAGTTGCTTTTTTTTCCTGGGACTGGCTGAGAGATGGTGTAGAAAGGAAACAGACCAACACAGAGACCAGAAAAGCCCAACTATCTGGTAAATTGCGTGGGCTGCGTGCAGGAAACTTAAAGTTCTGATTTTAAATCAAGCAGTAACTCATTGCAAAGGACTTGCATGACATTTAGAGGCATGAAGTTCCTTATTTTTCTTGGCTGTTGATTCAATCTTCTACACATACTCATACTCACTTTACATGTCATCGTGTATGGTTCTCCTTCGCTTTTTTTCCTACCTCACTATTTCTGGAACCAAATCCACAACCTTCCTTGCCTCCATCCCAAAATACACAGAAGCTAACTCAGGTCAGCTCAAGCAGACCTGCAGGAACTTCCAGTCTTGGCTGCCAGCATAAAATAAATAATAAATTCATAAAAAATTGAAAGAAAATATGGTTTCTACATGTAATTCTTTTTTTTTACTGAAAAACAATTATTTTACCAACAAAATGGGAGGTTCATTTTGAAATCACTTCAGTGCACACAGAATGTTGTTTTCATCCTGGGGTTGAAAAAAAAAAAAAAAGCAACCAATGCTGGAAGATTTCTGTGGGTATTTTTTGATTAAAATCCCCTGAATCTCTCTCTCTTTCCTCTCTAAATTATTTCTGAGAGGAAGCTGGCATTTTTCCATCGCCTCTCCTGCAGATCCCACAGGAATGCCTGTCTCTGTAGGGATGTGCCAACCATAGAACTGGAATATGTGTGTGCATGTCATTACGTGGTTAGAGACTTGTCTTCTTGCACATAGAATACTGGGGAATTCTGGTCACAGTAGTGAACCACAGGGTTTCCTGAAGTGGTTAAATAGCAGAAAGGCTGCTTCTTCCCAAAAGGAAGGTAACAAAGTTGAAACACCAAGCAGTCCTGTAAAATTGCTAAGTGGACACAAAGTTGAAATCCAGATTTCTAAGAGCTCCACCTCGGCAAACCCAGCCCGTGTGTGTGGTTTTGGGAGACTCATGGATCGTGCAGGGGGGGCTGCTCATCGTCATTAATATGGTCTGGCACAACTAATCAATTCTTTACTCCGCTTAAGGCAGGACCACATCAACGTTAGCAGGTCTCGAGAGGGCAGAGAGCACAGATCTCTTTTCCTCAAACCTGAAACTCTAAGCCCCAGTACATTCTCTCTTCTAGTTCTCCGTACAACCAGTAACAGTCACCAGTGCCAAATCCATTTCTTCAATTTTATGTTAGCACCCCCAGCAGAATTAAATATATCCGTGCTGTTAGAAATACTAGAGCCCTTGGGCTGAATCAGTTGTTCTCATCTGGAGAAGGGGGCTCATTTTATTCCAGGTGACTAATAAAAAGCTGACAAAGAGGTGCACTAGAGAACCCCCACCAGGACAGTCTTGTACCTACAAGTCTTGGACTGAAACACCAAGGAGCCTCAAATTACCATAGATTAAATAAAAACTTTCCTTTTCTGTCAAAACAGAACAGAATCCAGTTCACCAGCCACTAGAATCATTAATCAATGAAGCAAACATGACATAAAATAATTGAATAATTACCTTCCAAGGTATTGCCCAGAGCCCTGCATCTCCTGATTGCTCTGTTCATTCAGATGTACGAGGGAATTACTGCTAAAGGCGTGTTTGGGTTGGTTTGTTTTTTTCTTTTTCTTGTTTTTCAGAAAAGCTGTTTGTAAATGTTCCAGTTGCAATTAAGCAAATAGCCATAAAAGCGTATCTGCACTGGAGCCCAAGAGCCAGATTTCCAAAGGAATTATATGCCTAAAGACTCAAACAGCCTTTATGCAGTTTTCCAAACCACTGGAGGAGGTCAGCCATGGAGTCCTGCAGACTCCAGTGGAGTTAGCACGGCCACTCCCAGGAAAAATACAATGCAAGGAAATCAAAGTCACAGACTCGTGTTACTTGAACAAACTTATGCATGCCACACAATCACCCGAGCACAGAATTTCTACAGAATAAGGATAAAAGAATGGCCATTCCAAATCAGTTCAAAGGTCCATCTAAACAACAATCCTGTGCCTTAGTAACAGAAGCTTAAGGAAAGAGTGTAAGGAATGTGCCAGGTATGGAAGGATTCTTTATCTTCATATATTTTCTCAGCAACCAGTGGCTTAGAGCCTTCCTGAAGCCCCTTCCTCCTCCTCCTCATTGCCACATCTCATGTTTCCCTAGAAACACTCACAGCTGACTCCAGTCACTTGCTCAGCAAAAGGTACAAAAACTCTGCAAAATACACATAAAAACGACACATCCAGGTAGCACTGTATCGGGCACCGCAGAGATGAAATCTGCAGTTAAACATTCTTTCTGCCCTTTCTCGTATCGGATGAAATCTGCAGTTAAACATTCTTTCTGCCCTTTCTGTTGCATATTGAGGAATCCCAGGGTCCATCAGCTACCAAGGACCTGTCAGTAAAGCAGGGTCAATGCCATTTAGGGCCACAGAGTTCAAAATAACTAGGAGCACATGAAATCAAATACATTGCTTTCACAATTTTTGCTGGGGAAACAGACTTGTGTTCTCGTGGTAAGTGGGAGCAAAACAGGTCCCTCTCTCTGTGCCACTCACAAGACCTTCCCTGCAATGATTGTGTTTTTGCTCGTGGTTGAAGTCTCATCTTACTCTGAAACAGCCACACACGCGTCTCATTAATCACAGCTTAAGAATACATGACAGGTTACTTCATTCTCTCCAGCCGCTCAATGACCAGAGGAAACTAAATCTGCTTGACCTAGTCTTTAGTGGGTAGGGGCTCTAGGCTCAAGTTTGCTCACATCTGAACTGTTACAAACCTTGGATCAAATTTCTTCTGCTCAGACTTGAGTGAAACCATTGCAATTGCTCGAAAGAAAGCCTCGCAGCCACGGCTTTGCTTTGAAAGACCCAGGACACTGGGTCTTTCAGGTCCTCTTTTTCAGGTAGTCTCCATTCACCCTCCCTCCCTCCACCACCAGAGAAAAAAAACCCATGTGGAAGGTGTTTCTTCTTTTTCAGGTTTTAACAACTTCCCAACTGCTGCAAGAAAGAACATCGGATATTTTGGAGAAAGGGAAAATGGCAGAAGTATGTTCTTGTCCTGTACATGGTCATGGGCACTGGGACTACTCTTTGTCCTTGCTTTCTGTGATGAAAGCTGCCATCTGTGCCGGCCCATCGCCAGCCTGAGAAGCTGGCATCCCTTAGCTGATGATAGCATCTGGAAGCCAGTTCTAATAGGATTGTGCTCATACCTCTTGCACACCCAGACGTCTCCATCTCACCCCAGGCTCCTCTCAACCAGAAAATGCTGCCAAAAACTAATACGAGCCCTTAAATTTCCCCTTAGGTCAGTTCACTCAAGTTCATGTCCTTCCCACTGCTCCCATGACTCTCTCAGGAGTAACCAGAGCAAAGTCTGTCTGCTTCTTTCCCCAGACAGCAACTGGTAGGGGATCATCTCTCCTTGCTTGACGTGGTATCTGGGACCTTGGGGCTTATCAGGAGCTCTGCAGAAATCCAGGGAGTAGCTACAGCCTTAGAACCAAAAGATGAAAGACGAACACCAAAAAAACCCACCCAGCAGCAGAGGTGAAGGTTGGATACTGGGAGGTATCCATGGAGCCCAAGCAGCACAGTGAAGGAACACAACCAGAAGAGCAGAGATCTGATTAAAGTTGCTCTGGTTTGTTTTGGCAACACTTAGAGCATGAGTCAGATCCTGCCCTTTGCACCCAGTGGCACAGTTGGGTTCCCTGGGCTGGGAAGCAGTGCAATGTCCCTAAAAACACCGGCTCCAGCAAGTGGCTGCAGAGTGGCCACACCGTTCTGCCAGTCCTAGATGCTGTTCCCTCTTTCAGCTCAGCCTGTTCTTTAATCAGCCCCTTTCTCTCAACCATGGATCCCACTCCCTTTAATTTATGGTAGTCCCTTCTATTATTGCTCTTGGCACCTCCCGTGCTCTCTCCAGACCCTCCTTCAAGGAAAGACATTGTGCCCAGATTTCTGCTAGGCCATGCCCTCTCGTTAAGTTCAGATTCATTACCCCAGCTGCTTGGATTTCTTACTGGCTCAAATGACTTGCTGGCAAACAGAGGCATACTTTTCTCCAAAATTCAAAATTTCCACACCAAAATCACCCCCCAAGCCTTCCTCCGCTTTCTTCATCTATTACACGCTAATCACACATTAATAACCTGGCAGGACTACTCAGGGATGTCAAGATCAGGGCTGCAATCTTGCACTGGGGGGCTCAGGTTGCAGATGTAGGAATCCAATCTCCCTGTCTCCGCTGGGAAACCAGGGTTATTTAAAGGGTTGGCTCCGGCTTTCGGTAAGCAAGTGGATTAGATGGGGCCAGGCTCCTATCTGCATTTCTCTTGCACAATTCTGCAGCAGCACATGTTGTGTAACATCACCCACAGCACATGTAACCTCTCCTTCCATGCCTGCGGTGTGTACAGTCTCACAATACTGAAAATACATGCACAATATGATCTCCACCTGTACATGCTATAACCTCCGTGGAGCAAAATGTGTAACTGAGGAGCCAGTGTGACACTTCAGTAAGTTCTGAGGGGACAGCCCTGACAGCAACACCTGTAAATCTGCACCTGCAGCCTGATATATTCATCTAGTGGATTACACACATGGACTTCTGGGTGCAGCAATAAAACATCTTGTGCTTTGGCCGTACACACAGAGATAGTACTTTACACTGCTGGAGTTACAGCACCAGCTCCAAACATTCAGCAACGAGGGGACTCAGTTCCCAGCTTTGACTTCAAAGTCACATTTTCCCCAAGCACACCAAGAGGAGTCCTTGGAGTCCTTCAAGGAGGAGCTTTCACAAGGGGCTGAGGGAGGAGGTGAAGCAACAAAATCTCAGCTACCATCCCACCATTTTCCTTTAGTCTGGAAACAACTGCCCTGACCCTCCATACCTTGTGCCCAGCTCTCAGTCAGTGCATGGGCAAGCCACAAACATCTCTAACTCCTCTGAACCCCCACTTACCTCTTTATGTACCTCCATAGAGCCAAACCACAACAATAGCCCTCTGTATTTTGCATTTCACCAGCACTGCATACAAGGTTTTTGGCTTTTAGATCTGGCTCTAACAGTGAAAACTGATGGGGACTAGGAGAAACTGGTTCAGAGCACAGAAAGAAACAGGGAAAGAACACTGAGGAGCCCCATGTAACTGGAAATGACACTACATGTGGGGTAGGGTAACAGCAGAGAAGAGACTGGAACTCTCTGGGCAAGGGAAATAAGATGAGATCAAGCATCTTGAGAGCTGGACCCTGTGCTGTGTAGGTGGGAAGAATGGGACAGATTGGGCTCAAACACAACAGGAACAGAGGGGCAGCCAAGAGGGGAAAACAGCTGAAGCTAAATTACAAATAATCAGGAAAGAAACTGTGCTCACCACAACACACTGTCCCTTCAAAGGCAAGGTTGGTACATATGGTGGAGGAGGCCCATATCCCCCTGATAAAGGTTATAGTGTGTTCATCTAAAGACTGAACTTTGTATGTTCTGGGTGCTGTTAAAACACAGAGCCTGACTGCTCCCTCATATGATTAGTCCCCACTCCATCAGACACCATCCTCCACCACCCAGTAGCTTCCTTCCTTCGCCTACACTAAAACTGCATCCATTTGCTTTCTCCTTTATAGTCCCTTTCTCTCACAGTCCAAGCGATTAACACATCTCGTTTAATACTTAAAATTAATTTCGCAGAAATGCCTAGAAATGTTTTCTAGTCTATTTTGCAAGATAAAACAGAAGACAGGATGATATTAGCACGACAACACCCCACCTGCACCCATATTCTTGCTGAGAACAGACTCTGAACCAAAAATTTCAACGGCATTTAGTCATAGAATTGCCCAGGTTGGAAGGTGCCTTCACTGAGTCCAACCATCAACCCAACTCTGATAAAAACCACCACTAAACCATGTCACTAAGCACTATGTCAACCCGTCTTTTAAATACCTCCAGGGATGGTGCCTCAGCCGCTTCCCTGGGCAGCCCATTCCAGGGCTTAATAACCCTTTCAGTGTACAAATTTTTCCTAATATCTAATCTGAATTTTATCTGCAGCTTCTGCAAAAAAAGCCATCTCACCTATCTGAATACGAACAAAGGTGTCTGTTTAACAGCAAGGCAAAGAAATAGCACCGAGTGACATTATAAAACGGTGACCAAGTGCTTCCCTGTGTTCCAGAAATTAATCTAGTATCTGCCAAAGCATGGCAGTGATTTTTTTCTGGGCAGTGCAGTAGGTAGGATGGTGCCAGTTGCCTGTTTAAAGTGCAAACAGCTCACAAGGCAGCCATCGAGGAGGCAGGACCGCAGCGCGCTAAGTGAGCGCAGGACAGCTAATGTCACCCCCCGCTGCTTTTTTTAATACTTCTGTCAGCGCGGCAACGCGGTGTCAGCCGCTGGAAAAAAACCCTGCCTGGCGTTTCTGACGGCTTCCAGCAGAGTTACATGGAGAGGAGACAGACAGCCTGAGGGCTCAAAATGAGATCAGCACACGGAAAACATGCCTCGCATTTTCATGCTTGTCTCCTTCTGCTGGGGAGAGGTATGTGGGGGGAGGTGGAAAGGAGGAGGGAAAGGGAAATGAATTATGTTGTAGAGACAGACAGCAAGGAAGCCATCATCTTAAGAGTGCACGAATGTGACCCCTGGCCACTTGCAAGAGATTTGGTGATGGTATTGAGACATAAAAATAAATATTTCTATATTTATGTACAGCTATCACCGCACTGTGATGGCTGAGTTTAAATACTCCAAGAACGACCCTTGGCTTCCACTACAGGATACTAACTGTGGGGCCAACGGGCCCCAACATAGAATTGCCGGTTTGGAAGGGACCTTTCAGATCACTGAGTCCAACCATCAACCCAACACTGACAAAAAACATCACTAAACCATACTGCTAAGGAGTGATGCCACTGGAAGAAATAGGTACATGGCGAAAGATCGGAGAATGAGGCCAGGTCTGCTCCTCATGACAAAAATCTCTGACAGTCCTTTAGAAAATGGCTATGTGCAGTGAACAGCCAACTTCCAGGGGTTGATTTGGAGTCACCGTCGTGGGGACTGTGCTGAAAGTGACGGGCAGGTTGTTGGCTTTCGAGCAAAGGGATTAAATTGAGAACACCAGACCAGAGTTACCATCCCCCTAACAGAGTCACCCCTATTTACTCCACAGCTTGTGTCCTCCTCCAGCATTCCTGAACCTGGGAGAAGGCATCCTGTCCAGTACAAGAACAAAGAAGGAACAGCACTGGTTTGACTAAATGACACACAAGGGAAGAATCAGACAGGAAGAAGGGAAAGTCTCTATGGCCTTAGAGGGAAGAATCTGTTATGGGGAAAGGGGAGAATCTCTCGTGGGGAGGCAGAGGAGAAAAAGGCATGTAAAGAGAGGAAGAAAACATTTTCTGGTATTCAGCAGGAAGAGATTTTAACATCACTGAAGTAGCAACCTATGGTCTTCCAGAGGTAATAAATAAATTTGATCCAGGCACTGCTCTGAGCACGAGTAATGGCGGGGAAGCAGGGCAGAAATTCTCAGAGTCTCATAATTAATTTGCCATGTCTTTGGCAAATTCAGGCAATACTGTCTCACAGGTATGAGAATACCTTGGTTGCATGCCCAAATTATTTTCTGTTGTTTTGAAGAGTTAATATTAAATGCTCTTCAAGAATAAGTCTATATAGGTGTTTATACAGAGACTGGAAAACTGCAATTGCTCTAAGGAAACAGGTAGCAATGTTTCCTGTAGCCTGAATCCACCTGAACACCAATCTGGAAGGAGCAGAAAGGCCACCACATCCAATTCACTCTCTAAAATGCCACCTTCCCAGAGAAAATTCTCCAGTTCATCTTTCCTACCTTTTCACTTTCCGCAAACTCCTGCAATATGATTTGTCTCTCCACGCACAGTTCAAAGAAGTCTTCTGAATGGAAACTTTCATGCAGAGCAGGGAAGAACGTTAGCTGGTTACAGTCTGATCCCTTCTTATCCATCTCCCTTTCTGCTCCATTTAACGTCAGCTCCCCTATATTGGTATAAAAGAGATTGCCGTTTCAGTGGCAGTCGGACAACACCAAAAGCATTTGTAATTTAGACTTTCACCCAATCTGCTCTACCTTGGGAAACAGAACTATTTATCTGCAAAAAAACAGGCAAGGAAGAAGTAAAATTGGTCCCTACTAATGAATGATGCTTACTTCAGGGAACTGAGAACAGGTTCTGTACTCAGTCATAATTCAAATTAAATTCCTATAATTACTGAAGATTTAAAAATATTGAACAAATATATTTATTCTCATTTTTACACTCTGTTGGGTTAGTCATCTGATAACTAAAGAATTTTAAATAAAAAGGACTCTGTTCACAAACATGATATCAGGAAAAAACAAAAATGGGAGTCTTTTTCTAGTCATCTGATAATTAAATAATTTAAAAAAAAAAAAAAAAAGGACTCTGTTCACAAACACAAAATCAGGAAAAAACAAAAATGGGAGTCTTTTTGGGGACACACACTGAGTAGGATCTTAAGAGACCCCAAGGAGACACAACCTATTCTTGTCTTGCCCAAGCTGTGTCCCAAGTTCTGCAGACTAAGACAGCACACACAGCCAGGGTAGGAATGATCAGCTTTCTGATTCAGGTAGACTGTAACCACTTTCACACAGAAACTATGTAGTACTTCCATCTTGTTTGGAGTCTAGAACTATGAGCTCCACTGTCACTTGATTTTTGGGCCCTTTCAAACTACAAAGTATACAACAACACTGCCTATTTCCAACTGGGTACACCAGAAGTTTCACTTGGAGCAGCCACACAGGAGGCTGAAATCCACAGCCTTAGACTTGGCTGACATTTCCCTGTACCACATTTCACCACCCCCCACCCCATTCTTCTAATGGCTCACATAACAGAAAACCTGGCCTTGGATAACAAAAAATATTGACATAATGGAAATATCTGGTTCTATTTTGAACAGTGAAAAACAATTTGACATGTTAATTTTCTTGGTGATTTCCTTCCACTATAATTTTGTCCACGTTCCTGGAAAGCTACAATTCCTATTACTGCTTCTCTGAGCCATGTATCACCTGGGTTTAAATACCATTTCAGAAGTAGAACTGGAATGTCTACTAAAAACCAGGGGGAAAGTCTGCACTTTTCCTTCTGAGTTTAAGCAGTTGGAAGCTTTCCAGGTGCTCAAGAATGCCCAAAAGTTTCATTTCAAGATAGCTTTTTTGCTTTCAGATCTTTCTGGTGACAACAAGAAAGCAACAAGTTCTGCAGACACTTTATTATACCACTTATAATAATTGTATCCGTCTTTTCCCAGATGTTCAAGTGACTTTTTAGCGCAGACCACTGACAATAAGTCTTATTTACTAGATGAAATTCTGACCTGGAAGTCCATACATTAACTCTAATTCTCTTTGGCTGTTTGACAATTTAATTTAGCCCTCAAATGTTACCTGGATTCACTTCAGCAGTGGGGCTTGTTGCATTTCTGTTTGCTAGGAGACCCTGAAAAGAGACCAGGTATGATTGAAGTGGAATATGCAGGGAGGTAAACATAATGTAGGATCTCCTTGCAGAGGAAAAAACCCACAGATTAGAACTATGTTGCAAATAAATGCCTTGGAAATTCAAATAAACTCACTTCAATGGACCCAAAGGAACAATTAAATGTAGGAACAAATGTCAACAATTAAGCAAAAGGCTTGTTGTCTTTTCAAAGATGACCCTGCATGAGGCCCCATACAGGATAAAAATCTTATCGCCCAGTCTACAGGAAACCGCCAGAATCCAAGCTTCTCATAAAAGCTGAAAATGTCTTAGAAATGGGAACCTCCTGATGTACTCAAGTGCTTCAGCTTCTGGTTGACAGGATTTGGCACACAGACACTACAGAGAGTAGTACATATCCCACATCTACAGTTCAATGCTTAGTTCAAACCACTCTAATTCCCCTTTTGATCATCCACCAGTTCTAGCAGCCTGAATAAATGTAAGACAAAAAGACAGTGGAGCCTTCTGACTGGACTCTGTTGCATACACTGGGAAGTGCTATTCCCATGAGATATTACAAGCAGAAAGGTATGGTTGGGTTATGCTCTCCTCTGTCTTGGGAGTTCTTAGACCAGAAAAGAGGGAAAATCATTATGTTGCTGCGAAACACATTGCAACCCCTCTTAGTTGCTCAAAACCAGAGCCGTTCAGTGGGTTCTCTACGTATGGCACGGCGTGTTGATGAGTCGGGGGACAAGAACCAGAGGAAAGAGGTGAGTAAAGAATCTCCAGCAACTGCTACAGAAATTGTGCACCTCCTGCAAAAGCTTTGTACCTCACTCTTCATCCGCATCATCGTCACTCGGGGGTTCACGTGCTGAATCCTCCTCCTCATTCGTGAAGGCCCTTCATAACAATCAAGGATCCACCGTGGCTCTAAGGATCGTGATGCGTGTCCCCACGGGCCCCTTCTGCAGAAAAGTTGCTCCTCAAGTATCATCCAGTCCTTGGCTGCTTTACTGTAATCACACTGCAGCATCTGTGGGACAGAACCACTTTGTGACACCTTCTGTCCACTCCCCTCCTCCCATCCAGCAGTGGCACCATCCCAGTGATTCAGAGGGATCTACCCAACCTACCAGTTGGGACCACTGGAGAGAGGTCTAGCGCTGCAGACCCAGCAAACACAGGTCCAGCTGTCCACTGAAAGCATGCTGTGGGAGATGTTACCAGTCAAACTAAGATAGAGTGACAAATATAAGCATGTGGCAAACTTCAGCCTCCTTGAAAATGGGTACTTTCATTAGGTTTCCAACTCAAAAGTAGTGAGGCAGGAGAACAGCATCATAGAGGCTTTACTCTCTCTGGTTCTTCCTGGGGAATGTTTGTGTCAAATGGCTATGACTGTGCTCACTGAAAACACAGTCGGGAAGATTCAGTCAGAAGTGGACTCTGCTCCCTGCAAGCATGGCACGGATTTAATTATTTCTATTTAGGAGGTGCGTGCAGGGAGCTGGGGGACACTAAAATATCAATTTAAAGGAGAGAAAAAAGTTAGAATTTCAAAGAACGAAAAGCTTGTTGTTCTCCGACGGCCAATTCTGAAGCAGAAACATACCTGTGAGATTTTACTGGCTAAGCGCTTGAGATCTGTTGAAAAGGTTTACTGGCTGCTAAGAAAAAAAGGTCAAAGTTCTTAATTTTATTTCTGTTACTGCGAGAGTGGAATAATTCATTTAAACAAAAGAAAAAAGGTTCCTGAAGATAAAGTGAGGATCTGCAATCTGACTGGTGAGTGACGCTATATCACACTTCAGTGGTGATGCCAGGAACCCAGTATTGACTCATTAACTCTCTGCATTTCTCTGGGCATAACTATTCATCTCACTGGGAATTCCTGATTTCTCAGGGTAGACCAAGAGCATCCTTTCAACAACAGAAAACTCCTGCAGAATATTCCCTTTATTTACCTGTATGTGGTTCTTGTACAAAGAGGCATACAGCTCCTGCCCGATTCTTCGGTACCGTTCCATACATGACACAAATCCCTAGAAGAAACATCAGAACAAATTACATCAAGGTGCTACAGGTGTAAACTCTGCAACAGGTACAAGCAGGCATTAGTATCTTTGGCTTTTACAAGAATAGTTAGGGAATATATTGAATCATGGAATGGTTCAGGTTGGAAGGGGCCTTAAAGACCATCCAGTTCCAACCCCCTGCCCTGGGCAGGGACACCTCCCACCAGACCAGGTTGCTCCAAGCCCCATCCAGCCTGGCCTTGAACCCCTCCAGGGATGGGGCATCCACAGCTTCTCTGGGCTACCTGTTCCATTGTCCCACCACCCTCACAGCAAAGAATTTCTTCCTAATACCTCATTTAAACCTCTCTTCTTTCAGTTTAAAACCATTACCCCTCCATCCTATTGCTACACTCTCTGATCAAGAGTTCCTCCCCAAAATAAGATTGGTTTCCCTTCCCAGGATCTTACAGAAAGTACGCCAGAGCCATGAAATAAAAAAAACACAACACAAACAAACAACAAAAAACAACCCCAATACAGGAAAAAAAAAATAAAACGAACAAAAACCCAAAAACAAATTAAAAGAAAAAAAAAGAATCAGAGTGGCTGACCATTAATTGCATTACATAAAGTAGGAGTAGAGGAGGCAGAAGCTGTTTGGAGGTGATACAGGAGAGGTTAGAGCCCTCCCAGTGCCACTGGAAGGCTCTCATGCCCACCCCAGCTTCCCTGAGGAAGGTGAGATCACTGCGAATCCCGGTGCGAGGCCAAACCAGTTGTGAAAGTCCCAGCCTCTCGCCACCTAAAGCCACGGCTCAGATGGGTAACTTTTAACTGCACGGACTCTGTGCCACGCTGGCAGCCATTCCTCACCGCAAACTGCCTCGCTGCTGCCTGCCCTGCGCTATAATTAAGTTAAGGCCCAAGGCCTACGTGGTGTGCCGATTAGCGCTGGCTGCCAGCCAGGGCCGCGTCCCCGCCGCGAAGTCACATTCAGTGGTGTTTCCCTGCAGGAAGCTCCTGTTTTACACTGATGAAAGTCATTACGTTTTTGTTTGTTTAAAGCATCATTAAACCTGTAATCACAGTTGCGGCCTCACAAAACTATTCCATAATTCATACAAAACTCCCATAAAGGCTGACCTAGAAAGCAACAGTGTCTCTGTGCTGTTGGACCAGGCTCAGCACAGGAGAAGGGTTGAGATCCCAGCTCCATGTGGACATCGGGTAAAAGCCATTCAGAACAGACAACCAGTTCCTCCCAGCAGCAACCACCATTTCAGACACCTCCAGGCCCCTCAAGCCCAGTCAGGGCTCTACTGGCAGCTGGTCCAAAGCTGCTCATAGTCTGTATTTCACTGATCAGATCCCTAAGGTCAAAACCTACATCACAAAGGACTTCACTGCCCCAACTCCTGGCCTTTGGAACATATGAAGGGTCCCCAAGAAGGAAAAAATTCTGCTCGCCACGTCCGGTGAACCAAAGACTAACCACTTTGGCTTCCAAATGAGCTACAGCTACCCATCTTCAACCAGATGAACATGTCCCTGATGATCATCCCCACAGGAAAACCATCTGGTTGTAAAATGAAATGAGCAGTTAACAAAATTGGAGATCACTGTGATTAGAAAAAACCCCACCAAATCCCAACAAAAAAATCCCCAAAACAGAAAAAGATATCTAACAAACATGGAGAATACAGACCAGGCTATATAGACCAGAACAATTACACTGTAATGCTTAACAAACAACTAGTCCAATTAAGTTTCTAACAAATAAACAGTTTCCATTAAAAATTGTAAGTTATCATCTTTCTTTATGCAGTAGATTAAATACAACAGTGCCACAGTGCACTATCTATCTGGAACAAAACCAGTATGTCAGCTTTGGTAATTCTTAATATTGTGTAACATAATGAAATGTTTGAGTTTCACATGCAGAAAAGCAGGTGTAAATGCCAGAAATCTGACCTGCATTTTAAGGAAAAGCAGACTAAAAGGCCATACTGATCATCCTGGCCTAAAGATCTGAGTATGATACCATGTTTTAAGTCTTTTTTATACAGACTTCTCTACTTTGCTGCCTTAGACAATCACATTCTAAGTAGAATCAGATCATTTTGCCGCCTCTGATTCCCCAGCCAATATTTAGAGGTTGAAGAGGTGATGGAATTTACGAGCTATTTCCCTCTTCAAAAACAAACAAACCACAGAATCAAAAACCTGTTTCTCCTCTTGCTGCACGGAGACCTCATGCAAGTAGGAGAGAAAATGATGAGCATCTGGGAAAGGTGAAACCAGAAAGGAGAAAAGTGCTGGCAAACAGAGAAATTAGCATGCCAAAAAAGCCAGAGTGGATTTTCTATCATTTCTTTCAACTAAAGCAATTGAAAGGCTGCTTGTAATAAGAAATGATTGAAAAGAAAAAAAAAATGGAAAAAGGTTGAGGTGTGACTTCTAAGTTAACAATTCTCTACTGAGCTCTGGAATGTTTTATATCTGATTTTTAAAATTATTTTCATATATATCTCTATCTCACTTAGCACTCCTGCACCCCATAAATCCTCAGACTTGCCATAATAAACTCATATTGCATGATACAGACACCAAATACGCCACAGACTTCCCTAAATAGGATGCCATTGGAGCTCTGCACTTCAAGGCTTTCTTTGGGGAATTAAAAGCTGTGTGTTGCATTACAGAACATACTTTTGTGTGCATGCATGTGCCAACACTCTTAAAAATAAACTTCAAGACAAAATAATTTTGGACTTGGAAGAGCCAAAGGAAAAGCCCAAATGTCCAGATCACTCACTGAGCCAAGTGAGGCCCATTTTCATCACCAGGCAGCTCCGGCCATTCTTACCCCTTCCTGAAGCATCCATGGGGTTGATGTGACCCAAGGGCAGGACCTATCCATGGGGTTGGTGTATCCCAAGGGCAGGACCCAGCACTTGACCTTGTTGACCCTCATACAGTTGACTTTGGCCATTGATCCAGCACGTCCAGATCCCTCTGTAGACCCTTCCTACCCTCAAGCAGATCAACACTCCCACCCAACTTGGTGTCATCTGCAAACTTACTGAGGGTTCACACCATCCCCTTGTCCAGATAAAGATATTGAACAGAACAAGCCCCTGCACTGAGCCCTGGGGACACCACGTGTAACAGGCCACATCCACAAACATCACACATGGACAGTGGCAAAGAGTCTGTATGTGGCAAAACCAGATTTGATGACCCTGATTCAATAAATCACTGTGTTCCAGGATGTGTTCAGGCATATACTTCATAGTTTTTATATACTGGTTGTCTACTACTAAGGGAGACAGATTTGCCTTTAATCCAAGCATTTCAGATACAAACATACAGATCACACATATGCATTACTTGGACCTTAAAAGTGACAATTCAACATGCTTAAAACCTTAATGGGTGATGACGGCAAGAGGGAAACAGGAAATTAGCACTGTTAGAATAAGAAAAATGACATGATACTGATGTGATACACTCTTCCCATCTTGTATCAAGCAGAAAAGCCACATTTTTGATTAAATTTTTAGCCTAAACTCTTTTGAGGTGTGAAAACTATCTTTTTGTATTCACTTCATTTCTCATGCTCTGCCTTTTTCCACACATCTAACCAGACTTTCCACTCCTGACAGGCACAATGGAAGCCCAATACTTCTGGTCCTTTCCTGCTAAATCTTGGAGAATAAATCAAGCGTTGTGGTGTTACAGAGAAGAAGGTGAGTGTTATAGTAAGTTACTAGAGCTGGGTGAAGTCTCCGATCACCAGCCCTATTGGATTCAGATACAGGGACCAAGTGTGTAACGACTCCAAGTCAATCACTGCTGCAGGGTGAATCAGAGAGCAGGTACTCCCTGAGCGAAAAATAAGCCACCCATCCTGTGATGGCTACTTTTCAAGTAATTTACGACACCCTAGGAAGTGAGTAGGTTCATCTCCTGCAAGCAAAAAAATGTCTCATTAGTCACCAGGTAACAAGCACTAAGTTAGGGCAGATAATGTTTTCCTTGAGTAGATTAAAGAGCTGTTTGTCCTAGTCCTCCGCACACGCTCTCCACGCTGAGGGTTGTTTGCAGGCTCTTCTGAATCACAAAATTGCTTATTGCCATGTGGGTTTTATTGTTGCTTTGCCAAAATTCATTTAGCTTTTCAACAGACTGTAGCTCCAGCAGTTAAGTGTTGCATGGAAGCTTCGTGCCTCAACCCGCTAGGAGGCTAATGCGCGGCGCCAACTGCTCCTCAGGATCATGGATGGATTCCTGGCATCGCCAGTTGGTTGGGGAATAGCAAACTTAATGAGAAAAACCTCCATATTTCAGTGCATCATAAATGTACCCCCAACACAGGGGTGGGTTTCAAGAGGAGAAACCCAACGCAGGGTGTACATGCGAGGAGACTTCCACCCTGATTTCTCAGCGACGTGCAGGCAGCACAGAAGCAGCTCTACTCCTACAGCACATGTGTGTTTCTACGTCTCTGCATGTGCAGACACACACACTCCTTGCACAGATGATTCGGCTGAGGAGATGGATCCCTGGGAGAACAGGGATGACTTCTAAGTTAACAATTCTCTACTGAGCTCTGGAATGTTTTATATCTGATTTTTAAAATTATTTTCATATATACCTCTATCTCACTTAGCACTCCTGCACCCCATAAATCCTCAGACTTGCCATAATAAACTCATATTGCATGATACAGACACCAAATACGCCACAGACTTCCCTAAATAGGATGCCATTGGAGCTCTGCACTTCAAGGCTTTCTTTGGGGAATTAAAAGCTGTGTGTTGCATTACAGAACATACTTTTGTGTGCATGCACGTGCCAACACTCTTAAAAATAAACTTCAAGACAAAATAATTTTGGACTTGGAAGAGCCAAAGGAAAAGCCCAAATGTCCAGATCACTCACTGAGCCAAGTGAGGCCCATTTTCATCACCAGGCAGCTCCGGCCATTCTTACCCCTTCCTGAAGTATCCATGGGGTTGGTGTATCCCAAGGGCAGGACCCAGCACTTGACCTTGTTGAACCTCATAGTTGACTTTGGCCCATTGATCCAGCACGTCCAGATCCCTCTGTAGACCCTTCCTACCCTCAAGCAGATCAACACTCCCACCCAACTTGGTGTCATCTGCAAACTTACTGAGGGTTCACACCATCCCCTTGTCCAGATAAAGATATTGAACAGAACAAGCCCCTGCACTGAGCCCTGGGGACACCACGTGTAACAGGCCACATCCACAAACATCACACATGGACAGTGGCAAAGAGTCTGTATGTGGCAAAAAGGCCTCTACACTGAGCCCTGGGGACACCACTTGTAACAGGTCACATCCACAAACATCACACATGACAGTGGCAAAGAGTCTGTATGTGGCAAAACCAGATTTGATGACCCTGATTCAATAAATCACTGTGTTCCAGGATGTGTTCAGGCATATACTTCGTAGTTTTTATACACTGGTTGTCTGCTACTGAGGGGGACAGATTTGCCTTTAATCCAAGCATTTCAGATACAAACATACAGATCACACATATGCATTACTTGGACCTTAAAAGTGACAATTCAACATGCTTAAAACCTTAATGGGTGATGACGGCAAGAGGGAAACAGGAAATTAGCACTGTTAGAATAAGAAAAATGACATGATACTGATGTGATACACTCTTCCCATCTTGTATCAAGCAGAAAAGCCACATTTTTGATTAAATTTTTAGCCTAAACTCTTTTGAGGTGTGAAAACTATCTTTTTGTATTCACTTCATTTCTCATGCTCTGCCTTTTTCCACACATCTAACCAGACTTTCCACTCCTGACAGGCACAATGGAAGCCCAATACTTCTGGTCCTTTCCTGCTAAATCTTGGAGAATAAATCAAGCATGGTGGTGTTCCAGAGAAGAAGTTGAGTGTTATAGTAAGTTACTAGAGCTGGGTGAAGTCTCCGATCACCAGCCCTATTGGATTCAGATACAGGGACCAAGTGTGTAACGACTCCAAGTCAATCACTGCTGCAGGGTGAATGTTGTGGTGTTACAGAGAAGAAGGTGAGTGTTATAGTAAGTTACTAGAGCTGGGTGAAGTCTCCGATCACCAGCCCTATTGGATTCAGATACAGGGATGAAATGTGTAACAACTCCAAGTCAATCACTGCTGCAGGGTGAATCAGAGAGCAGGTACTCCCTGAGCGAAAAATAAGCCACCCATCCTGTGATGGCTACTTTTCAAGTAATTTACGACACCCTAGGAAGTGAGTAGGTTCATCTCCTGCAAGCAAAAAAATGTCTCATTAGTCACCAGGTAACAAGCACTAAGTTAGGGCAGATAATGTTTTCCTTGAGTAGATTAAAGAGCTGTTTGTCCTAGTCCTCCGCACACGCTCTCCACGCTGAGGGTTGTTTGCAGGCTCTTCTGAATCACAAAATTGCTTATTGCCATGTGGGTTTTATTGTTGCTTTGCCAAAATTCATTTAGCTTTTCAACAGACTGTAGCTCCAGCAGTTAAGTGTTGCATGGAAGCTTCGTGCCTCAACCCGCTAGGAGGCTAATGCGCGGCGCCAACTGCTCCTCAGGATCATGGATGGATTCCTGGCATCGCCAGTTGGTTGGGGAATAGCAAACTTAATGAGAAAAACCTCCATATTTCAGTGCATCATAAATGTACCCCCAACACAGGGGTGGGTTTCAAGAGGAGAAACCCAACGCAGGGTGTACATGCGAGGAGACTTCCACCCTGATTTCTCAGCGACGTGCAGGCAGCACAGAAGCAGCTCTACTCCTACAGCACATGTGTGTTTCTACGTCTCTGCATGTGCAGACACACACACTCCTTGCACAGATGATTCGGCTGAGGAGATGGATCCCTGGGAGAACAGGGATTTAACTTGTCTCTGAACAGCCAAAAAGCACAATGGGAGGCCAGACATGTTTGTTCTTTAATCCTATCTCTGAGAGCGACTTCTGTGATTTTGGGGTAATTCACTCAACCTCTTGAGGGCTCTGTTTCCATCATCTCACAGCAGAGATATTAGCTTTTACCTCTAGTGAAAGGTGAAGGTCAGACTCTGGCATTATGGGGATCAACAATGGGGTCTCTTCTCACCCTCACTTGTTCTTACTCACTACTTTCCAATTTCTATTTAAAGTGGTGTTTTTCTACGAAGTCCTACAGGTGTATATAACTCAGGGCTTTTATTTATCTGGGAGCCTCATGCACTGGTGTTCTCTGATTACATTTGAATCACAGCTTTTCTTGGAGAAAAATGTACACTTCTAATCCTTTAGCTGACAAAAGAATTCCATTAACATTAGTGTAAGCTTAGAGTTCAGAATACAGAATACAAAGAAACACCTCAAGCCTAAAATTATCGGTTTTCCTGGAATCATACTTAGTTTTCTGGGCACCCAGACTCCTCTGTGCATTTTGTACAGCTCCCTGCATGGGAGGAGACATCATATATAAACTCAAATTGTTGATAAGCAAATTTGGCCATGTTTCTTCTCCTTATAAAGTCTTCTAATACTAAATAGCATAATTAAAATAAACATTTTCTTGTGGGAAACTTTGGATGAGAATGTTGACTCCACCCAAAGTTTTAAAATAAAAATGTTAGTTTGATTCAGTTTGAATTGCCACTTCAGGCTTTTGAATCAAACAATACATATAAAGAAACTTAATTCAAGCAATTTCTTTTTGAAATTATTATAAATAAAATGTTGCAGCAAAATTCTGGAATAAAAGAGACAGATTTGAACCAAGAAATATGAAAAATTATTTGTCTTTATGTATTCAGTAGAGAGAAAAAATAAATCTGTTTCAGCAGCCAGCACTTGTTTCTAGGGTTTCTCTGCAACCAAATAAAACTCTGCTTTCATCCACATTAACACCATTCAACTCATTTGGCATCATCTCTGTTATGTGAAAATAAAACTCTGCAACCAACAGCTCTTGAAAGATGAGATTTCAACGCCAACAGCTTTAAACATCAAACTCCACTTGCTGAAATCCTACATCCAAGCTTAAACCTGAACCAACCACATTCTCTAGCTCAAGAGAGAAAATATATATTTTAAAAAATATGCAGGAAATATAAAAGAGATATCTTTCCCTACAATGTGCAATTAAATGAAGGGACTTCACTGCCAGAGGACTCTACTATGTTTAAAATCACAGAAAAAAATCCCTCTGAATAGTTACCCACAAGTTTTGGGAGGAATATTATTTCTTATATTTCAAGTTTTAAGACGAAACTGATATAAATCAAGAAAGGAACAATTTTGCTACAACAGATTTTCTACTGCATGTTTTGCTGTCACACATCCCCTCCTGGAGCAACCGATATTTCAAGTTTTAAGATGAAACTGATATAAATCAAGAAAAGAACAATTTTGCTACAACAGATTTTGTACTGCGTGTTGTGCTGTCACACATCCCCTCCTGGAGCAACCGTTACTGGATTTTTAGGGGGACAGATTGAGTCAGCCTAATCATTTGTATTCATTATCATACAACCTTTATATTCCAACTTCTCTGTTAAAAAGTTATTTTTAATGAATGTGGAAATTATTCCCATATATTTCAGAAAGTTGGGTGATTTGTATTAGATGGAATTAGATAGCTCTGCATGTTTCCATGCAGTTCTTCTCTAACTTCTTGACCTGTTCAATTATTTCTTTATGATCTTGTAAACAATCTGAAGATGATAAATGAGCAGCGTGTCAAATATCCGCTTAAGAGGACATAAAAATGGAGTTGTTCAAAGTTAAAGAAACTTTTTCCAGCTTGCTGCAACATACTGTAATTTAGCTTTGAGCCAGTTATTAAACAAGACAATAATATTATAATGGAAATTGTTTAATATACATCATTAATAGTAAAGAGCCTGCTTTCATTGAAGTAAAAAAAATGTGTGCTATGAGCAGTTTTGAAATGAATATTTGATTCCAAACTTCCCTTGTGCATTTAATGACATGCTAATTTACATTTTAATTACTTCCTAAGAAATCAAAGCATTTGTTGACAGAAGAACATAATGTCAACTTCACGGTGCACTGTTGGTGGATAGTTAATGAACTTAATTAGATAATTAGTGATGTTAATTATCTTTCTGTTATGAAGATAAAGATGTTACTCAAACGATGCACTTTTCAAAGAAATACCATTAAATGTTTGCTTGTTTTAACTCAGTTAACTTGAAAACCTGGTAAAAGACCAACTGAGTGATAGGTAAGAAAAATAATTGTATAAGTAATAATTAGGATTATGTTTCAAATATTTTTATCTTCTTCATTGCACTTACCATGAACTGCTGAATTGAGCTCATCCCTCCTTCATCTCAAATTATCAAGCTCTTTTTGTTCAACCCTGCTCCCCTTTTCACCACCTTACAGACTTCCCCACCTTAAATAACTACTCTCTGCTGAGGTTTGAAAGCTGAGGCTGCTCAGCATCAGCCTTGATTTTACAGTCAGGTATTGAAAAATGCTGTAGCAATGCAGGAAAAGTGTGTTGCCACTGACATCCTGGATGACAATGGCCTGCTTGGGCACTTATCCTCAATAAGAACCTCAAGACACTGCATGGTAGAAGCTATTGACTGATTTACAATGTACTGAAATATGATTGTTGTAGTGGTCTCTTGCTGTTCTTGCAGCTTGTGAAGATGACAGAAATCATCAGTCATTGCTAACCTAAAAATTAAATGCGTATCGTAGATTCTGACAGCAAAACTGGGGGAGAGGAAGGGAGGAGAAAGAGCAAGAGATGAAAAGAGTCACTTTGAAACAAGTCAATGATTTATAAACCGTTGGCTCTATATTCTTAGTTTTATAGACCCTCCTGCTGGCCAATTTTCCCAACTCAGTCACCTGTAAGCTTTAAAAAAATCTGACTTCGTACAGCATTATTCTTGTTTCTGTATGGCTACCCAGACTGCCAAGAAAACACAAAATAGCAGTTCCCAGAGCAGATCATTACTCTTCTACTACCAGAAAATGTGACCACACTCTCCTTTCTCAATGATCGCACCTTCCAATGCCCAGAGCATGAGACAGGAAAGTGGATTCAGAAATATGGGGAAAACACAGCTGCATTTGACGGAGAATTCTGACTTTTGCCACTAAATAGCAGGGAATTGGTTTCATTGATGCTGGAGATCCCAAATGAAAGTACAGCAGAAAAATGAGGCTGATCCTTTGCTGGAGTGAACACTTTGAATTTTGCTGTTTTTTCCAGATTGAGGATTGGGTCTCAAAAGCACTCTTGCTATCTTGAAATTGACATTGGGAAAAAAAAGTTGATAGTTTTGAGGGGGGTGTTTTGTATTTTGAGGGTTTGTTTTGGTTTGTTTTTACCATTGCTTCAACTTCTTAGTTTATTTTCACTTTATAACAGAACCAAATCAACAACACAGTAACCAACCTATTTCTTCTTTCTATTGAGCAAAGCTTTGAAATTTTGGCTGAACTACTAAGTTTGCCTCAGTTGGGAACATGTTCAGCTCTCAGTAAACACAACGATTTTTTATGCAGTAACCAACCTATTTCTTCTTTCTATTTTGAAATCTTGGCTGCTAAGTTTTGCTCAGTTGGGAACATGCTCAGCTCTCAGTAAACACAACGATTTTTTATTTTACTGTGGGATTTAAAGGCTTTGTGTCTCACTAAGTAGTTCATTCTACTTCTTCTTTCATCTCAATGTTTCAGCCAGGTGCCTATTGCTGTAGGACATAGGTCCCTAACCAGCAGGAGTGAAGATAGAGGCCAATATCTGAAGATTTTTCCCAAGTGAATACCAGAGGCATGTGAGACACCACAAACGATGCCAAATCACATTACAGTGCCTTTAAAATGACTACCAAAACAAGGTCAAAAAACCTAGTTAAAACTATAAATACCATTTACTTTGTATACAACTTGTCCTCCCAACTTCCTTTGCTACTGCAAATCCCACCATATACTTTGCTTGTGAAGTGTATGAAGAAAGAGGGCTGTCAAGGAGCAAAGAAATTCATTTTCTTCCCCTTAGATTTCACCTCTCTGAAAAGCGCATCAAAATCTTTCCAGTTTGGCTGGAGGGAGAAAGGGGACGAGAGACAGTGGAGAATATTTGGAACTGCAGCTTCACATCTCACTGAGAGGAACAATTTATCAGAGCTGTGGAGCTGTCAGTCCTTGACATGATAAGGAATAACACCAAATGAGTAATGTTTCCTCCAAACCCAGCTCCTTTAATTACAAGCCGCTTCCTTGCAGAAGAGAGACAGAAGATGCAGAAACACCAATTTCATGCACTTGTGCCTGAATAATGTCTCCGTGCTGCCTTTTCCAGATGGCAACCTTTTCACTGGAGGAACTAATGATGTGGGCATATTTAGGGAAAAACCAATAACGGAGTCTTTAACCTTCAACAGCAAAAAGCATGTTGTACAAAATGTTCCTTGGGATACATTTACAAATATCAATTACATTGCTCACTGAGGTGTAATCAGCTGTAATAATCAAAATTAATTTTAAAAAATAATTAAACAGACCCCAGGGCAAATAGTCGATGTTCTTGTAGTATGACATCACAGTCTACATACGTACCTGGGAAGAACTTGCTCACTCTGTAAGCAGCAAAGGGATTTTAAGGAACTAGAAGGATGCTGTGGCACGCTGAGAAACAACCCGCAGCTCAGTAAGGTCCTGTCAGACACGTTACGGGTGTATCACAGCCTTCCTGAGCAACATACCTGGAAGTCAACCACTGGGGATAAAGATGCAACCTGCTGCAGGCTGAGCTAGGGGGTGAAGGCTCCTTAAACTGATGCTGTAACCGACTCGCTGTCTCCTCAGCAGGAGAAAAAGACCTTAATTACGTTCAGCTCTTCAAAACACAAGCTCAGGCCACAGCTCTGGACATTCTGTCAATGCACTGCTGCCTTATCCTAGAGCTGGTTACTCCGGCCCTAACAAACATCTAATGGGTGCTTTTTATTTGTATTCTTGGCAAATGCCCAGGAAAAACATGGAAAAGGCCCTTTCTCTCAGCAAAGGAGGAGCTTGCACGTGGAAAAGACAGTCCAGCTGCATTGATGGCAGTGGGAACGTTGCACACCCTCCAGAGCCAGCCCTGGTTTATATAGACACTTGTCTCCTTATGTCTCAAGGCTAAACTAAAATATTGACCTTCAACACTCCATATGGAGTAGAAAATGACAGGACAGCCTTATGGTTAATACCCAGTCCTTTCTACTTATTATCTGCAGCAGCAAAGCCAGTGTCTCCCCAATCCTTTGTACTTATTGAGTATCTGCAGCAGCAAAGCCAGTGTCTCCCCACCTTGCTCCAGGCCAACCAGAGCCCTGTGAGCACAAGCACACAGGGGTTGCTTGGGTTTTTCCTTTCAAGTGCAATAATTAGGCCTCATGCAAAAAGTATGCATTAGTACATTATATATTAAGGTTGCCAACTGAAGTTCGTCAGAACAACGACTATATCTTAGTGATTATTTCTAGCCGTGTAGAAAAAGAACCTTAACTGTGTCTAGTTTACAGTGCAACATGTCAAGAGACACTCAGAAGCCTCTCAAGTCCAGGTAAACTCTCCAGAGCCATAAAATGGAACATGTCAAGAGACACTCAGAAGCTTCTCAAGTCCAGGTAAACTCTCCAGAGCCATATTAAAGGCTGGTGACAGAGACAGAAAAGACAAAAAGCAGAAGTTACCTCAGATTTGTACGTTGCTTCCTTTGTGTTTCGGCCAGGCATTAACCTAATAGCTGAAGAGAGGCTTTCACTCCAGGAATTGTGCTTGCTCTGTGACAGACTGGGCCCGGCAGATTTATTGTGGAGAATCTTCTTTTCGGATGCTGTGGGCCAGAACAGAAAAAAACTAAGGTTTGTAAGGCTCAAAGTTGAGCCTGTGGCAAGGTAGAAGGTTTGTATCCACATTACACAAGACACAAAAACATGGCAGTGCCTCCCTCCAGCTGAGCTGGCCAGCTATTTATAAGAGCACTGAGTTAACATATACTTTTCAAGTATTTGAAAGCCACAAAGAGGTCTGCTATAGACCAGTATCATTATACAGACATGAACTTTGAATCCTTGAAGGACTACACACACTGGGATGCTATTACTCACCCGAACATCCTCACTTTTAAATTCTCCAATGGGATATAATTGTCTAAGGAGATTTCAGCATGAGCCAAACATCACCAGACCATGGCAGGGGAGGTTGGAACTAGATAAAATTTAAGGTCCCTTCCAACCCAAACCATTTTATGATTCTATGATTTCAGAAGGGATGGGACACAACACAGAAAGCAATCACAGTCCTGGCTGAGAGAAACTGAGAATCTGCTTTATCCAGCAGGTGATGTGAGAGGAAGGGTATAACCACGAACCACAGGCTTTCCATTAAGCACTACATTTACTGCAGTATCTTTGCTCGCTACAATGTGTGTTCCATAAAAAAAACCACAGACCTATCAAGTGTTGCCAAGCTTTTGTCATAATTTCTTCCCATAAAGGAGTGATCTCTGTTATCTTCATGTCCCTTTCTTTGTCATTTCCTTTTACAGAAAGATCCATCTTGTAAGTGTCCTCCAGAGCCTGTCGCCTCTGAGAAATGAGCTGCTTCCAGATGATTTCTACTGTTCTCAGAATCTCCTGACGGACTAGGAAACAAAAGAAACTATAAATGAAGATACATTTTTCTTGTGTAACAAGTCAAGCAGTAGATAAATCAAAAACATCACATCTGGAACAGCACTGGTCCAGAGAAACTGCTGGAGTCAGTGGAGGTGCTTGATTTTATCTACTGTCTCCATAAGTTCCACTAGAGAAAACAGCAGGACAGGAGACATAAGTTCCACTAGAGAAAACAGCAGGACATTTCTTTTGCTATATTTCAGCTCCCTGGAAGAAACAAGTGGGAGCGACAGATGATTCAAACCAGTTTCTGCCTTGGAAAACCATTTAATCAGAATTTTGATGATCTTATACATAGAGTGCTAAAGCATCCTGTTGCCAACCTTATCGTACATAGAGTGCTAAAGCATCCTGTTGCCAAACATCATTAGAGAAGGTGAGGAGAAGGTAATCAAGTTCTGAAACAATTCGACACAGCAATAGGATGCTGTACAAGGAAGTGCTGTGCTGTTTTGCTGCATTTCCCTGCAAATCAGATTTATTTGGTTGGAGGAGAAGGGAGGAGGAGAAGGGAGGATCACTCTGCTGTAGGGTTCAGCTGACAGCCCCCACACTGAACCCTGCCCAAAATTTTTACCAGCATTATTCTTAAAAGATCAAAGTGTTTCTTCTGGTGTACAAAACAGACACAAACTCTGTACAGGCCATGATAAAAGAACTAGAGCTACAAGCATTATGTAGCCAGGCATTGATCCTGGCCACAACGTGGGAAGTGATCTCCAAACTGATATCCATTACTCCTGAGGATGTGGGGTGTGAATTTTGAATAAAAAGGTCATTTTTAGCACAACATTCCTTTCTCTGTGCTGTGCCTGCAGTGTCTGTACACCGAAGAGGCAATTAAAGAGCATTCACACAGAGTGCTCTGGTAACTGTTTAGGGCAGGCACCGTCCTGCTCTGAGGCAAAGGCAATGTTTGCCATTGATTACCATCATCTGGAGAGGGCAGGCTGCCCTTTTCCTCGTCACTGGGTGCAAGGAAAATCTGGTGATGTGAAGACAACTTTGGTTTTGCATCCACCCCAAAACCTTCCGGATAGCTGTGACAAAAAAACAACCAAACAAACAGAAGGAGAGGAGCACGTGAGGAAACCAGACTTACACTGAGGATAGCGAAAAAGCTAGAGGTTATTTCTACACATCCACTCTACTCAATTCATTTAGCATTGAATATCAAATATTCTCAGGCTTGAGGGCTTACATTAATCACATGATACTGAAGAATTTACTGGAAGTGGGAACGAAACCACTGCCAGTCTGGTTTTCAAAGCCAAGGAGCATTCATCAAGACCCTATGGATCACTCTGTTGTACGTGCCTTATCCCTGCACCTCTTCATGCACTTGTATCTAACCATTCCTCCCAATTAAAAGGAACACAGGGCTGTATTGGTGCAGCCAGATTCTATCCAGCTTTCTTACACCTCCCCTGAGCATTTTACATGCTGTCTCTTTGCTCTGGATTTCTTCACTAGAGGTATCTTCCAGTATGTGGGAAACATGGCCTTACTGTACCCTACACCTAACTGCTTGCTTACACAAGGTTCTTTGCACTAATGATTGTTCATTCTATTTATAAAATGCTTGGCACAAAAAAAAGCTACTGTCTTTAGCATGTGACATTAGTGTCATGTAGATGAGGTTACAATTGAGAACGTCACCACAGCCAAAAAAGAGTCAGTGCTCCTTTGGGGGTGTGTGTCAGAATTTGCTAGTCAGTAGATAAAGGACACCAGAAATTTCAGCACAACAGGCTTCATTAAGGCATCCAGACAACATGGATTTGGTCACAGAAGGGCTGGTAATAGTATATATATTATACATAACCACTAGTAACATACTACATTCTTTCAACTGTAAACAGACACTACTACACGGGAGAGTCAAATCTCTTGAGCATGCAAAGCTTCCATTTTTATTTCTGATTTTCTTCTAAACAGCACAATACTGATTCCATGGATCTGCTGTGTTTGGCTTTTGGATAACACCAACACTTCCCTAATTTATTTTGTTTTAAATGTTTGTGCTCTTGCTACATACAAACAATCTTTACCCCACCTCAACAGTTTTGGCCTGGAAATTGTCTAACTGGAATAAGAACTACCAAGAAAAGACCTCTGGAAGTGCAGCTCATTTCTGGTGGGATACTGTATTAATGGATTCAATTCAGACTATCTAAGTAGCACAGAAGGTTTTAATTGGAAGAACAAACATCATTCTATCGAATAAAGCACTAGCCAATATTTGCTTCTTTTGACAAAATAGCATTGTCCAAAATGTTAGCAAGATACCTGTATTAGCACATCACCTGTAGGAACAGCAGCCAGAGTGGGTATGGATGTTTTTGCCCTACCTAAGTCAATGGCAAAACTCCCAACTTCAGCACAACCAGGATTTTGCAGCTCAAACCAAGTCACAGTAATGATAACAGAAAGATTCACAGGATCCATGCACAGTTTTATGTGTGCTTTAAATGTATCTACACAAGAATAGCTGCTGGATCAGAAAAAAAATCTCGCTGTTCTTGCAGCTTGTGAAGATGACAGAAATCATCAGTCATTGCTAACCTAAAAATTAAATGCGTATCGTAGATTCTGACAGCAAAACTGGGGGAGAGGAAGGGAGGAGAAAGAGCAAGAGATGAAAAGAGTCACTTTGAAACAAGTCAATGATTTATAAACCGTTGGCTCTATATTCTTAGTTTTATAGACCCTCCTGCTGGCCAATTTTCCCAACTCAGTCACCTGTAAGCTTTAAAAAAATCTGACTTCGTACAGCATTATTCTTGTTTCTGTATGGCTACCCAGACTGCCAAGAAAACACAAAATAGCAGTTCCCAGAGCAGATCATTACTCTTCTACTACCAGAAAATGTGACCACACTCTCCTTTCTCAATGATCGCACCTTCCAATGCCCAGAGCATGAGACAGGAAAGTGGATTCAGAAATATGGGGAAAACACAGCTGCATTTGATGGCTAATTCTGACATTTGCCATCAAATAGCAGGGAATTGGTTTCACTGATGCTGGAGATCCCAAATGAAAGTACAGCAAAAAAATGAGGCTGATCCTTTGCTGGAGTGAACACTTTGAATTTTGCTGTTTTTTCCAGATTGAGGATTGGGTCTCAAAAGCACTCTTGCTATCTTGAAATTGACATTGGGAAAAAAAAGTTGATAGTTTTGAGGGGGGTGTTTTGTATTTTGAGGGTTTGTTTTGGTTTGTTTTTACCATTGCTTCAACTTCTTAGTTTATTTTCACTTTATAACAGAACCAAATCAACAACGCAGTAACCAACCTATTTCTTCTTTCTATTTTGAAATCTTGGCTGCTAAGTTTTGCTCAGTTGGGAACATGCTCAGCTCTCAGTAAACACAACGATTTTTTATTTTACTGTGGGATTTAAAGGCTTTGTGTCTCACTATGTAGTTCATTCTACTTCTCCTTTCATCTCAATGTTTCAGCCAGCTGCCTATTGCTGTAGGACATAGGTCCCTAACCAGCAGGAGTGAAGATAGAGGCCAATATCTGAAGATTTTTCCCAAGTGAATACCAGAGGCATGTGAGACACCACAAACGATGCCAAATCACATTACAGTGCCTTTAAAATGACTACCAAAACAAGGTCAAAAAACCTAGTTAAAACTATAAATACCATTTACTTTGTATACAACTTGTCCTCCCAACTTCCTTTGCTACTGCAAATCCCACCATATACTTTGCTTGTGAAGTGTATGAAGAAAGAGGGCTGTCAAGGAGCAAAGAAATTCATTTTCTTCCCCTTAGATTTCACCTCTCTGAAAAGCGCATCAAAATCTTTCCAGTTTGGCTGGAGGGAGAAAGGGGACGAGAGACAGTGGAGAATATTTGGAACTGCAGCTTCACATCTCACTGAGAGGAACAATTTATCAGAGCTGTGGAGCTGTCAGTCCTTGACATGATAAGGAATAACACCAAATGAGTAATGTTTCCTCCAAACCCAGCTCCTTTAATTACAAGCCGCTTCCTTGCAGAAGAGAGACAGAAGATGCAGAAACACCAATTTCATGCACTTGTGCCTGAATAATGTCTCCGTGCTGCCTTTTCCAGATGGCAACCTTTTCACTGGAGGAACTAATGATGTGGGCATATTTAGGGAAAAACCAATAACGGAGTCTTTAACCTTCAACAGCAAAAAGCATGTTGTACAAAATGTTCCTTGGGATACATTTACAAATATCAATTACATTGCTCACTGAGGTGTAATCAGCTGTAATAATCAAAATTAATTTTAAAAAATAATTAAACAGACCCCAGGGCAAATAGTCGATGTTCTTGTAGTATGACATCACAGTCTACATACGTACCTGGGAAGAACTTGCTCACTCTGTAAGCAGCAAAGGGATTTTAAGGAACTAGAAGGATGCTGTGGCACGCTGAGAAACAACCTGCAGCTCAGTAAGGTCCTGTCAGACACGTTACTGGTGTATCACAGCCTTCCTGAGCAACATACCTGGAAGTCAACCACTGGGGATAAAGATGCAACCTGCTGCAGGCTGAGCTAGGGGGTGAAGGCTCCTTAAACTGATGCTGTAACCGACTCGCTGTCTCCTCAGCAGGAGAAAAAGACCTTAATTACGTTCAGCTCTTCAAAACACAAGCTCAGGCCACAGCTCTGGACATTCTGTCAATGCACTGCTGCCTTATCCTAGAGCTGGTTACTCCGGCCCTAACAAACATCTAATGGGTGCTTTTTATTTGTATTCTTGGCAAATGCCCAGGAAAAACATGGAAAAGGCCCTTTCTCTCAGCAAAGGAGGAGCTTGCACGTGGAAAAGACAGTCCAGCTGCATTGATGGCAGTGGGAACGTTGCACACCCTCCAGAGCCAGCCCTGGTTTATATAAACACTTGTCTCCTTATGTCTCAAGGCTAAACTAAAATATTGACCTTCAACACTCCATATGGAGTAGAAAATGACAGGACAGCCTTATGGTTAATACCCAATCCTTTGTACTTATTGAGTATCTGCAGCAGCAAAGCCAGTGTCTCCCCACCCTGCTCCAGGCCAACCAGAGCCCTGTGAGCACAAGCACACAGGGGTTGCTTGGGTTTTTCCTTTCAAGTGCAATAATTAGGCCTCATGCAAAAAGTATGCATTAGTACATTATATATTAAGGTTGCCAACTGAAGTTCGTCAGAACAACGACTATATCTTAGTGATTATTTCTAGCCGTGTAGAAAAAGAACCTTAACTGTGTCTAGTTTAAAAATGGAACATGTCAAGAGACACTCAGAAGCTTCTCAAGTCCAGGTAAACTCTCCAGAGCCATATTAAAGGCTGGTGACAGAGACAGAAAAGACAAAAAGCAGAAGTTACCTCAGATTTGTACGTTGCTTCCTTTGTGTTTCGGCCAGGCATTAACCTAATAGCTGAAGAGAGGCTTTCACTCCAGGAATTGTGCTTGCTCTGTGACAGACTGGGCCCGGCAGATTTATTGTGGAGAATCTTCTTTTCGGATGCTGTGGGCCAGAACAGAAAAAAACTAAGGTTTGTAAGGCTCAAAGTTGAGCCTGTGGCAAGGTAGAAGGTTTGTATCCACATTACACAAGACACAAAAACATGGCAGTGCCTCCCTCCAGCTGAGCTGGCCAGCTATTTATAAGAGCACTGAGTTAACATATACTTTTCAAGTATTTGAAAGCCACAAAGAGGTCTGCTATAGACCAGTATCATTATACAGACATGAACTTTGAATCCTTGAAGGACTACACACACTGGGATGCTATTACTCACCCGAACATCCTCACTTTTAAATTCTCCAATGGGATATAATTGTCTAAGGAGATTTCAGCATGAGCCAAACATCACCAGACCATGGCAGGGGAGGTTGGAACTAGATAAAATTTAAGGTCCCTTCCAACCCAAACCATTTTATGATTCTATGATTTCAGAAGGGATGGGACACAACACAGAAAGCAATCACAGTCCTGGCTGAGAGAAACTGAGAATCTGCTTTATCCAGCAGGTGATGTGAGAGGAAGGGTATAACCACGAACCACAGGCTTTCCATTAAGCACTACATTTACTGCAGTATCTTTGCTCGCTACAATGTGTGTTCCATAAAAAAAACCACAGACCTATCAAGTGTTGCCAAGCTTTTGTCATAATTTCTTCCCATAAAGGAGTGATCTCTGTTATCTTCATGTCCCTTTCTTTGTCATTTCCTTTTACAGAAAGATCCATCTTGTAAGTGTCCTCCAGAGCCTGTCGCCTCTGAGAAATGAGCTGCTTCCAGATGATTTCTACTGTTCTCAGAATCTCCTGACGGACTAGGAAACAAAAGAAACTATAAATGAAGATACATTTTTCTTGTGTAACAAGTCAAGCAGTAGATAAATCAAAAACATCACATCTGGAACAGCACTGGTCCAGAGAAACTGCTGGAGTCAGTGG
Source organism: Calidris pugnax (assembly GCF_001431845.1). NCBI lineage: Eukaryota > Metazoa > Chordata > Aves > Charadriiformes > Scolopacidae > Calidris > Calidris pugnax. The sequence goes on from NW_015091110.1 coordinate 276,219, forward strand.
AGGTGCTTGATTTTATCTACTGTCTCCATAAGTTCCACTAGAGAAAACAGCAGGACATTTCTTTTGCTATATTTCAGCTCCCTGGAAGAAACAAGTGGGAGTGACAGATGATTCAAATCAGTTTCTTCCTTGGAAAACCATTTAATCAGAATTTTGATGATCTTATACATAGAGTGCTAAAGCATCCTGTTGCCAAACATCATTAGAGAAGGTGAGGAGAAGGTAATCAAGTTCTGAAACAATTCGACACAGCAATAGGATGCTGTACAAGGAAGTGCTGTGCTGTTTTGCTGCATTTCCCTGCAAATCAGATTTATTTGGTTGGAGGAGAAGGGAGGAGGAGAAGGGAGGATCACTCTGCTGTAGGGTTCAGCTGACAGCCCCCACACTGAACCCTGCCCAAAATTTTTACCAGCATTATTCTTAAAAGATCAAAGTGTTTCTTCTGGTGTACAAAACAGACACAAACTCTGTACAGGCCATGATAAAAGAACTAGAGCTACAAACATTATGTAGCCAGGCATTGATCCTGGCCACAACGTGGGAAGTGATCTCCAAACTGATATCCATTACTCCTGAGGATGTGGGGTGTGAATTTTGAATAAAAAGGTCATTTTTAGCACAACATTCCTTTCTCTGTGCTGTGCCTGCAGTGTCTGTACACCGAAGAGGCAATTAAAGAGCATTCACACAGAGTGCTCTGGTAACTGTTTAGGGCAGGCACCGTCCTGCTCTGAGGCAAAGGCAATGTTTGCCATTGATTACCATCATCTGGAGAGGGCAGGCTGCCCTTTTCCTCATCACTGGGTGCAAGGAAAATCTGGTGATGTGAAGACAACTTTGGTTTTGCATCCACCCCAAAACCTTCCGGATAGCTGTGACAAAAAAACAACCAAACAAACAGAAGGAGAGGAGCACGTGAGGAAACCAGACTTACACTGAGGATAGCGAAAAAGCTAGAGGTTATTTCTACACATCCACTCTACTCAATTCATTTAGCATTGAATATCAAATATTCTCAGGCTTGAGGGCTTACATTAATCACATGATACTGAAGAATTTACTGGAAGTGGGAACGAAACCACTGCCAGTCTGGTTTTCAAAGCCAAGGAGCATTCATCAAGACCCTATGGATCACTCTGTTGTACGTGCCTTATCCCTGCACCTCTTCATGCACTTGTATCTAACCATTCCTCCCAATTAAAAGGAACACAGGGCTGTATTGGTGCAGCCAGATTCTATCCAGCTTTCTTACACCTCCCCTGAGCATTTTACATGCTGTCTCTTTGCTCTGGATTTCTTCACTAGAGGTATCTTCCAGTATGTGGGAAACATGGCCTTACTGTACCCTACACCTAACTGCTTGCTTACACAAGGTTCTTTGCACTAATGATTGTTCATTCTATTTATAAAATGCTTGGCACAAAAAAAAGCTACTGTCTTTAGCATGTGACATTAGTGTCATGTAGATGAGGTTACAATTGAGAACGTCACCACAGCCAAAAAAGAGTCAGTGCTCCTTTGGGGGTGTGTGTCAGAATTTGCTAGTCAGTAGATAAAGGACACCAGAAATTTCAGCACAACAGGCTTCATTAAGGCATCCAGACAACATGGATTTGGTCACAGAAGGGCTGGTAATAGTATATATATTATACATAACCACTAGTAACATACTACATTCTTTCAACTGTAAACAGACACTACTACACGGGAGAGTCAAATCTCTTGAGCATGCAAAGCTTCCATTTTTATTTCTGATTTTCTTCTAAACAGCACAATACTGATTCCATGGATCTGCTGTGTTTGGCTTTTGGATAACACCAACACTTCCCTAATTTATTTTGTTTTAAATGTTTGTGCTCTTGCTACATACAAACAATCTTTACCCCACCTCAACAGTTTTGGCCTGGAAATTGTCTAACTGGAATAAGAACTACCAAGAAAAGACCTCTGGAAGTGCAGCTCATTTCTGGTGGGATACTGTATTAATGGATTCAATTCAGACTATCTAAGTAGCACAGAAGGTTTTAATTGGAAGAACAAACATCATTCTATCGAATAAAGCACTAGCCAATATTTGCTTCTTTTGACAAAATAGCATTGTCCAAAATGTTAGCAAGATACCTGTATTAGCACATCACCTGTAGGAACAGCAGCCAGAGTGGGTATGGATGTTTTTGCCCTACCTAAGTCAATGGCAAAACTCCCAACTTCAGCACAACCAGGATTTTGCAGCTCAAACCAAGTCACAGTAATGATAACAGAAAGATTCACAGGATCCATGCACAGTTTTATGTGTGCTTTAAATGTATCTACACAAGAATAGCTGCTGGATCAGAAAAAAAAATAAAAATCTCCCTGAATTAGTCCATGCAGATGTCTCAGAGAATGGCCATCTCTGTGCTTGTGGAGTGGTTCTAGCCCACAGCCCAGAAAGATTCCCAGATTCTCATTTTAATGATGGGCTTGTGAGCCAACTCCACTGAAATCAGTTCAAGCTTGTTAACTGCAGTTACTACTCCAAAGTGAGTAAGCTGCTGGAAAAGCTGGATGAGTAAAACAGATACACACAGATGTTTTGGTTAATAAAGAATAGCAATTAAGCCTATGTGCAAATTTAAGGGTTCTGCTTAGACAAACACACAAGCTTGTCTGGGTGTCTCTGAAATGAAACACGCTTTTCAAAATGAAAAAAAATGGAATTAAGTGTTATGTTATTACCATCCACTCTGCCTTTCTTTATTACACCCACAAACACACAGACTACCCTGCCTCTGTGCAAGAGAGGTGGTAGGAAATTTTCTGCTCACTAGTATTTCAGGGAAAAAATAGTCTTCTTGTTGAAGAACAGTTTATCCCTTCCACTTTCTGGCTGAAAGACAACCCATTGCCTCCGGAATACTGAGCACATTAGTAACATTCCTCTCCTCCAAATTAAATGACAAAAAAAAAATTACATCAAAACATTTCTGATGTTGTTTTTCATTTTTTTAAAGTCTATGAGGAAAGCAACCATCTCTCCCCAAGTGGCTTTACTCTGCCACTTCAACAGACACCAAATCAGACTCGTGCTTTAAACCCCCAGAGTGCAGAGCCCAATGGGTCAAATGCTTGCTTCAAAACAGTACATATCCTATACCCAAAGTCCTTGGTCAAGCTGAATCCAGCAAGTGAGTAAGCTGCTGGAAAAGCTGGATGAGTAAAACAGATACACACAGATGTTTTGGTTAATAAAGAATAGCAATTAAGCCTATGTGCAAATTTAAGGGTTCTGCTTAGACAAACACGCAAGCTTGTCTGGGTGTCTCTGAAATGAAACACGCTTTTCAAAATGAAAAAAAATGGAATTAAGTGTTATGTTATTACCATCCACTCTGCCTTTCTTTATTACACCCACAAACACACAGACTACCCTGCCTCTGTGCAAGAGAGGTGGTAGGAAATTTTCTGCTCACTAGTATTTCAGGGAAAAAATAGTCTTCTTGTTGACACTGAGGATAGCGAAAAAGCTAGAGGTTATTTCTACACATCCACTCAATCAAACTGAGGATAGTGAAAAAGCTAGAGGTTATTTCTACACATCCACTCTACTCAATTCATTTAGCATTGAATATCAAATATTCTCAGGCTTGAGGGCTTACATTAATCACATGATACTGAAGAATTTACTGGAAGTGGGAACGAAACCACTGCCAGTCTGGTTTTCAAAGCCAAGGAGCATTCATCAAGACCCTATGGATCACTCTGTTGTACGTGCCTTATCCCTGCACCTCTTCATGCACTTGTATCTAACCATTCCTCCCAATTAAAAGGAACACAGGGCTGTATTGGTGCAGCCAGATTCTATCCAGCTTTCTTACACCTCCCCTGAGCATTTTACATGCTGTCTCTTTGCTCTGGATTTCTTCACTAGAGGTATCTTCCAGTATGTGGGAAACATGGCCTTACTGTACCCTACACCTAACTGCTTGCTTACACAAGGTTCTTTGCACTAATGATTGTTCATTCTATTTATAAAATGCTTGGCACAAAAAAAAGCTACTGTCTTTAGCATGTGACATTAGTGTCATGTAGATGAGGTTACAATTGAGAACGTCACCACAGCCAAAAAAGAGTCAGTGCTCCTTTGGGGGTGTGTGTCAGAATTTGCTAGTCAGTAGATAAAGGACACCAGAAATTTCAGCACAACAGGCTTCATTAAGGCATCCAGACAACATGGATTTGGTCACAGAAGGGCTGGTAATAGTATATATATTATACATAACCACTAGTAACATACTACATTCTTTCAACTATAAACAGACACTACTACACGGGAGAGTCAAATCTCTTGAGCATGCAAAGCTTCCATTTTTATTTCTGATTTTCTTCTAAACAGCACAATACTGATTCCATGGATCTGCTGTGTTTGGCTTTTGGATAACACCAACACTTCCCTAATTTATTTTGTTTTAAATGTTTGTGCTCTTGCTACATACAAACAATCTTTACCCCACCTCAACAGTTTTGGCCTGGAAATTGTCTAACTGGAATAAGAACTACCAAGAAAAGACCTCTGGAAGTGCAGCTCATTTCTGGTGGGATACTGTATTAATGGATTCAATTCAGACTATCTAAGTAGCACAGAAGGTTTTAATTGGAAGAACAAACATCATTCTATCGAATAAAGCACTAGCCAATATTTGCTTCTTTTGACAAAATAGCATTGTCCAAAATGTTAGCAAGATACCTGTATTAGCACATCACCTGTAGGAACAGCAGCCAGAGTGGGTATGGATGTTTTTGCCCTACCTAAGTCAATGGCAAAACTCCCAACTTCAGCACAACCAGGATTTTGCAGCTCAAACCAAGTCACAGTAATGATAACAGAAAGATTCACAGGATCCATGCACAGTTTTATGTGTGCTTTAAATGTATCTACACAAGAATAGCTGCTGGATCAGAAAAAAAATAAAAATCTCCCTGAATTAGTCCATGCAGATGTCTCAGAGAATGGCCATCTCTGTGCTTGTGGAGTGGTTCTAGCCCACAGCCCAGAAAGATTCCCAGATTCTCATTTTAATGATGGGCTTGTGAGCCAACTCCACTGAAATCAGTTCAAGCTTGTTAACTGCAGTTACTACTCCAAAGTGAGTAAGCTGCTGGAAAAGCTGGATGAGTAAAACAGATACACACAGATGTTTTGGTTAATAAAGAATAGCAATTAAGCCTATGTGCAAATTTAAGGGTTCTGCTTAGACAAACACACAAGCTTGTCTGGGTGTCTCTGAAATGAAACACGCTTTTCAAAATGAAAAAAAATGGAATTAAGTGTTATGTTATTACCATCCACTCTGCCTTTCTTTATTACACCCACAAACACACAGACTACCCTGCCTCTGTGCAAGAGAGGTGGTAGGAAATTTTCTGCTCACTAGTATTTCAGGGAAAAAATAGTCTTCTGATTGAAGAACAGTTTATCCCTTCCACTTTCTGGCTGAAAGACAACCCATTGCCTCCAGAATACTGAGCACATTAGTAACATTCCTCTCCTCCAAATTAAATGATAAAAAAAATTACAACAAAACATTTCTGGTGTTGTTTTTCATTTTTTAAAGTCTATGAGGAAAGCAACCATCTCTCCCCAAGTGGCTTTAATCTGCCACTTCAACAGACACCAAATCAGATTCGTGCTTTAAACCCCCAGAGTGCAGAGCCCAATGTGTCAAATGCTTGCTTCGAAAAGTACATATCCTACACCCAAAGTCCTTGGTCAAGCTGAATCCAGCTCAGTGTCAGCTTCTACTGATTCCGCCAAGTGAATATTGCCTAAATTTTGTGAAATCTCCCCCTCTGTACCCACTCCCACAGATATCAGCAGAGAAATGTAAACAACTGTTATAGAGATGAACATTTATACCTGCCCGAATTCAGTTGGCAAAGGCAGTACATCAGGCAGATGACAAAATGATTATTTGAGTTGTAAGTTGCAAAAATAATGTCCCACTGCTCCTGCAGGACATTGAGAGTGTTCAGGACATTAAACTGTTCCGTCAGCGACTGCTGGGGTCTGGACAAGCAGAATAGAATGGCTCTGTTTAGACAGCTGTACAGTGTAGTCAGAAAAACTTCTTTTTGAGAAACGGAGCTTTCTAAAACCTGGGAAAACACAAAACAGAGTACTTGGCTTCCTCAAAGAACTCTCTCCCCAAGGATCTACTCTTCTCAATTCATTTAAACTATTGCAAACTTATTTCAGCAAAATTCCCCTGAAGTACCTGTTAGATACAAATTCAATTTTTTTTTT
>NW_015091110.1:289274-297604 GCF_001431845.1 Calidris pugnax
TACATAGAGTGCTAAAGCATCCTGTTGCCAAACATCATTAGAGAAGGTGAGGAGAAGGTAATCAAGTTCTGAAACAATTCGACACAGCAATAGGATGCTGTACAAGGAAGTGCTGTGCTGTTTTGCTGCATTTCCCTGCAAATCAGATTTATTTGGTTGGAGGAGAAGGGAGGGTTCTGCTGTAGGGTTCAGCTGACAGCCCCCACACTGAACCCTGCCCAAAATTTTTACCAGCATTATTCTTAAAAGATCAAAGTGTTTCTTCTGGTGTACAAAACAGACACAAACTCTGTACAGGCCATGATAAAAGAACTAGAGCTACAAACATTATGTAGCCAGGCATTGATCCTGGCCACAACGTGGGAAGTGATCTCCAAACTGATATCCATTACTCCTGAGGATGTGGGGTGTGAATTTTGAATAAAAAGGTCATTTTTAGCACAACATTCCTTTCTCTGTGCTGTGCCTGCAGTGTCTGTACACCGAAGAGGCAATTAAAGAGCATTCACACAGAGTGCTCTGGTAACTGTTTAGGGCAGGCACCGTCCTGCTCTGAGGCAAAGGCAATGTTTGCCATTGATTACCATCATCTGGAGAGGGCAGGCTGCCCTTTTCCTCATCACTGGGTGCAAGGAAAATCTGGTGATGTGAAGCCAACTTTGGTTTTGCATCCACCCCAAAACCTTCCGGATAGCTGTGACAAAAAAACAACCAAACAAACAGAAGGAGAGGAGCACGTGAGGAAACCAGACTTAAATCAAACTGAGGATAGTGAAAAAGCTAGAGGTTATTTCTACACATCCACTCTACTCAATTCATTTAGCATTGAATATCAAATATTCTCAGGCTTGAGGGCTTACATTAATCACATGATACTGAAGAATTTACTGGAAGTGGGAACGAAACCACTGCCAGTCTGGTTTTCAAAGCCAAGGAGCATTCATCAAGACCCTATGGATCACTCTGTTGTACGTGCCTTATCCCTGCACCTCTTCATGCACTTGTATCTAACCATTCCTCCCAATTAAAAGGAACACAGGGCTGTATTGGTGCAGCCAGATTCTATCCAGCTTTCTTACACCTCCCCTGAGCATTTTACATGCTGTCTCTTTGCTCTGGATTTCTTCACTAGAGGTATCTTCCAGTATGTGGGAAACATGGCCTTACTGTACCCTACACCTAACTGCTTGCTTACACAAGGTTCTTTGCACTAATGATTGTTCATTCTATTTATAAAATGCTTGGCACAAAAAAAAGCTACTGTCTTTAGCATGTGACATTAGTGTCATGTAGATGAGGTTACAATTGAGAACGTCACCACAGCCAAAAAAGAGTCAGTGCTCCTTTGGGGGTGTGTGTCAGAATTTGCTAGTCAGTAGATAAAGGACACCAGAAATTTCAGCACAACAGGCTTCATTAAGGCATCCAGACAACATGGATTTGGTCACAGAAGGGCTGGTAATAGTATATATATTATACATAACCACTAGTAACATACTACATTCTTTCAACTATAAACAGACACTACTACACGGGAGAGTCAAATCTCTTGAGCATGCAAAGCTTCCATTTTTATTTCTGATTTTCTTCTAAACAGCACAATACTGATTCCATGGATCTGCTGTGTTTGGCTTTTGGATAACACCAACACTTCCCTAATTTATTTTGTTTTAAATGTTTGTGCTCTTGCTACATACAAACAATCTTTACCCCACCTCAACAGTTTTGGCCTGGAAATTGTCTAACTGGAATAAGAACTACCAAGAAAAGACCTCTGGAAGTGCAGCTCATTTCTGGTGGGATACTGTATTAATGGATTCAATTCAGACTATCTAAGTAGCACAGAAGGTTTTAATTGGAAGAACAAACATCATTCTATCGAATAAAGCACTAGCCAATATTTGCTTCTTTTGACAAAATAGCATTGTCCAAAATGTTAGCAAGATACCTGTATTAGCACATCACCTGTAGGAACAGCAGCCAGAGTGGGTATGGATGTTTTTGCCCTACCTAAGTCAATGGCAAAACTCCCAACTTCAGCACAACCAGGATTTTGCAGCTCAAACCAAGTCACAGTAATGATAACAGAAAGATTCACAGGATCCATGCACAGTTTTATGTGTGCTTTAAATGTATCTACACAAGAATAGCTGCTGGATCAGAAAAAAAAATAAAAATCTCCCTGAATTAGTCCATGCAGATGTCTCAGAGAATGGCCATCTCTGTGCTTGTGGAGTGGTTCTAGCCCACAGCCCAGAAAGATTCCCAGATTCTCATTTTAATGATGGGCTTGTGAGCCAACTCCACTGAAATCAGTTCAAGCTTGTTAACTGCAGTTACTACTCCAGAGTAAGCTGCTGGAAAAGCTGGATGAGTAAAACAGATACACACAGATGTTTTGGTTAATAAAAAGTAGCAATTAAGCCTATGTGCAAATTTAAGGGTTCTGCTTAGACAAACACGCAAGCTTGTCTGGGTGTCTCTGAAATGAAACACGCTTTTCAAAATGAAAAAAAAATGGAATTAAGTGTGATGTTATTACCATCCACTCTGCCTTTCTTTATAAACACCCACAAACACACAGACTACCCTACCTCTGTGCAAGAGAGGTGGTAGGAAATTTTCTGCTCACTAGTATTTCAGGGAAAAAATAGTCTTCTGATTGAAGAACAGTTTATCCCTTCCACTTTCTGGCTGAAAGACAACCCATTGCCTCCAGAATACTGAGCACATTAGTAACATTCCTCTCCTCCAAATTAAATGATAAAAAAAATTACAACAAAACATTTCTGGTGTTGTTTTTCATTTTTTAAAGTCTATGAGGAAAGCAACCATCTCTCCCCAAGTGGCTTTAATCTGCCACTTCAACAGACACCAAATCAGATTCGTGCTTTAAACCCCCAGAGTGCAGAGCCCAATGTGTCAAATGCTTGCTTCGAAAAGTACATATCCTACACCCAAAGTCCTTGGTCAAGCTGAATCCAGCTCAGTGTCAGCTTCTACTGATTCCGCCAAGTGAATATTGCCTAAATTTTGTGAAATCTCCCCCTCTGTACCCACTCCCACAGATATCAGCAGAGAAATGTAAACAACTGTTATAGAGATGAACATTTATACCTGCCCGAATTCAGTTGGCAAAGGCAGTACATCAGGCAGATGACAAAATGATTATTTGAGTTGTAAGTTGCAAAAATAATGTCCCACTGCTCCTGCAGGACATTGAGTGTGTTCAGGACATTAAACTGTTCCGTCAGCGACTGCTGGGGTCTGGACAAGCAGAATAGAATGGCTCTGTTTAGACAGCTGTACAGTGTAGTCAGAAAAACTTCTTTTTGAGAAACGGAGCTTTCTAAAACCTGGGAAAACACAAAACAGAGTACTTGGCTTCCTCAAAGAACTCTCTCCCCAAGGATCTACTCTTCTCAATTCATTTAAACTATTGCAAACTTATTTCAGCAAAATTCCCCTGAAGTACCTGTTAGATACAAATTCAATTTTTTTTTTTTTTCTGCTGAAGTCCCCAGGATTGTGGAAGAGATTAATTTATTCCTATTCAGCAACACAGTCAGCATAGAATGGCACAAAAGAGCTAACTACCCCTTCTTTACATTGTACCATCTACCTCTCATTGTCTTTTAGAGCCATTACATGCTCATGCAAGAAAACAGGAATAATCACAATCACCAAATGGATTACAACCATCTTGAGAATCATGGTATCACGACCTCAGTGTGAAAGAGCACATTACAACATGTTGGTAACAGTTGGAAAAACACTTCCTGTGACTCACCCCCATAATCTGTTTGGCAGTGAAAATCAGGATTTGCTTGGGGTCAGCAGCAAACATTCTACCATTCAGCTTCTCAACCAGCTTCTGAGCAAAATAAGCAACGTTCATCATGGACACAGGTGCAGTTGATTCTGAAGCACCATGAGGATCACTGCTCCCTGGAGAAGATACAAGAGAGTCAATTATTCCAAAACAAGCCAAAATGCAAAAAAAATTATTTGAGACATGAATTTGTCAGAGCTGGGAAGGAACAATCTCATGCCACAATATCTCAGAGTAAGTTGCAAAGTGGGGACAGTTGGTTTTGGTTTATTTGAGCGCTGAAAAGAAATTGTCTCAAAAATCAGTACATAGGAATGCTCCATGTGAAATCTTCTGTTCTCAAGAAATTCAAGGGCTGCTCTAATGACAAGCAAGCATTACTAAGGAAAAGTGATTTTTTTTTTGCTCTGAGAGCTGGAATCCCAGCCCTATCCTAGGTTTTTGAAAATGTTGACTGGATGCACCTCTTTGTCCCTGTTGGCAGTTTTTTTTCCTAGGCTGCTAGCGGGATAGCTCCTGTCCTTTCACCCCCAGTGCAAGGTAAAGCAGCAAAGCCCGATGACTACAAGAGAGACCTCAAGAAGCAGCTCAAGCGGATGCCCTTGTTTGTTTGCCGGGATGTTGAGAAGACTGTCCATCAGGAGAACTCGCACAAAATCCCACACTTGTTTCTTGGCAGGGTGTGGGAGGAGCGGGAGAGAGGAGGGATCCACACAGCCTTTCCCTTCAGCAATGGCTGGATCATCAGGAGTCAAAAGGCCTTCAGAGCCTCCCTGTGGAAGCAGACAGCAATGCATTTTGACTTAATCTTTACATGGATTTTTTCCTCCTTGCAACCCATCTCTGATGTGGCTCAGATGCACATACCTTGGGTGGTCCAGAATGGAAAGCCACCATAGCCAAAGTTCTCAAGAAGTCAGGACAGTGCCACACGGGGTCCTGGCTGTAACTGTGATAGATCAAGCCCAGAAACTGGATAATGTTCCCTGGATAGGCAATCTCCCAGGAGGCTTCCGTATCTGCAATAGGCTGAACACAGACAAACATAGATTTAGTCAAGGCAACATTCTTCTCATCCCTATAAACTTGTCTTTGCTCATTTCTAGATATTCCTATGCAACTACGCAAACGTGACAAAACTCTTACCTTGTCCACAGTGACTCTAACCATTTCCAGCAGTAACACAGCTGCCTCTGCACACAACCCAGTTTTGAGGACATTCTCTGTAGGGTGGTGCTGCAAGATCCACTGCAACATAGACTCAAGATCTTTCTACACCAGTAGGAGAAAAGAAGAGACAGAAATTATTTATGATACATCAAGAACAACGCCTGCTTTCTCCACATCAGAAAAAACCCAAAACATCTTCACCTCTAGCAGCTCCTCCCTCTCATATTAAATGGTTGGGACATGCCTAAGAAAACTCTGGGTCTAGCAGAAATACCTCACTCAGATTGGAAATGATGGCTCCATGCAAAGGACTGAAACAATCTCACTAAAATATCAAGGACTATCATGGTCCAACCCAGAAAGGACTCAAAGGAGGGAGCAGCAGCAACTAACTTATCAGGGTTGTTCACAAAAGCACTCAAGGATAAAACTAGGTTTCTTTCTAAATACTCCTTTTTTAATGTTCAGAATCTGTTCTCAAAAAGAGAGAAAAAAGTGAAGAGGCTCACTAGAAAAATGGTGAAACTACAGTAATTTATGCAAACTGGCCCACAGTGGGAGGGAATGCACAGTCCAGCCTGCTGAGCTGCACTGTCCTCCTACCTACTGCTTCCAAACCTTTCTAGCAATTACATCTACACGCTAAATACCAGCTCCCTAATGATCTGATTCTCACTACTCACCTCTTGGTCTTGTTTTCCCCTCGCCTTGGCTGGCAACAAGGAAGACATCCATAGCAGACAGCAAAACCTTCGTCTGAAAATGTCTCTTCTGCTCACTGGTGGCATCCTCTGCAGAAGTCTGTATAGTGACCATATACGTATTAGTACAGCAGAAAACCAGCCAGGAAATCAGCCTTCAATTCACTTCCAGCCTTTATTGAAAGGCCTTTCATTTCATTGCATCTTTGGCAGATTATGCCTGTCAAAGATCCAGATTCAGTAAAATCTTTGCTCAAAGAAGCGAGTAGAAATTCCAAGAAACACTCAGTACTATCCAAGATAATTCAAAATGCCCAACGTTTCCCTTAAACACCTAAGCACCGTGTTAGGAAGAGGCAAAAAGAGCAAGGACAACTCCAGCTCACTTGCACAGTTTAGTCCTCCTCCTCCCTTTACCAGGCTCAGGATTCAGGTGGTCAGAAGAGCCATCCTCTCTTTTAAACTCTATCAAGCCAAGTTGCAAAGTGGGGACAGTTGGTTTTGGTTTATTTGAGCGCTGAAAAGAAATTGTCTCAAAAATCAGTACATAGGAATGCTCCATGTGAAATCTTCTGTTCTCAAGAAATTCAAGGGCTGCTCTAATGACAAGCAAGCATTACTAAGGAAAAGTGATTTTTTTTTTGCTCTGAGAGCTGGAATCCCAGCCCTATCCTAGGTTTTTGAAAATGTTGACTGGATGCACCTCTTTGTCCCTGTTGGCAGTTTTTTTTCCTAGGCTGCTAGCGGGATAGCTCCTGTCCTTTCACCCCCAGTGCAAGGTAAAGCAGCAAAGCCCGATGACTACAAGAGAGACCTCAAGAAGCAGCTCAAGCGGATGCCCTTGTTTGTTTGCCGGGATGTTGAGAAGACTGTCCATCAGGAGAACTCGCACAAAATCCCACACTTGTTTCTTGGCAGGGTGTGGGAGGAGCGGGAGAGAGGAGGGATCCACACAGCCTTTCCCTTCAGCAATGGCTGGATCATCAGGAGTCAAAAGGCCTTCAGAGCCTCCCTGTGGAAGCAGACAGCAATGCATTTTGACTTAATCTTTACATGGATTTTTTCCTCCTTGCAACCCATCTCTGATGTGGCTCAGATGCACATACCTTGGGTGGTCCAGAATGGAAAGCCACCATAGCCAAAGTTCTCAAGAAGTCAGGACAGTGCCACACGGGGTCCTGGCTGTAACTGTGATAGATCAAGCCCAGAAACTGGATAATGTTCCCTGGATAGGCAATCTCCCAGGAGGCTTCCGTATCTGCAATAGGCTGAACACAGACAAACATAGATTTAGTCAAGGCAACGTTCTTCTCATCCCTATAAGCTTGTCTTTGCTCATTTCTAGATATTCCTACGCAACTACGCAAACGTGACAAAACTCTTACCTTGTCCACAGTGACTCTAACCATTTCCAGCAGTAACACAGCTGCCTCTGCACACAACCCAGTTTTGAGGACATTCTCTGTAGGGTGGTGCTGCAAGATCCACTGCAACATAGACTCAAGATCTTTCTACACCAGTAGGAGAAAAGAAGAGACAGAAATTATTTATGATACATCAAGAACAACGCCTGCTTTCTCCACATCAGAAAAAACCCAAAACATCTTCACCTCTAGCAGCTCCTCCCTCTCATATTAAATGTGTTTCCCCAGGATAGCTCTAATGGATTGTCCTCTTCTGAAGTGTATCTTTGGCACTGCTGGAGCAAAAATGCCTTATAGCATCTCAGGACACTGGGGAAATGTACTCAAATCCACTAATTCTGAGATCCTAAATGAGTCTTGACAATGTAAGAACAGACAGGAAAGCTAATCTGAATTACCTTTTAAAATATAATAGTTAATGAACCTTTAACTTCTGTGTGAAAAAGTTTCTTCTGAACACAAGTTTCCTTAAATGAAAGTTAATTTACTTTGTTTTTAAAGTATGAAAGTTTAACTAACACAACAGTCAAGTAGATTCAACTTGCCTGAGAATCTTCAGAGAAATGACCACAAATGCCAAAGCAGTAAAGCAACAGCAGCTTCATGCCTGTTCACTACTTTTTTCATACCTTGGCTACTTCAGGTGGTTCAGGCTGTGGAGTTGCCAGAAAGAGCCCTGCCACGAGCAAGTAGATCTCAGGGATGTGGACATGATCAGTCAGACATCTTTGCAACACAGAAAACCCAAAAACCAAGAAGGGGCCTTTGTCAGGTACTGGAGGATGAGCTTTTAAATTATCTTTAAAGAAAAAGAAAAGGAAAACATTCTGAGAAAGTATCTAAAAATGGATGCTATATCAAAGGAAGGATTACAGACCCAATTTTATCCTCATTTCTCTGTGTCCCAGAGGCCACTCAGTACTCTGCCAGGCTGCAATATCAACAGTTTACAAAACGTTCTCAGACTAACAGATCATTTTCCCCACTATCGTTTTTATTACAGGAAATCCTCCCTGAATTCTTCCCTTCTCTCCCCTTCCTCAGTAAAACAGGTCTAGCTATCAAAAAGCAAGCTGAAAAAAATCTTAAAGAAATAGGTGGTTTCAGGGCACAAGCTGACATCTGAACATCTCACCTCGTTTTATGCAAGACAAAAAGGCGCCTCTCCCTGCAACTGCTAATCAGAAATGTCAACTCTCATGC
>NW_015091110.1:311355-336955 GCF_001431845.1 Calidris pugnax
CCTCTGTGCAAGAGAGGTGGTAGGAAATTTTCTGCTCACTAGTATTTCAGGGAAAAAATAGTCTTCTGATTGAAGAACAGTTTATCCCTTCCACTTTCTGGCTGAAAGACAACCCATTGCCTCCAGAATACTGAGCACATTAGTAACATTCCTCTCCTCCAAATTAAATGATAAAAAAAATTACAACAAAACATTTCTGGTGTTGTTTTTCATTTTTTAAAGTCTATGAGGAAAGCAACCATCTCTCCCCAAGTGGCTTTAATCTGCCACTTCAACAGACACCAAATCAGATTCGTGCTTTAAACCCCCAGAGTGCAGAGCCCAATGTGTCAAATGCTTGCTTCGAAAAGTACATATCCTACACCCAAAGTCCTTGGTCAAGCTGAATCCAGCTCAGTGTCAGCTTCTACTGATTCCGCCAAGTGAATATTGCCTAAATTTTGTGAAATCTCCCCCTCTGTACCCACTCCCACAGATATCAGCAGAGAAATGTAAACAACTGTTATAGAGATGAACATTTATACCTGCCCGAATTCAGTTGGCAAAGGCAGTACATCAGGCAGATGACAAAATGATTATTTGAGTTGTAAGTTGCAAAAATAATGTCCCACTGCTCCTGCAGGACATTGAGAGTGTTCAGGACATTAAACTGTTCCGTCAGCGACTGCTGGGGTCTGGACAAGCAGAATAGAATGGCTCTGTTTAGACAGCTGTACAGTGTAGTCAGAAAAACTTCTTTTTGAGAAACGGAGCTTTCTAAAACCTGGGAAAACACAAAACAGAGTACTTGGCTTCCTCAAAGAACTCTCTCCCCAAGGATCTACTCTTCTCAATTCATTTAAACTATTGCAAACTTATTTCAGCAAAATTCCCCTGAAGTACCTGTTAGATACAAATTCAATTTTTTTTTTTATTTCTGCTGAAGTCCCCAGGATTGTGGAAGAGATTAATTTATTCCTATTCAGCCACACAGTCAGCATAGAGTGGCACAAAAGAGCTAACTACCCCTTCTTTACATTGTACCATCTACCTCTGATTGTCATTTAGAGCCATTACATGCTCGTGCAAGAAAACAGGAATAATCACAATCACCAAATGGATTACAACCATCTTGAGAATCGTGGTATCACGACCTCAGTGTGAAAGAGCACATTACAACATGTTGGTAACAGTTGGAAAAACACTTCCTGTGACTCACCCCCATAATCTGTTTGGCAGTGAAAATCAGGATTTGCTTGGGGTCAGCAGCAAACATTCTACCATTCAGCTTCTCAACCAGCTTCTGAGCAAAATAAGCAACGTTCATCATGGACACAGGTGCAGTTGATTCTGAAGCGCCATGAGGATCACTGCTCCCTGGAGAAGATACAAGAGAGTCAATTATTCCAAAACAAGCCAAAATGCAAAAAAAATTATTTGAGACATGAATTTGTCAGAGCTGGGAAGGAACAATCTCATGCCACAATATCTCAGAGTTGGGACATGCCTAAGAAAACTCTGGGTCTAGCAGAAATACCTCACTCAGATTGGAAATGATGGCTCCATGCAAAGGACTGAAACAATCTCACTAAAATATCAAGGACTATCACGGTCTAACCCAGAAAGGACTCAAAGGAGGGAGCAGCAGCAACTAACTTATCAGGGTTGTTCACAAAAGCACTCAAGGATAAAACTAGGTTTCTTTCTAAATACTCCTTTTTTAATGTTCAGAATCTGTTCTCAAAAAGAGAGAAAAAAGTGAAGAGGCTCACTAGAAAAATGGTGAAACTACAGTAATTTATGCAAACTGGCCCACAGTGGGAGGGAATGCACAGTCCAGCCTGCTGAGCTGCACTGTCCTCCTACCTACTGCTTCCAAACCTTTCTAGCAATTACATCTACACGCTAAATACCAGCTCCCTAATGATCCGATTCTCGCTACTCACCTCTTGGTCTTGTTTTCCCCTCGCCTTGGCTGGCAACAAGGAAGACATCCATAGCAGACAGCAAAACCTTCGTCTGAAAATGTCTCTTCTGCTCACTGGTGGCATCCTCTGCAGAAGTCTGTATAGTGACCATATACGTATTAGTACAGCAGAAAACCAGCCAGGAAATCAGCCTTCAATTCACTTCCAGCCTTTATTGAAAGGCCTTTCATTTCATTGCATCTTTGGCAGATTATGCCTGTCAAAGATCCAGATTCAGTAAAATCTTTGCTCAAAGAAGCGAGTAGAAATTCCAAGAAACACTCAGTACTATCCGAGATAATTCAAAATGCCCAACATTTCCCTTAAACACCTAAGCACCGTGTTAGGAAGAGGCAAAAAGAGCAAGGACAACTCCAGCTCACTTGCACAGTTTAGTCCTTCTCCTCCCTTTACCAGGCTCAGGATTCAGGTGGTCAGAAGAGCCATCCTCTCTTTTAAACTCTATCAAGCCTTGGGATGTTACTGTGTAAACCTTTAGGGAACCGCTGCTGATGATTTATCAAGATGATTTATCTCATGACAGTTGCAGTCAAAGTGGGGACAGCTGGTTTTGGTTTATTTGAGCACTGAAAAGAAATCGTCTCAAAAATCAGTACACAGGAATGCTCCATGTGAAATCTTCTGTTCTCAAGAAATTCAAGGGCTGCTCTAATGACAAGCATTACCAAGGAAAAGTGATTTTTTTTTTTTGCTCCGAGAGCTGGGATCCCAGCCCTATCCTAGGTTTTTGAAAATGTTGACTGGATGCACCTCTTTGTCCCTGTTGGCAGTTTTTTTCCCTAGGCCACTAGCAGGCTAGCTCCTGTCCTTTCACCCCCAGTGCAAGGTAAAGCAGCAAAGCCTGATGACTACAAGAGAGACCTCAAGAAGCAGCTCAAGCGGATGCCCTTGTTTGTTTGCCGGGATGTTGAGAAGACTGTCCATCAGGAGAACTCGCACAAAATCCCACACTTGTTTCTTGGCAGGGTGTGGGAGGAGCGGGAGAGAGGAGGGATCCACACAGCCTTTCCCTTCAGCAATGGCTGGATCATCAGGAGTCAAAAGGCCTTCAGAGCCTCCCTGTGGAAGCAGACAGCAATGCATTTTGACTTAATCTTTACATGGATTTTTTCCTCCTTGCAACCCATCTCTGATGTGGCTCAGATGCACATACCTTGGGTGGTCCAGAATGGAAAGCCACCATAGCCAAAGTTCTCAAGAAGTCAGGACAGTGCCACACGGGGTCCTGGCTGTAACTGTGATAGATCAAGCCCAGAAACTGGATAATGTTCCCTGGATAGGCAATCTCCCAGGAGGCTTCCGTATCTGCAATAGGCTGAACACAGACAAACATAGATTTAGTCAAGGCAACGTTCTTCTCATCCCTATAAGCTTGTCTTTGCTCATTTCTAGATATTCCTACGCAACTACGCAAACGTGACAAAACTCTTACCTTGTCCACAGTGACTCTAACCATTTCCAGCAGTAACACAGCTGCCTCTGCACACAACCCAGTTTTGAGGACATTCTCTGTAGGGTGGTGCTGCAAGATCCACTGCAACATAGACTCAAGATCTTTCTACACCAGTAGGAGAAAAGAAGAGACAGAAATTATTTATGATACATCAAGAACAACGCCTGCTTTCTCCACATCAGAAAAAACCCAAAACATCTTCACCTCTAGCAGCTCCTCCCTCTCATATTAAATGTGTTTCCCCAGGATAGCTCTAATGGATTGTCCTCTTCTGAAGTGTATCTTTGGCACTGCTGGAGCAAAAATGCCTTATAGCATCTCAGGACACTGGGGAAATGTACTCAAATCCACTAATTCTGAGATCCTAAATGAGTCTTGACAATGTAAGAACAGACAGGAAAGCTAATCTGAATTACCTTTTAAAATATAATAGTTAATGAACCTTTAACTTCTGTGTGAAAAAGTTTCTTCTGAACACAAGTTTCCTTAAATGAAAGTTAATTTACTTTGTTTTTAAAGTATGAAAGTTTAACTAACACAACAGTCAAGTAGATTCAACTTGCCTGAGAATCTTCAGAGAAATGACCACAAATGCCAAAGCAGTAAAGCAACAGCAGCTTCATGCCTGTTCACTACTTTTTTCATACCTTGGCTACTTCAGGTGGTTCAGGCTGTGGAGTTGCCAGAAAGAGCCCTGCCACGAGCAAGTAGATCTCAGGGATGTGGACATGATCAGTCAGACATCTTTGCAACACAGAAAACCCAAAAACCAAGAAGGGGCCTTTGTCAGGTACTGGAGGATGAGCTTTTAAATTATCTTTAAAGAAAAAGAAAAGGAAAACATTCTGAGAAAGTATCTAAAAATGGATGTTATATCAAAGGAAGGATTACAGACCCAATTTTATCCTCATTTCTCTGTGTCCCAGAGGCCACTCAGTACTCTGCCAGGCTGCAATATCAACAGTTTACAAAACGTTCTCAGACTAACAGATCATTTTCCCCACTATCGTTTTTATTACAGGAAATCCTCCCTGAATTCTTCCCTTCTCTCCCCTTCCTCAGTAAAACAGGTCTAGCTATCAAAAAGCAAGCTGAAAAAAATCTTAAAGAAATAGGTGGTTTCAGGGCACAAGCTGACATCTGAACATCTCACCTCGTTTTATGCAAGACAAAAAGGCGCCTCTCCCTGCAACTGCTAATCAGAAATGTCAACTCTCATGCGAAGGAGAAACAACACTTTCCTCTTCAGCACAGAAAAGCTAAAGTACTGGGACAAGCTTGCCCTGGAAAGTTCGTTTTATGCAAGACAAAAAGGCGCCTCTCCCTGCAACTGCTAATCAGAAATGTCAACTCTCATGCAAAGGAGAAACAACACTTTCCTCTCTTCAGCACACAAAAGCTAAAGTACTGGGACAAGCTTGCCCTAGAAAGTAATATCAATTCTTGGTCTACTGAGATCAGTGGGAATTCTATCACCTCCATCAGTGATCTCCTGTCACTGAGCTGGATCAAGGGATTGTTTTGGGAGCATTAAAGCAAAACATACCCATTAGAATAGTCGTCTCCCCAGAGCTGCTTCCCAGCCAGCGCCCAGCCACTATCCCCTCCTTGAATTTGTTCAGCAGCAAACGGTTGTGGAGGAAGCACAGGAGCAGCTTGATTCCCAGCACAACCGTGGTGGAGTGCAGGTAGCTCTGTGTAAACAGCAGAAACCAGTCTGGCCCTAGCGCCAAAAACGTCTCTTCTTGCTCCCTAAGACAGACAGGGAAATGAAAACACATGAAAAGACACGTGGTGAAAGACAGTAAGGGGATTTTATTTAGAATTATCTCTAAGTGATTTAGAAGCTAAAGTTTCTCTAGAAAAAAATCTGGTTAAGGGTATAGAGCAGCACAGAATTACAGACTCATCCAATCAGTTCAAGCCACTTAATTCCCACTAAATCCAACCTTATATTACTGTCAGACAAAAACATGAAGCTCCTTCTGAGAGTGTGTATCAATAAATGAAGTCAACTACATCTCAGATTAGATCTTTCAACCTATGAAATTCGAAATTCTGGTTTAAATTTTAAAGTCCAAGATGTGTTAACTAAAGAAAATGCACAGTTACAGCACCCAGCACTACGAACTCTGCCTTTCAGTTATAAAAGGTAGAACTATAGTAACTGCGTGCTCATGGTTACGATTGAGGGGTGCAAGTAATCCCACATTAGACTGAACTGATTTTCAAAGACAGCTGGGATTTCTTCAACCCTTGCAACGCAGAAGAAACAGCAATATCCCAGTTTCTCCTTTGAGACATTTTCTGAAAACATTAAACTTTTTTTCAGGATGGATCTCAGATGTGTTTTCTGATCACACATCTGTGTGAATGCCAGATAAATCACCCACAAAAAATAACTCTGAATTCAGTCTGCTCTTAGTTACTATTTTGTTGAGACTTAAATATTATTGGTGTGTTTAGGCCTGGTCAAGCACCAGAAAAGAGGAAATCTAGAAGACAGAGACACTTACCTATCCCTTCCTAAATTGTTTCTACTTACTCAGAGGACAGATGAAGTTTGTCTGAGCGCATTACATCTAACAGCATCTTCAGTAACTGGTTTCGAAGCCAGATTGTCTTTCCAGATGTTTGGCTTAAGGCTACAAATATCAGAAAGTAATAAAGAGTAATGAAGAGACAAAACACATGTTCCATTGCTTTGATGAACAACCTTGTTTGCACTGGATTAGTTCAATGGAAGTACTTAGTCTGTTGTGGAGTAAAAAAATCGCAGACAGATTTTAGACTTAAGAATTCCTGCTAAAATCAGAAATGACCAATGCATACACTGTCCAAGTCCTTTCTTTAGAGTTATTCAAAACTCATTCAAATCCACATATTGAATAGTAATGCACAGGGAGCAATCTCATGTTAAACAGAGAGGGAAATGTAAATGGGCAATCTGACTTGTATTGCCTTGCTGTAGTGTCTCCATATATAAACTACAGTCATCAGTCCCTCC
Organism: Calidris pugnax; assembly: GCF_001431845.1. Classification (NCBI taxonomy): domain Eukaryota; kingdom Metazoa; phylum Chordata; class Aves; order Charadriiformes; family Scolopacidae; genus Calidris; species Calidris pugnax. The sequence continues at coordinate 317,783 of NW_015091110.1, forward strand.
TTAATATAATACATTGTTTAGATGTTTAATAACAATATAGTCTCAACTGAGAGATCACAATAAAAGAGCCAGAACTCCCTTTTCAGGAGGAGGACCTTGCAGTAGGTCAAGGCCTTCCTTGATATACACATAGTGACTGTCACTTCACCATTCTTCACCTCAGGTCTTTGTAGTAACATACGTTTTCCCCGCAGTTTCAGGTCACCTCAATGTAGCCTGTCCCTTTCCAGACTAAGTAATTTGAGTGGTATCTCTTCCTGTCACTGGAGGCGGAAGCACAATGTTGCATTTAAAGTTCTTCATGCCCTGGGGAAGAAGGACTCCAGCTGTCTATCAGAACACATCCACCAAAGGCAGCTCCTCACCTTCACCGGGCATCTCAGCCCCACTCTCCAGGCAAATCTGATTTTCATCCACAGAAGAAGGTTTCAAAGTGTAAACAAGGAACAATCCAATCCTTGCAGAGGAAAAAGGGAGCCAGATTTGGTCAGCAGAAAAACAGACACTCATTTAATCACTTTGAGATTACATGCAAATCTCAATACTCATTAACGTTGACTGTTAACAACAATCGTTGGAAATTCTAATTGCTGCAGAAGTAAGGTTGAAATAGGAATGTTTACATTCTGTGGAAAGCAGACAAGGATTTAGGTTCTCTGCTTCACGAAGTCCTGACTAACATATCTTAACTGATTGAAGTTCAAGAAGGAAAAGGATAGTTACCAGCATTTAAGCCAAACCAACAGGACTAGGTACATATTTGTGCCGTGGTTGCAATACTACAGTGATTGCAATACTTTAGGGGGGGCTTTAATGAAACCAAATATTAAGCACAGATGTTGAGTAGTCGCAGTCATACCAGCAGAACTCTTTGTGTCATCATGATAAGGGCCATCACCCAACCCATTGTCACACAAAGGTAAGGTTGGACTAAACTCTGTTCTGAAGCCATGAAAGAGTTTTTCATCAGTGGGGATCCTGCAGTTGCCAAAGATCTGGGGGCTCCTACCAAAGATGAGGTGAGGGAAGTTCTACTCTAGAGCTCTCTCCAACGCTGGCAGGAGCGTAGCTCATCCACTGAGAAGAAGCTGTAGACTTGAAGGTTACCTGAGAACATCCCTTGTGTTAAAGTGTCCTTGCAACAGATGGGAGAGAATAGTACAGGCCACTGTGATCCTGGAGTTACTGATTTCAGGATCGTTGAAGAGGAAAATGAGCTTGGGCACCAATTGCGCCCGGTGGGCAACTGCAGCGTTCTGACATCCATCTCTGTAAGAAAACACAGTGACTATTAAAAGCTTTTACTGGAAAGAACCAAAATTTGCTGGGTTTCAGCTAAAAGGATTCTCAGGTTGCACTGATACTTTGCACCTTTGGCTTCTAATGTTGCCTTGGCAACACTTCAAACACCGTCAGACAAATTGAATATGTGTCAGCGATGGAGATCTGAAGATTTCTTTGTGTGTTCTCTACCCTTCCTATCTGCCCTCTCCCCCCAGAAACTGCTGCATTTCAAGGAGTTCAAAGAAAACAACATTATTGAATTTTCAAGCAGTGAGTTGGCAGTAATAAACGTTATTCCTGTAAAACTCAGCAAGGGACACCACAGAGCTCTGCACAGAGCTTTCTGGCACCAAAAAGAAGGAATCTAGCACCCTGCTCCACTCATCCCCTCGCCCATGCTGTGTCTGGAAAGTAATATCAATTCGTGGTCTACTGAGATCAGTGGGAATTCTATCACCTCCATCAGTGATCTCCTGTCACTGAGCTGGATCAAGGGATTGTTTTGGGAGCATTAAAGCAAAACATACCCATTAGAATAGTCGTCTCCCCAGAGCTGCTTCCCAGCCAGCGCCCAGCCACTATCCCCTCCTTGAATTTGTTCAGCAGCAAACGGTTGTGGAGGAAGCACAGGAGCAGCTTGATTCCCAGCACAACCGTGGTGGAGTGCAGGTAGCTCTGTGTAAACAGCAGAAACCAGTCTGGCCCTAGCGCCAAAAACGTCTCTTCTTGCTCCCTAAGACAGACAGGGAAATGAAAACACATGAAAAGACACGTGGTGAAAGACAGTAAGGGGATTTTATTTAGAATTATCTCTAAGTGATTTAGAAGCTAAAGTTTCTCTAGAAAAAAATCTGGTTAAGGGTATAGAGCAGCACAGAATTACAGACTCATCCAATCAGTTCAAGCCACTTAATTCCCACTAAATCCAACCTTATATTACTGTCAGACAAAAACATGAAGCTCCTTCTGAGAGTGTGTATCAATAAATGAAGTCAACTACATCTCAGATTAGATCTTTCAACCTATGAAATTCGAAATTCTGGTTTAAATTTTAAAGTCCAAGATGTGTTAACTAAAGAAAATGCACAGTTACAGCACCCAGCACTACGAACTCTGCCTTTCAGTTATAAAAGGTAGAACTATAGTAACTGCGTGCTCATGGTTACGATTGAGGGGTGCAAGTAATCCCACATTAGACTGAACTGATTTTCAAAGACAGCTGGGATTTCTTCAACCCTTGCAACGCAGAAGAAACAGCAATATCCCAGTTTCTCCTTTGAGACATTTTCTGAAAACATTAAACTTTTTTTCAGGATGGATCTCAGATGTGTTTTCTGATCACACATCTGTGTGAATGCCAGATAAATCACCCACAAAAAATAACTCTGAATTCAGTCTGCTCTTAGTTACTATTTTGTTGAGACTTAAATATTATTGGTGTGTTTAGGCCTGGTCAAGCACCAGAAAAGAGGAAATCTAGAAGACAGAGACACTTACCTATCCCTTCCTAAATTGTTTCTACTTACTCAGAGGACAGATGAAGTTTGTCTGAGCGCATTACATCTAACAGCATCTTCAGTAACTGGTTTCGAAGCCAGATTGTCTTTCCAGATGTTTGGCTTAAGGCTACAAATATCAGAAAGTAATAAAGAGTAATGAAGAGACAAAACACATGTTCCATTGCTTTGATGAACAACCTTGTTTGCACTGGATTAGTTCAATGGAAGTACTTAGTCTGTTGTGGAGTAAAAAAATCGCAGACAGATTTTAGACTTAAGAATTCCTGCTAAAATCAGAAATGACCAATGCATACACTGTCCAAGTCCTTTCTTTAGAGTTATTCAAAACTCATTCAAATCCACATATTGAATAGTAATGCACAGGGAGCAATCTCATGTTAAACAGAGAGGGAAATGTAAATGGGCAATCTGACTTGTATTGCCTTGCTGTAGTGTCTCCATATATAAACTACAGTCATCAGTCCCTCCTTAATATAATACATTGTTTAGATGTTTAATAACAATATAGTCTCAACTGAGAGATCACAATAAAAGAGCCAGAACTCCCTTTTCAGGAGGAGGACCTTGCAGTAGGTCAAGGCCTTCCTTGATATACACATAGTGACTGTCACTTCACCATTCTTCACCTCAGGTCTTTGTAGTAACATACGTTTTCCCCGCAGTTTCAGGTCACCTCAATGTAGCCTGTCCCTTTCCAGACTAAGTAATTTGAGTGGTATCTCTTCCTGTCACTGGAGGCGGAAGCACAATGTTGCATTTAAAGTTCTTCATGCCCTGGGGAAGAAGGACTCCAGCTGTCTATCAGAACACATCCACCAAAGGCAGCTCCTCACCTTCACCGGGCATCTCAGCCCCACTCTCCAGGCAAATCTGATTTTCATCCACAGAAGAAGGTTTCAAAGTGTAAACAAGGAACAATCCAATCCTTGCAGAGGAAAAAGGGAGCCAGATTTGGTCAGCAGAAAAACAGACACTCATTTAATCACTTTGAGATTACATGCAAATCTCAATACTCATTAACGTTGACTGTTAACAACAATCGTTGGAAATTCTAATTGCTGCAGAAGTAAGGTTGAAATAGGAATGTTTACGTTCTGTGGAAAGCAGACAAGGATTTAGGTTCTCTGCTTCACGAAGTCCTGACTAACATATCTTAACTGATTGAAGTTCAAGAAGGAAAAGGATAGTTACCAGCATTTAAGCCAAACCAACAGGACTAGGTACATATTTGTGCCGTGGTTGCAATACTACAGTGATTGCAATACTTTAGGGGGGGCTTTAATGAAACCAAATATTAAGCACAGATGTTGAGTAGTCGCAGTCATACCAGCAGAACTCTTTGTGTCATCATGATAAGGGCCATCACCCAACCCATTGTCACACAAAGGTAAGGTTGGACTAAACTCTGTTCTGAAGCCATGAAAGAGTTTTTCATCAGTGGGGATCCTGCAGTTGCCAAAGATCTGGGGGCTCCTACCAAAGATGAGGTGAGGGAAGTTCTACTCTAGAGCTCTCTCCAACGCTGGCAGGAGTGTAGCTCATCCACAGACTGAGAAGAAGCTGTAGACTTGAAGGTTACCTGAGAACATCCCTTGTGTTAAAGTGTCCTTGCAACAGATGGGAGAGAATAGTACAGGCCACTGTGATCCTGGAGTTACTGATTTCAGGATCGTTGAAGAGGAAAATGAGCTTGGGCACCAATTGCGCCCGGTGGGCAACTGCAGCGTTCTGACATCCATCTCTGTAAGAAAGCACAGTGACTATTAAAAGCTTTTACTGGAAAGAACCAAAATTTGCTGGGTTTCAGCTAAAAGGATTCTCAGGTTGCACTGATACTTTGCACCTTTGGCTTCTAATGTTGCCTTGGCAACACTTCAAACACTGTCAGACAAATTGAATATGTGTCAGCGATGGAGATCTGAAGATTTCTTTGTGTGTTCTCTACCCTTCCTATCTGCCCTCTCCCCCCAGAAACTGCTGCATTTCAAGGAGTTCAAAGAAAACAACATTATTGAATTTTCAAGCAGTGAGTTGGCAGTAATAAACGTTATTCCTGTAAAACTCAGCAAGGGACACCACAGAGCTCTGCACAGAGCTTTCTGGCACCAAAAAGAAGGAATCTAGCACCCTGCTCCACTCATCCCCTCGCCCATGCTGTGTCTCTTTGGGTACATTTAGCTCTAGTACAGCTGATGAGGGAAGATACTGTTATAAAAAAGCCTTCCTGGGTTGTGTTTTGGGTTTAAACACAACTTCAATAATAATTTTTTTATTATTATTTCATATTTGATTCAAAGATTCCATTTTCCCCTCCCCAGCAGACTGTTGCAAGATGTGTTAACTAAAGAAAATGCACAGTTACAGCACCCAGCACTACGAACTCTGCCTTTCAGTTATAAAAGGTAGAACTATAGTAACTGCGTGTTCGTGGTTACAATTGAGGGGTGCAAGTAATCCCACATTAGACTGAACTGATTTTCAAAGACAGCTAGGATTTCTTCAACCCTTGCAATGCAGAAGAAACAGCAATATCCCAGTTTCTCCTTTGAGACATTTTCTGAAAACATTAAACTTTTTTTCAGGATGGATCTCAGATGTGTTTTCTGATCACACATCTGTGTGAATGCCAGATAAATCACCCACAAAAAATAACTCTGAATTCAGTCTGCTCTTAGTTACTATTTTGTTGAGACTTAAATATTATTGGTGTGTTTAGGCCTGGTCAAGCACCAGAAAAGAGGAAATCTAGAAGACAGAGACACTTACCTATCCCTTCCTAAATTGTTTCTACTTACTCAGAGGACAGATGAAGTTTGTCTGAGCGCATTACATCTAACAGCATCTTCAGTAACTGGTTTCGAAGCCAGATTGTCTTTCCAGATGTTTGGCTTAAGGCTACAAATATCAGAAAGTAATAAAGAGTAATGAAGAGACAAAACACATGTTCCATTGCTTTGATGAACAACCTTGTTTGCACTGGATTAGTTCAATGGAAGTACTTAGTCTGTTGTGGAGTAAAAAAAACGCAGACAGATTTTAGACTTAAGAATTCCTGCTAAAATCAGAAATGACCAATGCATACACTGTCCAAGTCCTTTCTTTAGAGTTATTCAAAACTCATTCAAATCCACATATTGAATAGTAATGCACAGGGAGCAATCTCATGTTAAACAGAGAGGGAAATGTAAATGGGCAATCTGACTTGTATTGCCTTGCTGTAGTGTCTCCATATATAAACTACAGTCATCAGTCCCTCCTTAATATAATACATTGTTTAGATGTTTAATAACAATATAGTCTCAACTGAGAGATCACAATAAAAGAGCCAGAACTCCCTTTTCAGGAGGAGGACCTTGCAGTAGGTCAAGGCCTTCCTTGATATACACATAGTGACTGTCACTTCACCATTCTTCACCTCAGGTCTTTGTAGTAACATACGTTTTCCCCGCAGTTTCAGGTCACCTCAATGTAGCCTGTCCCTTTCCAGACTAAGTAATTTGAGTGGTATCTCTTCCTGTCACTGGAGGCGGAAGCACAATGTTGCATTTAAAGTTCTTCATGCCCTGGGGAAGAAGGACTCCAGCTGTCTATCAGAACACATCCACCAAAGGCAGCTCCTCACCTTCACCGGGCATCTCAGCCCCACTCTCCAGGCAAATCTGATTTTCATCCACAGAAGAAGGTTTCAAAGTGTAAACAAGGAACAATCCAATCCTTGCAGAGGAAAAAGGGAGCCAGATTTGGTCAGCAGAAAAACAGACACTCATTTAATCACTTTGAGATTACATGCAAATCTCAATACTCATTAACGTTGACTGTTAACAACAATCGTTGGAAATTCTAATTGCTGCAGAAGTAAGGTTGAAATAGGAATGTTTACGTTCTGTGGAAAGCAGACAAGGATTTAGGTTCTCTGCTTCACGAAGTCCTGACTAACATATCTTAACTGATTGAAGTTCAAGAAGGAAAAGGATAGTTACCAGCATTTAAGCCAAACCAACAGGACTAGGTACATATTTGTGCCGTGGTTGCAATACTACAGTGATTGCAATACTTTAGGGGGGGCTTTAATGAAACCAAATATTAAGCACAGATGTTGAGTAGTCGCAGTCATACCAGCAGAACTCTTTGTGTCATCATGATAAGGGCCATCACCCAACCCATTGTCACACAAAGGTAAGGTTGGACTAAACTCTGTTCTGAAGCCATGAAAGAGTTTTTCATCAGTGGGGATCCTGCAGTTGCCAAAGATCTGGGGGCTCCTACCAAAGATGAGGTGAGGGAAGTTCTACTCTAGAGCTCTCTCCAACGCTGGCAGGAGTGTAGCTCATCCACAGACTGAGAAGAAGCTGTAGACTTGAAGGTTACCTGAGAACATCCCTTGTGTTAAAGTGTCCTTGCAACAGATGGGAGAGAATAGTACAGGCCACTGTGATCCTGGAGTTACTGATTTCAGGATCGTTGAAGAGGAAAATGAGCTTGGGCACCAATTGCGCCCGGTGGGCAACTGCAGCGTTCTGACATCCATCTCTGTAAGAAAACACAGTGACTATTAAAAGCTTTTACTGGAAAGAACCAAAATTTGCTGGGTTTCAGCTAAAAGGATTCTCAGGTTGCACTGATACTTTGCACCTTTGGCTTCTAATGTTGCCTTGGCAACACTTCAAACACCGTCAGACAAATTGAATATGTGTCAGCGATGGAGATCTGAAGATTTCTTTGTGTGTTCTCTACCCTTCCTATCTGCCCTCTCCCCCCAGAAACTGCTGCATTTCAAGGAGTTCAAAGAAAACAACATTATTGAATTTTCAAGCAGTGAGTTGGCAGTAATAAACGTTATTCCTGTAAAACTCAGCAAGGGACACCACAGAGCTCTGCACAGAGCTTTCTGGCACCAAAAAGAAGGAATCTAGCACCCTGCTCCACTCATCCCCTCGCCCATGCTGTGTCTCTTTGGGTACATTTAGCTCTAGTACAGCTGATGAGGGAAGATACTGTTATAAAAAAGCCTTCCTGGGTTGTGTTTTGGGTTTAAACACAACTTCAATAATAATTTTTTTATTATTATTTCATATTTGATTCAAAGATTCCATTTTCCCCTCCCCAGCAGACTGTTTAGCTGTACGGCAGTGGTTTCATGTGAATCAGGTCACCATGTAGCATTTCCCAGTCTGGCCCCACAGACATGAACTTTAACTGTATGGCATTGGTTTCATGTGAACCAGGTCACCAGGTAGCATTTCCCAGTCTGGCCCCACAGACATCTCAGAGGGTGGCCAAATCACTAACTCCGGCCTTGAAAGAGCAATATAGGAATGATTACTCCTAAAGTCCTCCGATTCCAACTAAGATTGGACCCTTCAAATCCACCTCCAGTTCCAGCTCCATGTTACAGGTGAACTTGTCCCACATGTTTCCAATTCAAGCACGAGTTTGTGTACCTGGAGGACTGCAAGATCTCCACGAGATGTGAAAAAAGTGTAAGGTCAAGATTTTCTGGTGCTTTCATCCAAAGCTGCAAGGCAAAGGAAAACAGGGGTTTTACTGCTCTGCAGAGCTGAGAGGACAGTAACCTGTGGCAGAGAAGCTGTTACAAGTTGTTCCAGGAGGACAACATCATAAACTCCCAGTTGTTTCTGCAATGACAACCTGCAGACACTGGAAAATCCCGGCCAGCATGAGAAGTTGCTGCTCCTGAGGTATTCCTGAGGAGCAGATCCTTGGGGTCTGCAGGAGCACTCCAGAAACTGTACTGGAGCACAGTGGGGGAGCTGTGGTGACAGAGGACCTGCCATTCCAGGAGCTACCACCTCCCCAGGTGAGGTGGATCCAGATAATGGATCCAGGAGGTGCTATGAACAAGCCATCTTTAATACAGCCAAACCCACAAACTAAAATCAGCAGTTTTACCTCAAAGTTGCAGAGAACATAATGGAATGCACTGTAATTCTTGATGACTGAAGACTCAAAGCCAAGCTCTGCTGTGCCCACGAGGGAGAACATTAACTGCAGAATCCTGTTGTTTAACAGCTGTGTCTTCCTCTTCAATAGGTAGGTCAGCAGCTGAAAAAAAAGAATTTAATAAATATCTTTTGAGTATCAATCTGTATACATAAACTAACATATAATACTTTTTAAATTTAAGACAAAACAGAGTTTGCTTGGCTGTAATAGACATACATCTTATGTAAGCATCATGAAGAAAGTGAAGATTTCATTCCAGGCATATAATTTTGTGCAGAAAGCGAAAGGGTAAGTTTTTGAAGGAGTTTGACAACTCTGTGGCATCAAACAGGAGCAAGATACATGCCATATTACGTCAAATGGAATTTACAAAAAGCAACATACAAATATAATTGTAAATAAGCACAGTAGGTTTTCTAGATAATTCTTCATAGATGTATTCTTAGTTGCTTGCAAATGGTGATAGCTTAAAAACAAAGTAATGTAATGTTGGCGTCTTCAAATAAAAGACATTTCTGTGAAACTGCCAGTTTCTCAACTGAGTCTATCTTTTCTTTATTCAATGAATTCCCGATACAGTGAGAAAAATGTTCAGAAAGCTGCTACATTTTGAATAGGGTGGGAGAAGTAGACATTCATTTGAAAATACATATTAAGACATGTTTTTATTAGTTGGCTGTAAAAAAAAAAAGATTTAGAGAGCCAAACAAAGAGCAAACCCACACCATTGCAGCGTGATGATTAGTCAGATTTGAAAATACATATTAAGACATGTTTTTATTAGTTGGCTGTAAAAAAAAAAGATTTAGAGAGCCAAACAAAGAGCAAACCCTCACCATTGCAGCATGATGATTAGTCAGGTGGAGAGAGCACTATTTAGCACAAAGTCAAAAGGAACAGCTCTTACACGAGCTAAAGGCTGGCACTCACCTACAAGACAGACTGGGCAAGCAATGTCTAAGTACAATAAATATCCTCATATGAATCGGGATCAATTTATAAACAATTCACAAATGGGGAAAATAGAGAGTTTATAATAAGTCATGCGTGAAGCCCTAATTTCAAGAGTCTTGTTTGGAAGTCTTCTTTGTTCCATAAGACTCTGCCCAGCCTACGCAGCATAATGTAGATGATACTGAACTCAAACATCACACTTGAGCCTTATTCCAGCCAATACTACATATAGTGCTTAAACCCAAACTCTTCAGTCTGCACAGATTTCAGGTCTGAAAGATGAATTTAGGACAGACAATGAAATCTAGACAACACTTGTTTATATCAACACAATTCCTAATACACAGGTTAAGTGCCTATCGCCAGATCGGTTCATTGCCATTGATGGGTTTTGGGATGAAGTTCTCCAACAGAGAGACTATAATGAGAATAAATGAACAAAGGAATATCTACCTGGTATCCATGCATGTGCCTCATCAATTTTTCACTCATTGGGCTGCTGTTGAGGATGGAGTTGAGGACTTTGACAGCTGCATACATGGTGTGGTCATCACGGGCCATAGCAATGAGACCCAGGAGAATGGCAGGGCCTCCAATGAAGTTCAGGCTGGTAGCTGCTGGAGAGGACTGGAACACTCTCACCCCTAGGAAATTGCAGCGTTACTCTACCAGGAAGTTACATGGACTAAATCTGTTATTGGACAGAGAAAGGCCCAACTCTTAAAAAATATGAAACGCTAAGGCATAGTGCATTTACCATATTGGCCCACAGCAACTGACCCAATAGTCCGCAAGGAACCCGAGAGGTGTCCAGCAATATTCTTAGCTAGGAATATTGGAGTTGAACTGTCCCGAGAGCTAATCCCAATCTAAAACAGATAAAAGAGACATTGTAAGAAAAACCGTGGTGGTACCGAGGAGACAAAAAGTAACAGCCAGATGGTCTAATACCTTAGATTATTTTATTAATTTTAGACCATTTTCATTCAAGGTTGATTGTTAGGACAAACATTCACCCACCCAAAATATCCCACAGCCCCACTACTTCAACATGTCAGTAGGCCTGGCATTGGCAAGAATGTTAGAATAGCATGTGAAGGGTCATTGTGAAGGTCATTAAGAAATCACAGACTGAAATGAATTATCATTAGACCTGAAAACTATGGCTTCTGTTGCTGCTTCACAAAAGGCTTTTAACATTGTGTTCATACTGTCCAATCTATTCCTCTCCACAGATAAAAACAAAACTGTGAGTAGAACAGGGTTAAGGAAGGGGAAGAAAAGCTGGAAAAAAAAACCCTGAAGGTATGTAACTAAGACAAAGTCACTAACTTTACTCTAGGAAACCAATCAGAAACAAGAGAAAATGTGTTTAAGACAAATAATGGAAATTTGTGACCTCTTTGGCAATCAGCCGGCCATCTACTTCATTGTAGGAGCTCTTTATATCTTGGACCGTAGTGAGAGATGAGCACGTGGCATTGATTCCAAAAGAAATCTTCTCTTCTGCCACCAGAGGTGTAGGATTATGATCACTGTACTTGTCCTCACCTAAAACAAGAGAGATTATAAAACTCTAAAGGAATTTTGCATGCTCAATATTCAAGACAGGAGAGAGGCAGATGTAAAACAAGTGGAGGAAACCATAGTTTAGAGAGAAATCTGATTTTCACTTAACGGTATTCAGAAAAAAGCCTTGACCCTGTACAACACAGTCCACAGCATCTTGCCAGGGCTGTATTTTGACATAATTTTTCTTTCAGCAACTCCTTCCAATGCTTGGGAATTTCTGTTGTCCAGATAGACAGCATTCTGAGTATTTTCAGCCAAGCTTTTCACTCTGCTTTAGGCTGGAGCATCATCAGGTGAGACTATTTTGCTCTTTTCAAATGGGAGATGACCATCCCATTTCATTCTGAGCTCTAGCAGAGAGGTGAAGGTACTACTTGTTGAGCAAACAGTAATCAATAACTGAAATGTTTTGTCTGCCTGTTTAATAATTGAAGCTAACAGTACACTTTAGTTAAAAAGCCTCTTCATTAAATGGAATGTAACTTATTCCCCTACCCTTCTCTCCCCAGTGCTCTCTCCTACTCTGCAGGCATTTGCAATTAAAGATGATGATGCTTCTTTTTCTGCAGCACCATAAATGCAGAATGTCTCAGTTAAAGCTGCTGCTTTAATGTTTGTCCAACAGAAACTGCAATCTTACATCTCCTCAAGGACATGTTATCCCTCTTTACTCTCCAGCTCTCTCTGCTGCTTGACTCCTGCCCTTCTTTTTCTGTTCCATTTAGAGTATGTTACAAGATCCTCACTGTCTCTTGCTACAATCTTGTACAACACTCAGCAAGGCAGAGTTCCAGGCTTTTAGAGTGAGCTCCAGGCACAGCTGGAATACTAACAGCAAATTATAAAACTAAAAGGAGTGTTTGCCCTGACAAACAGTGGTGAAGATGGGAATTATCACATACCTTGAAGCTGTACTGCTTGGAAATTGCTACAATACTGTGGCCCAAGCTTATTAATCACCTCTGTGGTTTCCACAGAGATGGCTTCTTCAAATAAGTACATAGGGCCAAGGCGCCAGGTCAAGGAGGACTTCTGTTTCCAGATTCGAGGAGTAGCTATGTACCCATAGACATCAATAAAGGAAGTGGGTTCCATGGAAATGCAGCTGCCTGGTAAGGGCTGGAGATACTGCATCTGCAACAGAGGAAGAATTCACTGAGGACACCCAATACACTCAGGGTGTCTTAAGGTCTTGTCCCTGGAAAGTACTGCCTGCCCCCTCTTTCCTCAGTGAAGTCTCAGTCAGCAATGCAACACAGTTAGGAACTATTGTTTACAAATTGGACTTTCCAAAGTACCACAAACATAAGCATTTTGTAAAGATCAAGCCTATGTTTTGTTCAAGAAAAACAGAAAAAAAAAAAGCCAACACTATTTTAACCGCAGACTTATTTTTCCTGTTCTAAACTCCATAACTCAGACTGTGACTTTCAACACAGACAGCCAAGTTACAGTGAGCACCTCCTACCATGCACCTAAAGAACAAACAGGTTTTGAAACAGTGTTGAAATGCATGAGTTAGCTTTAGTTAAAGTGACATAGTTTAGGAAATTGGACCATTGCTACCATTTCTTTTTGGTATCAAAATAAGGATTCAGCCTCCTAAACTGAATTTATTACTTTATTTAAATGTGGAGAGCTCTAGTATGTAGCATTTGGATTTATTTTTTTTAGTAGAGAGAAACTATATTGTACTTCAGGCTCAGACCTGCCTTTAACAATTTGCTGTGAGGATAAGAGACCCCAAAAATTTCCTGATCTCTGAGTACTGAGATGTAGAAGCACCACCCACCCCCAGTTTCACCACCCTAAAATAGCTTTTGGTATTGTTAACAACCTTTGTGCAATTCTAACTTCTTACACAAACTCTTCTTCACCATACACATCAAGATGAAGGCTTGCATCCTCTCAGAGACCCCAGCACTGGGACCATCTTTTATTTACTAAATTCTTGTTTTATTTATTATGAACTGCTTCACCGTATGTTAAACACATTTGCTGTGAATTCTTTAATCAATTGCAATGCTTAGGCCTAGTTTTATTGATGACTTTCAGTCTCATTTGAAGGAAGGCAAATTAAATTAAATTTTCATTCTTGAAATGGATATAGGTCCCAAAAGGCATTTAGAAGACAGATCATTTTTCTCAAGTATGGGAAAGAGAATATTTGGAATTAAACAGGTTGCTTTTACAAGGGAAGTATAAAACACACAAGTGAGCTTTGCATGTGTTGAGATTGATTTGAAAGATGGGAACAAGAAGGAAGAAACCAAGGTTACAAGATCCAATTAATAAGAGGATTCTATTCAAAAACAAAACCAAAAAGACACTACACCAGACAGCTGCAACAGAAACAGGCTGCATTTTCAACGTTGCTGCTCTGAAACATTCAAAATACGAGTATCAAATCGCAGAAATAATTTGAGATTAGCTACAAAACCAGGAGCATGATGATAATGATAACATAAACCAGCGGTTCTTCTCATTTATCCTGTGGTTTATGAACCCTTCAGGTGCATTTGGATTGCTTTCTTGTGATAACTCATGCAACCTCAGAAATTCCCCATTTGAGAACTGACTCCTGTGTAACAACAAGCAATGGAGCAGTAGGGGAAGTAGTAGCTACACCAACATTTGCAATTATAGCACTGAAATTTACCAACTTCTCTTAATTGAAGCATTTCTTTCATTTCTATTTACTCAAAAAAGAATTATTATTTTAATCCAAGAGCTATCACACATTGAACACCTATCTGTTCCTGAATGCTTAGAGTGCCAGTGAGGAAAAGGCCACTGGTTGTCCACCGGGTGTAAGAGGAAGAGGACAGCTCCAAATGTGCCTGTGTAAGATGCTTGAGGAAACACCATCCACCATGGGATCCTTGCAAAGAGCTGACCAGTCACAGAAGCTTACTTCTTTATGACCTTTCCTCTTTTCCAAGCCTTTCTTCAAAAATTGAAGCTCCCCTTATCACTCATCACCTTTGTAAGTTTTAGACTAAATCCAAAGCACCTTCAGTTTAGGGTTCTCTGATCACAAATTAATGTGATGTACTTTTTACAGATGAAAACATCTGAAAATCTTGGGAGTAAACTGCATGTGCCTCAAAATCACTAACCAATTCAGAAAATTCTGGCTTCAGGGTACAACTGAATTTCATCAGTATAACCCTGAGCCACCTGTAAACTGGGTAACCCCAACTCTCAAATGAACGTCACCACTCAAAATTGCCCTGGTTATCTGCATGCTGAGGGGGGAACTACTTCAAAGCATTAGTATAAACTGGTAACATAATTCTGAAAAGCAGCACAGATACTTTTTGTATGGATTTCTGACTCCATTCAAGCACAGGGCAGAGTGGCACGTGTTAATATATGCAAATCATCATGCTTTGAGTCTCAGGTTAATACTGAAGAGTCATGGTATGTGCATGGGGAAATGAAAATGAAAAGCAAATGTCAGGCACAAGGCCTACACAGAGAGCCTTTACCTTCGCAGAGCCCAGCATCTGAGCATTTATATAAGCTGACACAATGCAGCTCTTCTTTGCTTCCTTAGCAACTGTCACTGTGAGATGATGCCACTGGCCAGTCACCACCAGGTTGCCACAGCCAAACTGGACTTGCCCTGGAAATGGGGAGGGATTCAGGACCTCACCCTCAGGTTCCATGATATCTGTAACAGCAAAAAGAGAGGGCAGTCAATAGAAAGTCTCTCTTACCTTCCCTTCCCTCTGAAACACACTATCAAATATGACACAAAGAACGTGACTCTGTAGGTGGGGATCAACTTGGTGCTGTTCTGTTTAATGTCTTCAAAACGTTCCCTGAAGGTCTGTTACCAGGACCTGAAACTTGCACAACTCTCCCTCCAGTGTGCCATACTCCTAAATAACACCTTCCAGCTGCCTCGATGCTGCAAAATCAGGCTGAACTGGGACAAAACCAACATATTTCAAGAGGAGAACCCCTCAGGATATTCACTGAGTCAACCAACACAGAAAACAAAGTGAATTCATGAGATGATAAAACTCTGTGTAGTTTTTATGGAAAGAGGCAAGCTGGGATTTGTAACCTCATCTAAGGGAATCAGAGCCCTCCCACAATGTCAGCTGTGCATGAAAAATCCCAGCTACTATTCCCACTCCATTTCCAACCTCCTCTGCAATGTTCAATCACATTCACATTTGAAGTACCTACTCTGCTCAATAAGGGGAAAGGGATAAATGTCAATAAGGCAAAAAGATTAATAGTCTGGCATGATAGAAAACATTCTAAAAGCTTGACTGAGAAGAGCCTTACCGAGTGGCTGGAATTCCACCTCTTCTGTGGAAATGACCAAAGAACGGTCCTGTGGGAAGAAGCTCACTGAAAAACAAACAAATTCTTGCTCTGTTCTTGACATGTGCCTCACGACCGTGAGGAAACGGAGCGGGTGACTGTTGTGCACCAAACCAAACCTGCTCACAAGAAACCAGCAGGAGAGCGACAGGCCACTTGAGGGAGGGAACATCCTGGTGCCTGTGGACAGGAAACAAAAAGGCAGTAAGGAAGCTGGTTTCCTGCTTTGTTTCATTTGTAGCCCAAACCATACAAGACGCAACATTAGAAAATGAGGTTTAATTTCCATTCTTTTCTATTACATTTCCATGCCTATCTTCAATAACACAGAGACTGGACATATGAGTGTGTGCACATGCATATATGACTTAAATTGACTAATGAGAAGCGACCACTAGATCTCCATGCCATGGAGCTTATCAGTTGGGAAGCACTGAGCCAGAAGTGAGTCTTCCCAAAGCTGACTAAACTGAGAAAGCAAAAGGTACAGCCATGACCTAGTTCATGCAATAGAAGATTCTGATCTACACGAGTATCCTATTTTGTGTTCAGTGACAGTTTCTATTCCTTCCATGGGAGATTACCCTAAAATCTGGTGGCTCTTACTTGCTAAGACTTGCAATCCTATGACTCTATGGAAGTGCTTACCCATGCCAATTCCTCCTGAGACAGATTGCTCTGCACTGGGTCCCAGGACAGTGGCCAAGGTAGGGAGGTATAAACACCTACAAAAGCAAGCAAGCACCCATTCATCAGAAATGCAAAATCATCCCTGAAGGTCGTCTGTGACTTAATACTGCAGAACCACTATTGCAAAGCAGAGTCTATGCTATCACAATAAGACAATAATTAAATAGGTTGGCAAAATTGCTGCAAGGCAGGCAGCAATAAGGCACAAGGATTGACTAAGATGGAGAAAAAAAGCGATGAGTTGCTGTCTTCAGAATAAGGGGTTGAATACTTCACAGCAGCTAAAGAGAAAAGCAACAGCAGCAATACCCATATCCTTCCATGGACATGTCAAACTCCACAAATGACGGAGCCAGAGCAGCGCTGCGGAGCTGGAAGTGTCGAGGGGACGTCATGGAGATGAGAGTCATTGCAGTCTGGAGTGCCAGAGTAGATCCCTTAGACACCCAAGGAGAGCTGCTGACAGGCACAACTGTCTGAGGATCAGTTTTACTGTCCACTGTGTCCTCTTCTGAACCTACAAGATCAACACAGTGCCTAGTCAGATCAGTGTCTGAGGTACTTTTTTCAATCACAGGCTGTGACCGTAATCAGTTTATCCCTGGTAAGAACAGCTTCTTCAAATAACAGTTCCCCAGCAGCCTGAAGAAATCCTCAGCCACACACAAAAGTGTCGCACTGAAGGAATTTCAAAACGGGAAGCTGGGAGGAGAGTTTAGCTGACAGAAATGATAGCCATATTTTCTCCCCACACATCCTCAGGCAGTTCTAAATTTCACCTTTGGTAAAAAAAAAAAAAAACAAAAAACAGTTCCCGACCCATTGGTTCCATTTTCTTTATACACAGACCATTCGATTCTTCTATAACAGAATAACCACCAACACGTGGGAAAGGATCTGAAGAATGACTGCAAAGAACATAAACCCCAAATTTGCACCATGCTCTATCAGGTGTCTTATCAGCATGAGAACAGTTTAGGCACCAAATACTACTACTATAGCCTTTCATTTGCAAGGACTTGGATGGAAAATGGCCTGCATGAGCAAGGTAGACTACTGGGATATCTTAAGGATTACAAAAAGCAGTGTTTTTTATTCACATCTTCATTTTATTTCTGGCTATAAATGACAGGGAAAACATGCTTTGTGGAATAAGATTAATATTTTTGTAGATAGCTTCCATGTCTGTCTTGGAGCAACCTACTTCAACAGCAGTTTCCTGTCATTACAGAGACATCCTAAACCAAGCCCCTGTCCTTCCATCACAGAGACATCTACAACTCATCCACCGTATCAGCATCAGGCTGTTCATTGTGTGTTTACCTTTACTCCAAGCTGCATTAGCTGAATCACATGAAAGGGCATCAGTCTTGCTTTTGCTGGGCCTGGAAGGCAGTGGTGGAGAACCTCCCAACCAAAGAAATTGCCTAATGTGAAAAAAAAAAAAAAGAAGAAATCAACCAAAAAATAGGAAAATATTTAAGCCAGACACTTTGGAGTCATAGCAACCACACAAATACAGCTCAGCCCTCTGGGACCAACTTCTTTATTGGATACTAGATTTTAAAAACATCCCAAGAAATGTTTTCCACGGTATCATCACAAGTATTTGTTTTGTTCTACACTCCCTTTTCATGGTTTTTCTATTGACAAAAGAACCACAGGTTTATTTTCTTCAGCAATACTTTTAAATACTAATTTTTCAGAAAAAAATCTATGGGTTTTTTTTGGGGGGGTGAGGTGGTAGGTGTTTTTCTGTTGTTGTTGTGAGGGTTTTTTTGTTTGCTCATTTCTAAGAAACTCTGTTCCATTTTTGAGTAAAATAAATCCAGTCTTCCACTGCATATCCAGCTTCATCTGCACTCTGATCTCCATTTGGTTCTCTCATGCCTAATATTAGTTAGCATTAAAGAAAGTACCTCCTCAAAGGAGAAACAAGAGAGACTGGGAAACAAGGCTACATTTTTTAATTTTGCAACTGTCATTGACACAGATCTGAGACCAGAAAAAGTCACTTTTACTCTTCAGGAAGGAGCTTCACCATTTGAATACCAGGAGAGTTGTTTTGTGATTACTTAATTAGTTACCACACCTAAAAAGCTTTACAAACCTTGCAGAGATGATGCAGCAGAACACTACAGGCTCTTACCACCCTCAGTAAGTCATTTAAGTATCTACCCTGTGATCAATATGTAAGTATTAACTGAGATTGAAACAAAAGGCTAAGAGTCTTGCTGAATTAGAGCACTACGTGAAGTATCCAATTATTACACAAACCTTGCAGAAAATTTGCACCACTAAGGGAAACTGGTTGCATTAGACACAATGTGATACCTCAACACATCCGGCTCGATAGCCTGCGAGGCGAGTTTCTCAAACACCCTGGTGAGGGGCAGGTGGAGCGGGTGGCTCTGGTTGCGGAAGGCGTCCTGGCAGGAGGTGACGATGGTGCTCAGCAAACCAGACCCACACATCACCTGGCGGCTCTTCTCCGACTTCACCAGAGACTGGATATGGTCGACCACAGCACATTGGATTTCCTGCGAGAGCTGAAACGGGCACAGAACTGAAGTCACTGGGCTGGAACTGATACTGTACATGGTAATTGATTTTTTATTATTTTTTTTTTCCAATTTTCTAACCTTTGGGTATAAAAATCTGGCCCAGAAAAGATGCCTCTAGGGCCAGGGGCTCAAGTGTAACTACGTAGCTCTTCTATAAAGCTCTACACCTGAATAGTGTGAGCGTATCCACCTGAGGAGTTGATTGGCCACCCACAGCTGAGCTTTCCTGCCCCTACACCATGGTGGTGAAGGAAGAAAACTATTAACTTTTATTCAAAAGAAGC
>NW_015091110.1:345264-554228 GCF_001431845.1 Calidris pugnax
GAATAGTACAGGCCACTGTGATCCTGGAGTTACTGATTTCAGGATCGTTGAAGAGGAAAATGAGCTTGGGCACCAATTGCGCCCGGTGGGCAACTGCAGCGTTCTGACATCCATCTCTGTAAGAAAGCACAGTGACTATTAAAAGCTTTTACTGGAAAGAACCAAAATTTGCTGGGTTTCAGCTAAAAGGATTCTCAGGTTGCACTGATACTTTGCACCTTTGGCTTCTAATGTTGCCTTGGCAACACTTCAAACACTGTCAGACAAATTGAATATGTGTCAGCGATGGAGATCTGAAGATTTCTTTGTGTGTTCTCTACCCTTCCTATCTGCCCTCTCCCCCCAGAAACTGCTGCATTTCAAGGAGTTCAAAGAAAACAACATTATTGAATTTTCAAGCAGTGAGTTGGCAGTAATAAACGTTATTCCTGTAAAACTCAGCAAGGGACACCACAGAGCTCTGCACAGAGCTTTCTGGCACCAAAAAGAAGGAATCTAGCACCCTGCTCCACTCATCCCCTCGCCCATGCTGTGTCTCTTTGGGTACATTTAGCTCTAGTACAGCTGATGAGGGAAGATACTGTTATAAAAAAGCCTTCCTGGGTTGTGTTTTGGGTTTAAACACAACTTCAATAATAATTTTTTTATTATTATTTCATATTTGATTCAAAGATTCCATTTTCCCCTCCCCAGCAGACTGTTGAACTTTAACTGTATGGCATTGGTTTCATGTGAACCAGGTCACCAGGTAGCATTTCCCAGTCTGGCCCCACAGACATCTCAGAGGGTGGCCAAATCACTAACTCCAGCCTTGAAAGAGCAATATAGGAATGATTACTCCTAAAGTCCTCCGATTCCAACTAAGATTGGACCCTTCAAATCCACCTCCAGTTCCAGCTCCATGTTACAGGTGAACTTGTCCCACATGTTTCCAATTCAAGCACGAGTTTGTGTACCTGGAGGACTGCAAGATCTCCACGAGATGTGAAAAAAGTGTAAGGTCAAGATTTTCTGGTGCTTTCATCCAAAGCTGCAAGGCAAAGGAAAACAGGGGTTTTACTGCTCTGCAGAGCTGAGAGGACAGTAACCTGTGGCAGAGAAGCTGTTACAAGTTGTTCCAGGAGGACAACATCATAAACTCCCAGTTGTTTCTGCAATGACAACCTGCAGACACTGGAAAATCCCGGCCAGCATGAGAAGTTGCTGCTCCTGAGGTATTCCTGAGGAGCAGATCCTTGGGGTCTGCAGGAGCACTCCAGAAACTGTACTGGAGCACAGTGGGGGAGCTGTGGTGACAGAGGACCTGCCATTCCAGGAGCTACCACCTCCCCAGGTGAGGTGGATCCAGATAATGGATCCAGGAGGTGCTATGAACAAGCCATCTTTAATACAGCCAAACCCACAAACTAAAATCAGCAGTTTTACCTCAAAGTTGCAGAGAACATAATGGAATGCACTGTAATTCTTGATGACTGAAGACTCAAAGCCAAGCTCTGCTGTGCCCACGAGGGAGAACATTAACTGCAGAATCCTGTTGTTTAACAGCTGTGTCTTCCTCTTCAATAGGTAGGTCAGCAGCTGAAAAAAAAGAATTTAATAAATATCTTTTGAGTATCAATCTGTATACATAAACTAACATATAATACTTTTTAAATTTAAGACAAACGCAGAGTTCGCTTGGCTGTAATAGACATACATCTTATGTAAGCATCATGAAGAAAGTGAAGATCTCATTCCAGGCATATAATTTTGTGCAGAAAGTGAAAGGGTAAGTTTTTGAAGGAGTTTGACAACTCTGTGGCATCAAACAGGAGCAAGATACATGCCATATTATGTCAAATGGAATTTACAAAAAGCAACATACAAATATAATTGTAAATAAGCACAGTAGGTTTTCTAGATAATTCTTCATAGATGTATTCTTAGTTGCTTGCAAATGGTGATAGCTTAAAAACAAAGTAATGTAATGTTGGCGTCTTCAAATAAAAGACATTTCTGTGAAACTGCCAGTTTCTCAACTGAGTCTATCTTTTCTTTATTCAATGAATTCCTGATACAGTGAGAAAAATGTTCAGAAAGCCACTACACTTTGAATAGGGTGGGAGAAGTAGACATTCATTTGAAAATACATATTAAGACATGTTTTTATTAGTTGGCTGTAAAAAAAAGGTTTAGAGAGCCAAACAAAGAGCAAACCCACACCATTGCAGCATGATGATTAGTCAGGTGGAGAGAGCACTATTTAGCACAAAGTCAAAAGGAACAGCTCTTACACGAGCTAAAGGCTGGCACTCACCTACAAGACAGACTGGGCAAGCAATGTCTAAGTACAATAAATATCCTCATATGAATCGGGATCAATTTATAAACAATTCACAAATGGGGAAAATAGAGAGTTTATAATAAGTCATGCGTGAAGCCCTAATTTCAAGAGTCTTGTTTGGAAGTCTTCTTTGTTCCATAAGACTCTGCCCAGCCTACGCAGCATAATGTAGATGATACTGAACTCAAACATCACACTTGAGCCTTAATCCAGGCAATACTACATATAGTGCTTAAACCCAAACTCTTCAGTCTGCACAGATTTCAGGTCTGAAAGATGAATTTAGGACAGACAATGAAATCTAGACAACACTTGTTTATATCAACACAATTCCTAATACACAGGTTAAGTGCCTATCGCCAGATCGGTTCATTGCCATTGATGGGTTTTGGGATGAAGTTCTCCAACAGAGAGACTATAATGAGAATAAATGAACAAAGGAATATCTACCTGGTATCCATGCATGTGCCTCATCAATTTTTCACTCATTGGGCTACTGTTGAGGATGGAGTTGAGGACTTTGACAGCTGCATACATGGTGTGGTCATCACGGGCCATAGCAATGAGACCCAGGAGAATGGCAGGGCCTCCAATGAAGTTCAGGCTGGTAGCTGCTGGAGAGGACTGGAACACTCTCACCCCTAGGAAATTGCAGCGTTACTCTACCAGGAAGTTACATGGACTAAATCTGTTATTGGACAGAGAAAGGCCCAACTCTTAAAAAATATGAAACGCTAAGGCATAGTGCATTTACCATATTGGCCCACAGCAACTGACCCAATAGTCCGCAAGGAACCCGAGAGGTGTCCAGCAATATTCTTAGCTAGGAATATTGGAGTTGAACTGTCCCGAGAGCTAATCCCAATCTAAAACAGATAAAAGAGACATTGTAAGAAAAACCGTGGTGGTACCGAGGAGACAAAAAGTAACAGCCAGATGGTCTAATACCTTAGATTATTTTATTAATTTTAGACCATTTTCATTCAAGGTTGATTGTTAGGACAAACATTCACCCACCCAAAATATCCCACAGCCCCACTACTTCAACATGTCAGTAGGCCTGGCATTGGCAAGAATGTTAGAATAGCATGTGAAGGGTCATTGTGAAGGTCATTAAGAAATCACAGACTGAAATGAATTATCATTAGACCTGAAAACTATGGCTTCTGTTGCTGCTTCACAAAAGGCTTTTAACATTGTGTTCATACTGTCCAATCTATTCCTCTCCACAGATAAAAACAAAACTGTGAGTAGAACAGGGTTAAGGAAGGGGAAGAAAAGCTGGAAAAAAAAACCCTGAAGGTATGTAACTAAGACAAAGTCACTAACTTTACTCTAGGAAACCAATCAGAAACAAGAGAAAATGTGTTTAAGACAAATAATGGAAATTTGTGACCTCTTTGGCAATCAGCCGGCCATCTACTTCATTGTAGGAGCTCTTTATATCTTGGACCGTAGTGAGAGATGAGCACGTGGCATTGATTCCAAAAGAAATCTTCTCTTCTGCCACCAGAGGTGTAGGATTATGATCACTGTACTTGTCCTCACCTAAAACAAGAGAGATTATAAAACTCTAAAGGAATTTTGCATGCTCAATATTCAAGACAGGAGAGAGGCAGATGTAAAACAAGTGGAGGAAACCATAGTTTAGAGAGAAATCTGATTTTCACTTAACGGTATTCAGAAAAAAGCCTTGACCCTGTACAACACAGTCCACAGCATCTTGCCAGGGCTGTATTTTGACATAATTTTTCTTTCAGCAACTCCTTCCAATGCTTGGGAATTTCTGTTGTCCAGATAGACAGCATTCTGAGTATTTTCAGCCAAGCTTTTCACTCTGCTTTAGGCTGGAGCATCATCAGGTGAGACTATTTTGCTCTTTTCAAATGGGAGATGACCATCCCATTTCATTCTGAGCTCTAGCAGAGAGGTGAAGGTACTACTTGTTGAGCAAACAGTAATCAATAACTGAAATGTTTTGTCTGCCTGTTTAATAATTGAAGCTAACAGTACACTTTAGTTAAAAAGCCTCTTCATTAAATGGAATGTAACTTATTCCCCTACCCTTCTCTCCCCAGTGCTCTCTCCTACTCTGCAGGCATTTGCAATTAAAGATGATGATGCTTCTTTTTCTGCAGCACCATAAATGCAGAATGTCTCAGTTAAAGCTGCTGCTTTAATGTTTGTCCAACAGAAACTGCAATCTTACATCTCCTCAAGGACATGTTATCCCTCTTTACTCTCCAGCTCTCTCTGCTGCTTGACTCCTGCCCTTCTTTTTCTGTTCCATTTAGAGTATGTTACAAGATCCTCACTGTCTCTTGCTACAATCTTGTACAACACTCAGCAAGGCAGAGTTCCAGGCTTTTAGAGTGAGCTCCAGGCACAGCTGGAATACTAACAGCAAATTATAAAACTAAAAGGAGTGTTTGCCCTGACAAACAGTGGTGAAGATGGGAATTATCACATACCTTGAAGCTGTACTGCTTGGAAATTGCTACAATACTGTGGCCCAAGCTTATTAATCACCTCTGTGGTTTCCACAGAGATGGCTTCTTCAAATAAGTACATAGGGCCAAGGCGCCAGGTCAAGGAGGACTTCTGTTTCCAGATTCGAGGAGTAGCTATGTACCCATAGACATCAATAAAGGAAGTGGGTTCCATGGAAATGCAGCTGCCTGGTAAGGGCTGGAGATACTGCATCTGCAACAGAGGAAGAATTCACTGAGGACACCCAATACACTCAGGGTGTCTTAAGGTCTTGTCCCTGGAAAGTACTGCCTGCCCCCTCTTTCCTCAATGAAGTCTCAGTCAGCAAAGCAACACAGTTAGGAACTATTGTTTACAAATTGGACTTTCTGAAGTATCACAAACATAAGCATTTTGTAAGATCAAGCCTATGTTTTGTTCAAGAACCACAGAAAAAAAACCCTGTCTTAACCCCAGACTTGTTTTTCCTGTTCTAAACGCCATAACTCAGACTGTGACTTTCAACACAGACAGCCAAGTTACAGTGAGCACCTCCTACCATGCACCTAAAGAACAAACAGGTTTTGAAACAGTGTTGAAATGCATGAGTTAGCTTTAGTTAAAGTGACATAGTTTAGGAAATTGGACCATTGCTACCATTTCTTTTTGGTATCAAAATAAGGATTCAGCCTCCTAAACTGAATTTATTACTTTATTTAAATGTGGAGAGCTCTAGTATGTAGCATTTGGATTTATTTTTTTTAGTAGAGAGAAACTATATTGTACTTCAGGCTCAGACCTGCCTTTAACAAAGTACCACAAACATAAGCATTTTGTAAAGATCAAGCCTATGTTTTGTTCAAGAAAAACAGAAAAAAAAAAAGCCAACACTATTTTAACCGCAGACTTATTTTTCCTGTTCTAAACTCCATAACTCAGACTGTGACTTTCAACACAGACAGCCAAGTTACAGTGAGCACCTCCTACCATGCACCTAAAGAACAAACAGGTTTTGAAACAGTGTTGAAATGCATGAGTTAGCTTTAGTTAAAGTGACATAGTTTAGGAAATTGGACCATTGCTACCATTTCTTTTTGGTATCAAAATAAGGATTCAGCCTCCTAAACTGAATTTATTATTTTATTTAAATGTGGACAGCTCTAATATGTAGCAGTTGGATATTTTTTTTGGTAGAGAGAAACTGTATTGTACTTCAGGCTCAGACCTGCCTTTAACAATTTGCTGTGAGGATAAGAGACCCCAAAAATTTCCTGATCTCTGAGTACTGAGATGTAGAAGCACCACCCACCCCCAGTTCCACCGCCCTAAAATAGCTTTTGGTATTGTTAACAACCTTTGTGCAATTCTAACTTCTTACACAAACTCTTCTTCACCATACACATCAAGATGAAGGCTTGCATCCTCTCAGAGACCCCAGCACTGGGACCATCTTTTATTTACTAAATTCTTGTTTTATTTATTATGAACTGCTTCACCGTATGTTAAACACATTTGCTGTGAATTCTTTAATCAATTGCAATGCTTAGGCCTAGTTTTATTGATGACTTTCAGTCTCATTTGAAGGAAGGCAAATTAAATTAAATTTTCATTCTTGAAATGGATATAGGTCCCAAAAGGCATTTAGAAGACAGATCATTTTTCTCAAGTATGGGAAAGAGAATATTTGGAATTAAACAGGTTGCTTTTACAAGGGAAGTATAAAACACACAAGTGAGCTTTGCATGTGTTGAGATTGATTTGAAATATGGGAACAAGGAGGAAGAAACCAAGGTTACAAGATCCAATTAATAAGAGGATTCTATTCAAAAACAAAACCAAAAAGACACTACACCAGACAGCTGCAACAGAAACAGGCTGCATTTTCAACGTTGCTGCTCTGAAACATTCAAAATACGAGTATCAAATCGCAGAAATAATTTGAGATTAGCTACAAAACCAGGAGCATGATGATAATGATAACATAAACCAGCGGTTCTTCTCATTTATCCTGTGGTTTATGAACCCTTCAGGTGCATTTGGATTGCTTTCTTGTGATAACTCATGCAACCTCAGAAATTCCCCATTTGAGAACTGACTCCTGTGTAACAACAAGCAATGGAGCAGTAGGGGAAGTAGTAGCTACACCAACATTTGCAATTATAGCACTGAAATTTACCAACTTCTCTTAATTGAAGCATTTCTTTCATTTCTATTTACTCAAAAAAGAATTATTATTTTAATCCAAGAGCTATCACACATTGAACACCTATCTGTTCCTGAATGCTTAGAGTGCCAGTGAGGAAAAGGCCACTGGTTGTCCACCGGGTGTAAGAGGAAGAGGACAGCTCCAAATGTGCCTGTGTAAGATGCTTGAGGAAACACCATCCACCATGGGATCCTTGCAAAGAGCTGACCAGTCACAGAAGCTTACTTCTTTATGACCTTTCCTCTTTTCCAAGCCTTTCTTCAAAAATTGAAGCTCCCCTTATCACTCATCACCTTTGTAAGTTTTAGACTAAATCCAAAGCACCTTCAGTTTAGGGTTCTCTGATCACAAATTAATGTGATGTACTTTTTACAGATGAAAACATCTGAAAATCTTGGGAGTAAACTGCATGTGCCTCAAAATCACTAACCAATTCAGAAAATTCTGGCTTCAGGGTACAACTGAATTTCATCAGTATAACCCTGAGCCACCTGTAAACTGGGTAACCCCAACTCTCAAATGAACGTCACCACTCAAAATTGCCCTGGTTATCTGCATGCTGAGGGGGGAACTACTTCAAAGCATTAGTATAAACTGGTAACATAATTCTGAAAAGCAGCACAGATACTTTTTGTATGGATTTCTGACTCCATTCAAGCACAGGGCAGAGTGGCACGTGTTAATATATGCAAATCATCATGCTTTGAGTCTCAGGTTAATACTGAAGAGTCATGGTATGTGCATGGGGAAATGAAAATGAAAAGCAAATGTCAGGCACAAGGCCTACACAGAGAGCCTTTACCTTCGCAGAGCCCAGCATCTGAGCATTTATATAAGCTGACACAATGCAGCTCTTCTTTGCTTCCTTAGCAACTGTCACTGTGAGATGATGCCACTGGCCAGTCACCACCAGGTTGCCACAGCCAAACTGGACTTGCCCTGGAAATGGGGAGGGATTCAGGACCTCACCCTCAGGTTCCATGATATCTGTAACAGCAAAAAGAGAGGGCAGTCAATAGAAAGTCTCTCTTACCTTCCCTTCCCTCTGAAACACACTATCAAATATGACACAAAGAACGTGACTCTGTAGGTGGGGAGCAACTTGGTGCTGTTCTGTTCAATGTCTTCAAAACGTTCCCTGAAGGTCTGTTACCAGGACCTGAAACTTGCACAACTCTCCCTCCAGTGTGCCATACTCCTAAATAACACCTTCCAGCTGCCTCGATGCTGCAAAATCAGGCTGAACTGGGACAAAACCAACATATTTCAAGAGGAGAACCCCTCAGGATATTCACTGAGTCAACCAACACAGAAAACAAAGTGAATTCATGAGATGATAAAACTCTGTGTAGTTTTTATGGAAAGAGGCAAGCTGGGATTTGTAACCTCATCTAAGGGAATCAGAGCCCTCCCACAATGTCAGCTGTGCATGAAAAATCCCAGCTACTATTCCCACTCCATTTCCAACCTCCTCTGCAATGTTCAATCACATTCACATTTGAAGTACCTACTCTGCTCAATAAGGGGAAAGGGATAAATGTCAATAAGGCAAAAAGATTAATAGTCTGGCATGATAGAAAACATTCTAAAAGCTTGACTGAGAAGAGCCTTACCGAGTGGCTGGAATTCCACCTCTTCTGTGGAAATGACCAAAGAACGGTCCTGTGGGAAGAAGCTCACTGAAAAACAAACAAATTCTTGCTCTGTTCTTGACATGTGCCTCACGACCGTGAGGAAACGGAGCGGGTGACTGTTGTGCACCAAACCAAACCTGCTCACAAGAAACCAGCAGGAGAGCGACAGGCCACTTGAGGGAGGGAACATCCTGGTGCCTGTGGACAGGAAACAAAAAGGCAGTAAGGAAGCTGGTTTCCTGCTTTGTTTCATTTGTAGCCCCAACCATACAAGACCCAACATTAGAAAATGAAGTTTAATTTCCATTCTTTTCTATTACATTTCCGTGCCTATCTTCAATAACATAGAGACTGGGCATATGAGTGTGTGCACATGTATAAATGACTTAAACTGACTAATGAGAAGTGACTACTCCATGCCATGGAGCTTATAAATTTGGAAGCACTTAGCCAGAAGCGAGTCTTCCCAAAGCTGACTAAACTGAGAAAGCAAAAGGTACAGCCATGACCTAGTTCATGCAATAGAAGATTCTGATCTACAGGAGTATCCTATTTTGTGTTCAGTGACAGTTTCTATTCCTTCCATGGGAGATTACCCTAAAATCTGGTGGCTCTTACTTGCTAAGACTTGCAATCCTATGACTCTATGGAAGTGCTTACCCATGCCAATTCCTCCTGAGACAGATTGCTCTGCACTGGGTCCCAGGACAGTGGCCAAGGTAGGGAGGTATAAACACCTACAAAAGCAAGCAAGCACCCATTCATCAGAAATGCAAAATCATTCCTGAAGGTCGTCTGTGACTTAATACTGCAGAACCACTATTGCAAAGCAGAGTCTATGCTATCACAATAAGACAATAATTAAATAGGTTGGCAAAATTACTGCAAGGCAGGCAGCAATAGGGCACAAGGAATGACTAAGATGGAGAAAAAAAGCGATTAGTTGCTGTCTCCAGAATAAGGGGTTGAATACTGCAGAGCAGCTAAAGAGAAAAGCAACAGCAGCAATACCCATATCCTTCCATGGACATGTCACATTCATCAGAAATGCAAAATCATCCCTGAAGGTCGTCTGTGACTTAATACTGCAGAACCACTATTGCAAAGCAGAGTCTATGCTATCACAATAAGACAATAATTAAATAGGTTGGCAAAATTACTGCAAGGCAGGCAGCAATAGGGCACAAGGAATGACTAAGATGGAGAAAAAAAGCGATTAGTTGCTGTCTCCAGAATAAGGGGTTGAATACTGCAGAGCAGCTAAAGAGAAAAGCAACAGCAGCAATACCCATATCCTTCCATGGACATGTCAAACTCCACAAATGATGGAGCCAGAGCAGCGCTGCGGAGCTGGAAGTGTCGAGGGGACGTCATGGAGATGAGAGTCATTGCAGTCTGGAGTGCCAGAGTAGATCCCTTAGACACCCAAGGAGAGCTGCTGACAGGCACAACTGTCTGAGGATCAGTTTTACTGTCCACTGTGTCCTCTTCTGAACCTACAAGATCAACACAGTGCCTAGTCAGATCAGTGTCTGAGGTACTTTTTTCAATCACAGGCTGTGACCGTAATCAGTTTATCCCTGGTAAGAACAGCTTCTTCAAATAACAGTTCCCCAGCAGCCTGAAGAAATCCTCAGCCACACACAAAAGTGTCGCACTGAAGGAATTTCAAAACGGGAAGCTGGGAGGAGAGTTTAGCTGACAGAAATGATAGCCATATTTTCTCCCCACACATCCTCAGGCAGTTCTAAATTTCACCTTTGGTAAAAAAAAAAAAAAACAAAAAACAGTTCCCGACCCATTGGTTCCATTTTCTTTATACACAGACCATTCGATTCTTCTATAACAGAATAACCACCAACACGTGGGAAAGGATCTGAAGAATGACTGCAAAGAACATAAACCCCAAATTTGCACCATGCTCTATCAGGTGTCTTATCAGCATGAGAACAGTTTAGGCACCAAATACTACTACTATAGCCTTTCATTTGCAAGGACTTGGATGGAAAATGGCCTGCATGAGCAAGGAATGTCTTCAAAACGTTCCCTGAAGGTCTGTTACCAGGACCTGAAACTTGCACAACTCTCCCTCCAGTGTGCCATACTCCTAAATAACACCTTCCAGCTGCCTCGATGCTGCAAAATCAGGCTGAACTGGGACAAAACCAACATATTTCAAGAGGAGAACCCCTCAGGATATTCACTGAGTCAACCAACACAGAAAACAAAGTGAATTCATGAGATGATAAAACTCTGTGTAGTTTTTATGGAAAGAGGCAAGCTGGGATTTGTAACCTCATCTAAGGGAATCAGAGCCCTCCCACAATGTCAGCTGTGCATGAAAAATCCCAGCTACTATTCCCACTCCATTTCCAACCTCCTCTGCAATGTTCAATCACATTCACATTTGAAGTACCTACTCTGCTCAATAAGGGGAAAGGGATAAATGTCAATAAGGCAAAAAGATTAATAGTCTGGCATGATAGAAAACATTCTAAAAGCTTGACTGAGAAGAGCCTTACCGAGTGGCTGGAATTCCACCTCTTCTGTGGAAATGACCAAAGAACGGTCCTGTGGGAAGAAGCTCACTGAAAAACAAACAAATTCTTGCTCTGTTCTTGACATGTGCCTCACGACCGTGAGGAAACGGAGCGGGTGACTGTTGTGCACCAAACCAAACCTGCTCACAAGAAACCAGCAGGAGAGCGACAGGCCACTTGAGGGAGGGAACATCCTGGTGCCTGTGGACAGGAAACAAAAAGGCAGTAAGGAAGCTGGTTTCCTGCTTTGTTTCATTTGTAGCCCAAACCATACAAGACGCAACATTAGAAAATGAGGTTTAATTTCCATTCTTTTCTATTACATTTCCATGCCTATCTTCAATAACACAGAGACTGGACATATGAGTGTGTGCACATGCATATATGACTTAAATTGACTAATGAGAAGCGACCACTAGATCTCCATGCCATGGAGCTTATCAGTTGGGAAGCACTGAGCCAGAAGTGAGTCTTCCCAAAGCTGACTAAACTGAGAAAGCAAAAGGTACAGCCATGACCTAGTTCATGCAATAGAAGATTCTGATCTACACGAGTATCCTATTTTGTGTTCAGTGACAGTTTCTATTCCTTCCATGGGAGATTACCCTAAAATCTGGTGGCTCTTACTTGCTAAGACTTGCAATCCTATGACTCTATGGAAGTGCTTACCCATGCCAATTCCTCCTGAGACAGATTGCTCTGCACTGGGTCCCAGGACAGTGGCCAAGGTAGGGAGGTATAAACACCTACAAAAGCAAGCAAGCACCCATTCATCAGAAATGCAAAATCATCCCTGAAGGTCGTCTGTGACTTAATACTGCAGAACCACTATTGCAAAGCAGAGTCTATGCTATCACAATAAGACAATAATTAAATAGGTTGGCAAAATTGCTGCAAGGCAGGCAGCAATAAGGCACAAGGATTGACTAAGATGGAGAAAAAAAGCGATGAGTTGCTGTCTTCAGAATAAGGGGTTGAATACTTCACAGCAGCTAAAGAGAAAAGCAACAGCAGCAATACCCATATCCTTCCATGGACATGTCAAACTCCACAAATGATGGAGCCAGAGCAGCGCTGCGGAGCTGGAAGTGTCGAGGGGACGTCATGGAGATGAGAGTCATTGCAGTCTGGAGTGCCAGAGTAGATCCCTTAGACACCCAAGGAGAGCTGCTGACAGGCACAACTGTCTGAGGATCAGTTTTACTGTCCACTGTGTCCTCTTCTGAACCTACAAGATCAACACAGTGCCTAGTCAGATCAGTGTCTGAGGTACTTTTTTCAATCACAGGCTGTGACCGTAATCAGTTTATCCCTGGTAAGAACAGCTTCTTCAAATAACAGTTCCCCAGCAGCCTGAAGAAATCCTCAGCCACACACAAAAGTGTCGCACTGAAGGAATTTCAAAACGGGAAGCTGGGAGGAGAGTTTAGCTGACAGAAATGATAGCCATATTTTCTCCCCACACATCCTCAGGCAGTTCTAAATTTCACCTTTGGTAAAAAAAAAAAAAAACAAAAAACAGTTCCCGACCCATTGGTTCCATTTTCTTTATACACAGACCATTCGATTCTTCTATAACAGAATAACCACCAACACGTGGGAAAGGATCTGAAGAATGACTGCAAAGAACATAAACCCCAAATTTGCACCATGCTCTATCAGGTGTCTTATCAGCATGAGAACAGTTTAGGCACCAAATACTACTACTATAGCCTTTCATTTGCAAGGACTTGGATGGAAAATGGCCTGCATGAGCAAGGTAGACTACTGGGATATCTTAAGGATTACAAAAAGCAGTGTTTTTTATTCACATCTTCATTTTATTTCTGGCTATAAATGACAGGGAAAACATGCTTTGTGGAATAAGATTAATATTTTTGTAGATAGCTTCCATGTCTGTCTTGGAGCAACCTACTTCAACAGCAGTTTCCTGTCATTACAGAGACATCCTAAACCAAGCCCCTGTCCTTCCATCACAGAGACATCTACAACTCATCCACCGTATCAGCATCAGGCTGTTCATTGTGTGTTTACCTTTACTCCAAGCTGCATTAGCTGAATCACATGAAAGGGCATCAGTCTTGCTTTTGCTGGGCCTGGAAGGCAGTGGTGGAGAACCTCCCAACCAAAGAAATTGCCTAATGTGAAAAAAAAAAAAAAGAAGAAATCAACCAAAAAATAGGAAAATATTTAAGCCAGACACTTTGGAGTCATAGCAACCACACAAATACAGCTCAGCCCTCTGGGACCAACTTCTTTATTGGATACTAGATTTTAAAAACATCCCAAGAAATGTTTTCCACGGTATCATCACAAGTATTTGTTTTGTTCTACACTCCCTTTTCATGGTTTTTCTATTGACAAAAGAACCACAGGTTTATTTTCTTCAGCAATACTTTTAAATACTAATTTTTCAGAAAAAAATCTATGGGTTTTTTTTGGGGGGGTGAGGTGGTAGGTGTTTTTCTGTTGTTGTTGTGAGGGTTTTTTTGTTTGCTCATTTCTAAGAAACTCTGTTCCATTTTTGAGTAAAATAAATCCAGTCTTCCACTGCATATCCAGCTTCATCTGCACTCTGATCTCCATTTGGTTCTCTCATGCCTAATATTAGTTAGCATTAAAGAAAGTACCTCCTCAAAGGAGAAACAAGAGAGACTGGGAAACAAGGCTACATTTTTTAATTTTGCAACTGTCATTGACACAGATCTGAGACCAGAAAAAGTCACTTTTACTCTTCAGGAAGGAGCTTCACCATTTGAATACCAGGAGAGTTGTTTTGTGATTACTTAATTAGTTACCACACCTAAAAAGCTTTACAAACCTTGCAGAGATGATGCAGCAGAACACTACAGGCTCTTACCACCCTCAGTAAGTCATTTAAGTATCTACCCTGTGATCAATATGTAAGTATTAACTGAGATTGAAACAAAAGGCTAAGAGTCTTGCTGAATTAGAGCACTACGTGAAGTATCCAATTATTACACAAACCTTGCAGAAAATTTGCACCACTAAGGGAAACTGGTTGCATTAGACACAATGTGATACCTCAACACATCCGGCTCGATAGCCTGCGAGGCGAGTTTCTCAAACACCCTGGTGAGGGGCAGGTGGAGCGGGTGGCTCTGGTTGCGGAAGGCGTCCTGGCAGGAGGTGACGATGGTGCTCAGCAAACCAGACCCACACATCACCTGGCGGCTCTTCTCCGACTTCACCAGAGACTGGATATGGTCGACCACAGCACATTGGATTTCCTGCGAGAGCTGAAACGGGCACAGAACTGAAGTCACTGGGCTGGAACTGATACTGTACATGGTAATTGATTTTTTATTATTTTTTTTTTCCAATTTTCTAACCTTTGGGTATAAAAATCTGGCCCAGAAAAGATGCCTCTAGGGCCAGGGGCTCAAGTGTAACTACGTAGCTCTTCTATAAAGCTCTACACCTGAATAGTGTGAGCGTATCCACCTGAGGAGTTGATTGGCCACCCACAGCTGAGCTTTCCTGCCCCTACACCATGGTGGTGAAGGAAGAAAACTATTAACTTTTATTCAAAAGAAGCGACCACCACCAAGGACAGGTTATCAGGCATAAACTCCAGGACCAACACAGTAACTCAGAATATATTTAATATTAAGCACATGTAGAGTCATCTCAACATGATCTACTCCGTTCTAAAAACCTTGCTCTTAAACAACACTGTATCCAGCAATATCATGAAGTACTTAAATTTTAAACACTTCTCATGGCCATTGTAGAGTATATCCACCTGAGGAGTTGATTGGCCACCCACAGCTGAGCTTTCCTGCCCCTACACCATGGTGGTGAAGGAAGAAAACTATTAACTTTTATTCAAAAGAAGCGACCACCACCAAGGACAGGTTATCAGGCATAAACTCCAGGACCAACACAGTAACTCAGAATATATTTAATATTAAGCACATGTAGAGTCATCTCAACGTGATCTACTCCATTCTAAAAGCCTTGTTCTTAAACAACACTGTATCCAGCAATATCATGAAGTACTTAAATTTTAAACACTTCTCTACATGTTTTGCTGAATTGAAACTTTACTTCATTATTGCTTCTTAATGTTCTTAAAGAAATATCTGAGTTCTCATAAATTATCTTCAGAGCAATTGGTTCCCAACTAGGAAGGGAGCCTACCCCATTGACCTAACCAGATTTCACAGTAAAGTAACTGGGCATCATATATTTAAACACAAATCTTAAAAATATTAGATGTGCCCCACCCCCAAGAGCTTTCTGGATTTCTCATATGCTCTTCTAGGAAATATCTATGCAAACTTCTAAAGAAAAGGACAATAGTGGTGGCAAATGTGCAGACTGGGACATTAGGATTTGATTTTATAACATGAATAAGAGGCAACTTCACTGGATTCAGAATAAGCTGCTTTATTAAACGTAAATAGGAATTCAGCTCCTTTGCATCCAGACCAAACTCAAAGCCAGTACAGAACAAATTCAAAGCCAATAACTCATTTATTTCCAAAGCGCTCAGCAACCAAAAGCCCCATTTGCAACCCTTAGACAATTACACCAGCGCATTCAACACAACATACATGTTATTTTTGTAAACTCAGCTACTATTTTTGATATCTGAAAGGCAAGTTTTCTTCTCTTTGAAGGACTGTCCATTCCCAGTGACACAAGTTTCACTTTGCATCTCATTAAATACAGAAACCACCCACCAAACTGAACCAGACTACTCTTCACAGAGAGGCACTTACTGCTACAGTGCATCAAAGCCTCACTTACAACTTTATGGATCTTTTAATTACTGTTTTACTCCATTTATGCTGGATGCATAAAACCACACGAAAACAGAGAAGGACACAGGTCTTGACTAAGCAAAACTACTGGTTTACTCCAAAATAAATCCAATAAAAGCATAATGGCATATGAAAAAATTGATCATTTTCATTAGCTTAGCAGCTTCGTCAATACCAGTATTGTCTTGTTTTGAATAAAACGCGCTGTTTTCATGGATCTTAGTTCCAGTAAAATGAGATTTTAGTGGAAACATTAATGGTGGCCAGGAAACCAGGCTGCGTGTTTCTATATGCATGGATTGATTTTCCCAACACGTATTACTTGCCCCATGAATCAGGATATTGAAGTTAGAATGTTGCTGGGCTCACAGCTCTGCCTCAGCTTGGAGTCTCAATGGCAACATTTACCCAATCTGTTTAAGTAGTTCCCTGATTCTTGCTCTCAAGAGCCCATAGTTCCAAAACTTGGTAGCTTGTCTCTGAACTTCAGAGACACTGGCTGCTTTTTAAGGAGAAAGTGAATAGCAAGAGAAAGAGGACAAATAAAAGAGCAGGCTGTGGGTCTGGAAGCACAGGAGGAAAATTGCTTGGTCTGTATAACCAGTGAAAGCTTCAGAAGTTGGGTGATCGATGAACAAGCAAACTTCTTACTAAAAGCCCCAAAATAACCTTGGAAAAGAACATGCAGACAGGCTGTGCATTTTCTTTGAAAAAAAACAACCAAACAAACCTACTCACTCTGCGATAAGAACAGGCTCAGCAAAGAAAAATCCCCCAGGAGACAAGGCTGGAGCAAAGCCCGCAGGAAAGTGCTCAGGGGAAAGAGCTGACCTTCAGCTTCCAGCCCAGACTGCAGGACCTACTGCCAGGGTGTCTCTGATCTCCTTCCTGCTACCAGAGCTCTGGTCCAGTCTCCTTTTCTTTGTCCCAAAGCCTTGGTTGCACAACCCAAAGGGGAATGAAGTTATGGCCAAATAGCCAAAGAATTTCGGAATTCACTGTGATATTAATACTTACATTAGCAGTGATATTAGTAATATATGTCTGAAAGCAGACAAATCTCAAACATCACACAGTCTTTTGTGGGTTGTATCTTACTATATCAGAGACCTTTTCAGTTGTCTTCTGTGGGTCGTATCTTACTATATCAGAGACCTTTTCAGTTTAGGAAGAATTTACATTTTTTAAAAGTACAAATACTTGGGAAGCATTATGCTGTTCACACCTGCAGTGAGAACAGCTAGCTCAGGCAAAATTTAAAACAGAGATAAGGGTCTTTTTAAAAGTTGCAAAACCCTTATTGATGCACAATGTTTTAGTTTCACAACTGTGAATATGACAGCAGTTCATCATAGGAGAGACATGGA
Source organism: Calidris pugnax (assembly GCF_001431845.1). Lineage (NCBI taxonomy): Eukaryota > Metazoa > Chordata > Aves > Charadriiformes > Scolopacidae > Calidris > Calidris pugnax. The sequence continues at coordinate 362,594 of NW_015091110.1, forward strand.
TAAAAATAGAGAGGAGGAATCCAGCTGTGGAAGCAATAATATTATTGAACAAAAGTATAGATAATTTACATAACGAATCATGCGAAGGTTGGTGGTTTTTTTTTTTATCTTGTACTCACAAGAAACCTGCCAGGGTGATGATATAGAACTGAATTGTTCTTTGATTCTCTTCTTAAAAGTTCTTTTCTTTCCCTTACCCAACCCTGTCAGCTCTGGGAGATCTCCTTATCTGACATCACGAACAGAAAAAATCTGGCATCACAGTCGGGAGTCTTAAAAGCCACGGTTCCAAAATGCCAGCCAAGGATGAGATAGGTATGTCTGAGGGGAAGCTTCTTTCTTTTTAAGGTAGAAAAAAAACCCTGTGAACATCCCGAGCCACACATCTGAAGTGAATGTTCACATTTCTCACTTTAACTTGGTTTTTGACATATGTGACAATGGCATTTTTCATCACTGAACATGCAGCCTATTAATAAAAGGAAAATCCACCTTTTATTTGGTTTTATTTGGTTTGATGGGAACTAGATTAGTACCAGACCTGAGCATGAACACGTGCAATATCCTCTAAACACAATCTACTTACTCAAAGGCAGTCTCTTGGGGGGGTTTTAAGGCTTTTAAGCAAATTTTCATACCCGTATGACATTAAAATGATTTTTGATCATACCTAGGAATGGCAGTAACATACAGCCACAAATCTATTCTCCTAAGCTTTTAGCTGCCATTCTAGAGAGTCAGAAGAAATGGATGAAGTGCCAGACCCCCTGTTTTACTGTCTGCTGCTGGTTTTCCTGTGCTGACAGGCTCAGCATTGCTCCAGCCCATCACTGCTTGGGTCTGACAAAGGTTGGAAATTTGGTAGGAAACAAATATTATCTCTGAGGGTCAGAATCAAAGTACATTAATTTTATTGAATTACATTAATTTTTCTGTAAGAGCAGTGGGTTTTTTTGCCATTTCTGTGAAAGCAAAGGATTTGCACGTGACCTGAACTGATTCTGAAGATTTTTCCAGATGACTCCAGAACACCTGAAGCTAAAAGATCTACCACAGCCCTAAAACAAGCAGAAAGAGATGAGTTACTACCTGTCCTTCACCATGGCTCATAAAAAGTGTAATATTTGATTTGGGCTTAAACTCAGAGCAAGAAGCCCCCCAGATTTTTGAATGAAAGTCTACAGTCAAAAAGCTCCATCCACAAAGAAATGATTTCCTCTCTCGTACAGCTGTAAAACGCTGCTGCGCTAAAAGAAAGAACAGTACCCTGTTTGTGACTGAATAGATCTATTCAAAGGGATATTCCTTCAGTTTTTATCCTTTACTGAGTAGCTCCTCTTCACTAGCAAGTGAGGGTCCACCTTTTGTATCAGATCTTGCCTGACTCCCATGTTCCAAGTGGCACCTCATTCACAAGGGTTCATGCATGTTATGAGCAAAGGTACCGAAGTTCAGCCTTTTGTGTCACTCCCTGGTAGCATCAATGAGCTGCTGGACATGAGGTTCCACTCATTCCCTCATCCATTTTTAAACAGAATTAACCAGAAAAACCTCTATTTTTCCTCTCCTCTGTTTGTGGGTCATTTGATGAAAACTCTTCAAGACATGTGTTGACTCCTACCTGGAGCCAGGACCCCACATAACAGTGGTCCCATTTTACCTGAGGCAATCCTATTCACAACAGCAATCCTAAACAAATACTAGCAGTATTAATTTCTTGTTGACTAAGAAAAAAAAAGGAGTGAAAAAGAAGAAGAGATGAACTTGCTTAACTATATAACTGAAATTGCTGGAATTTGTGCTCTAACCCTTCATATTTTTAAGAACACTGCCATCTACTGAGGCTCTGAGAGGCTTTCTCTCTCCTACAGCTCAGCCCTAGAGCGAACGCTGGTAGTTTCTTGATGACACTCTCTCTCATCCAATTAACCATTCTACTTGTTTTTCAGAAATTAATTACTGTAATTAACAAAATCTCACTCGCTGCTGGCTTGGTTCCGCTACACAGAGCTGGGATGCGCTAGCAGTCAGTTGCACTCCCACCTTCCACAGCTCTGGGTGAACAATCTGGTTTTATTCCAATCTCTCCCTACGTACTTAAACCGTATCCAAGTATCTTAGACCAGACAGCAGATATAATATTGGCAGTATATTTGTTCAGAGGGGGCGTATGTATGGAAATTTTGATAAAGCAAAGCAGATTCTAAGCTGCATTGGAAGTTTATGGACCATTAGGCCTGAAGGGACAGACTGTTCTGGTTGCCGGGTCCATTAGCAATATTTTAAACAATTTTCAAGGGATTTTGACACTTGTGGTGCCTTTGCAGTAAATATTCTGGGACCAAGACCCATGCACTGCATCAGGCAGGTACAGAAACATTGAGTCAAACTGAGAGCCAAGAGCCTTTGTTCTCCTGACAGTTGTTGACTCCATGAAATTTGCACTGTTCTTTCTGCCAGTGTTCTAGGTAAATTTTAATACTTCCACATCTGCAAAGAGTATGCAATTTCCTGGAAATGAAGGAACAGAAAAGCAGAAGACGCTGCTCAGACGGCACTTTGATATGTTCAGACTCACCTGAGAGTGTCCCTCTTTGTACAGCCTTGGCAGCAACCTCACCATAACACAGACAGCTCCGGGATGTACAATGGCACAGTCTCCCATCTCCCACCTGCAGGAAGAAGACACATAAGACTTATCACCATAATTATCATTAACAACAGCAAAGAGGGTCCAAAAATGTTACAGTAGAGTCCAGCAGTAAATCCTCCCAGCAGTAACCAGGCTCAGCATGTGAAATCAAGTAAATACAGATGGCCTGGAAGAGCTGGAAGAGCCCCTAGAGTACCAAAGGCAGGACATAACCTGCCCATGAGCTCACAGCTCATGGACCTGCAGATTCAAAGATCACAGCAGCCTCTTTAAACAAACTTTGTCTTTGAAGGCACTTGCCGTACAGAGAACGGACAACTAGAGGGATCTCTCTGATGCATCAACCCAGAACCAGTGCTGCATTTTCTATTTTCAAGCAGTTTGTAGTTTTGGTCAGACAATAAATTCAGTACTTTCAAACTAGAAGAGCAATAAGCAAACAGTCTTGATGAACCCAGTATGCCACCGTTGCATTCCAACACCATATTCTGCCTAAACTAGTAAAAAAATAGTTAAATATCTCTGCTTCCCAATCAATTTTCATTTGTTTTGCCACGTATCACCTTTGTACATTCAGGCACAGGAGGGAACTGAGGCATCAGAGTTATGAGACAGAAGAGCAGCTTTTGCCATGAGGCAGGCTTGAGATCAGATATATCTCAAAGACACAGCACAGCAGTAACTCTAGTTCAGGCACTGCAGGCTCGTCGTGTTCAGACTATAATCAGCATTTCTGAGTGCACCTCTGAACCAGAGATCGGATGTGCGCTCTCAAAAACATCTGTCCCAAATAAATCTCGGGAGAAAAGCAGAGCCAACATCTAACAGCCATAATTAGACTGAAAAAAATAAAGCACAATATGCTTTATGGACTGCATAAAACAAAGGGTACAAGTAAAAGAGCTTAAAAAAAAAAAAAAAGAAGCTTTTACAAGCGACCTAAAGGAGAGTAAAAATGCTGCAATTAACTTTTTAGCCACTTCTAAAAAGGCTCATCTGATATATCAGAGCAGCAAGTAAGGTGTAGTGCACTGCCACACAGTGACAAATGATTCTTACTGCACCCTCAGGAAAGATACTGCCAAAGAAATTGTTCTTTTGCAATATTTTCTGTGTAATGAATCAAACCCAGATTTAGTATAAATGCTTACGGCAACAGTGGCTCCCGTGTGAACACATACATCTGTACTTGACATGAAGGTGGGTGAGTTTTTAAATGTCAAATAGGAACACAGAATCATAGAATTGCCCAGGTTGGAAGGGACTTTTAAGATCATTGAGTCCAACCATCAACCTAACTCTGATAAAAAAAAAATCACTAAACCATGTCTCAAAGCACTACATCAACCCATCTTTTAAATACCTCCAGGGTTGGTGCCTCAACCCCTTCTCTGGGCAGCCCATTCTAAGGCTTAATAACCCTTCAGTGCAAAAATTTTTCCTAATATCCACCCTAAACCTCTCCTGGTGCAACTTGAGGCCATAGTACACAGTAAGAATATACTCTCCTCCCATCTCCCTCAAAACACCCTAACCACCTTTAAAGAGAAAAATCCAGTCCCACCAGTATCAATAGGATCAAAATTTCAGTCTTTTTTTCCTGCTGTGGCTGCACCCCCTGAGCAAGTTCATTTTTAGCCTAAGCCACTGTATTCAAGGACTGACTTTCCAAACTTCAGAGTCCCTGACCAGCATCAAACTCAACTTCCCTGCCAGCACCACACGCTTTGTCCCCTCTAAGAACATCATATAAGCCTTATCTCCAGCCTATTCTGTGGTTTTTCCAAAAGGCCCTGATTTTCTGGCTTGTCTTAGTACAAAAGCTGTCTCCATGTACCAGCTCCTCTCTCCTGCCTCAGGGCTCCCCAGTCAGCCCCATGATTCCACTCCATCTATGCCACCAGCATCATGGTGTGAATCCCAAATCTGCTCTGCACTCACTGCTACTTGAAAGACAAATTAAAGGGTCTGAGGACAAAATGAGATGGCCCAAAGAACCTGAAGAGCCATTAGCGCAGCGAGTCTGTGGTAACAGCAGCCATTCTGCTAAGGTGGGCATGAAGAGGGGCTTCCCTCCCAAAGAGATGTCAGCCTCATTAACACAGCTTGCAGCAAGCTCTCGCTAATCACCAGGAGCAAAAAAGGAGAAACAGAGACCCCATGTGTCACAGGAGGTGTTTCAAACATCACAGGAGCAGGAACACAGAGGGCTGTCAAATGGGAATGAAAGGGTCAATTCCCCTGCAGCCCAGCAGCTTGCACCATCACCCAACCTGTCATTAAAATGCTGATTTTCCCCTCATTTCCCCTTTTCCAGGGATGTTAAATATATGTTGCAGGATGAGGCATCACAGGCCACCTACACTGATGGCCCTCAAGTTCCTCCTTTCACGTGGCACAGCCCCAGGCCGAAGCCTTCTTCAGGAGGAAGTGTGAGCCTGGAGTATAGCAATGAGGAAGCTGCCTCAGGGGAAGCACGGGTTTGGAGGAACTCCGGGAACTTGATTTCTTGTTTTTATTTTCAGAAAACTTCCTGCTGGAAAAGAACAGAGGCTGTGTGGCCTGAAGATTGATGGTCTGCCCATACACGCTCCTCTGCTGTGTTTGTATACACTTGTCCTGGACACTCTCCAGCCACCTCTGGCTTCCCTTTGTGCCTTCACATCCCAGAACCAAAGCCAAACTGTCCCAAACCAGACACTGGGAACTGAATGGATCACAATTTACGTGATTAATTTCCACTGATCTACTCTTGCTCCAGTATCTTCCCCAAGCCTCCCTTACCCAACCGCCCACAGCTGCGGGCTGTGGACTTCTCACAACCACCACCATCCAGACACTTTCCACACATGTATCCATGTTCTCCCAAACAGGGCCAGGAAGATCTACTTTGAAAAGAGTACTTGTTCCTCCTGAGCCACCAAGTCCTCTCCCCAGTGCTGATTATTTTGTTATTGATTCACAGCTACTTTGATTTCTGGTGTAGTCTCTCCTTCCTGCAAAGGTTATATATTTCAATATAATCCTTCATTAGATGAGGCAGGCAGCACTACTATTCCTTTTCCAATTTTCTCTATTTCAGCTGTATGAGCAAGAATGTGTGTCTGTACACATGTGCCTGAACACACACACAGGGGAGGATTCGAAATAACTGAAAATAGTTTTTATTTTTAACATATCAGGTGACTGGAAACAGCTTTCCACGTAACTGAAAAAGTCAAAATTGATTGGGGTAGATTCAAGCAGAGACTAAATCCAAGCTTCAAGTCCCAGCAACCCTTTCCTTAGAGCTCAGTCCTGTTCCTGCACTGCACGTCAGAATCTTCAGCACAAACTCTGCAACTCTCAGGGTTGTGTGTCCCACTGCTCCACTGAACATTTATACCCCAACATTTACCATCATCTACCTTTCAAAAAGAGATCACTTCTGCTTTCCAGAGGCCTAGGAGTTGGGACTATGGCACAGATGTGTTTGTTCTAGGCAGGTTATGTCACACCTTATCTCAGTTTACTAGCATATAAAATGCAGATACCTGTCTTACTATTATATTTCCTGTAGTAAATAAAGACTTACTTCTCTTCAGGGTTTCCCCATAACCTATGGGAAGAGGCAGAAAATTTATTGCCTGGTCTTTTCAAAGCAACAGAATGTTCTTCTTGAGCTTGGGGTCCCTCCTGATCAGTTCTCAAGGTATCTCCCACCTCTGGCTTTCTCTCCTTGAAGTAGTTCTCTAGATGGAGAGTTCCTTTGACCATGTGATCAAGAAAATTCAGAATCCATATGCAGTTCTTTAGCCACATTGGGAAAGGTTCTGAAGAGCACAAAGCTGCATCCAAGAATTCTCCAAACGTCCTTGTCTTGTCAAGGCTCATAGACATTTGCCCTTCCCCTTGTGTCCAGAAGCATCCAAGTGACCCGAGATCCTCTGCCATCTTTTCAAAGAGACCATTCCTCTGGAAGAAGTTGCTGTTGACAGGGTCCAGGTGCAGGGCTGCTGTTATCCCCTGAAGTGTGAAGAACACGAGCTCCAGTACACAATTCTGTCCAACTGCTGCCCACAGCCCAGAGGGAGGGTCCTGCAATGCACCTTCCATGTCCGAGAGAAGTGACAGGAGCCCATTGAATCCACTGCAGGTTCTGAAAGCTGAATGGCTCTTGGGACTCTCCAGTACCCTCAGGAGTGACTACAAACATGGGGAAGAAAGGAGACAAAAGAAACACTTAAACCAAAGGACAAAGAAGCTTTAGAATATTTTAAAATTCCAAGTTTGTACCAGAACTCTTTCACTGAAATTTCACTCTCTTAAGAAAAAAATAAATTAACAAAACTTGTTCAAAGTAAAGGTCACCACTGCACGGCTGTTTTCCTCCTCCCTTCCCCAATATATCCAATGAGTCAAACAACCAAGACTGTGATGCACCCTCGGGAGCAATCCATGGAGTCAGCCTGAGGTAGGGAATAGTGCTCAGAGGAATAAGCAAAGAAATCTGATTTCTTGCATTACATATCCTAGTTAGTTTGGCCAGAGGTAGTGTCAGACCTTCTCAGACTCTCTCAAGTAATCTGTCTTTGCCTTAAATAAATGAAAACAAAGATTCAGTTGTAAAAAACCTCATACAGACACTGAGAAGGCAGCGCAGCTCACTATAGGCAAGTCTTCCTACAGCCCTGAATACACACGAGGGGCCACACTAGACTTGTGTTCATATGACCAAGCAGACCCTTTCCAAAAAAGTAACTGCACAGGATGGCCCAAAGAATACTGCAAGCAGCAGTCTCTCCTCGTTAAGGCAGGCAATAATAATTCCCTTGCTCAGCAGAGTTAGTTTTAAAGTTTGCACAACGCTTTGGAGGAAAAAGGCCATAAAGAGTCAGATCCCAAGATAATGAAGTCATTAGATTTTATCTAACTTCAATGAGTTAAAGCAGGTTATAAGTGAATCCCACTTGACAATATTACATATACATAAACCCCAGCCTATACCACTTGTAAGTTTTGAATGCTATGAACTTGCCATTTAAAAAAAAAAAAAAATCTAGAAAAATGATGAAGAGTTGTAGTAGTGGAAATAAAATCAGTGAGAAAAAAGAAGTTGCAAACAAACAGGCGGGTATATTTGAATGTAATCCATTTTGGGGATGTTGCACAGTTCATTTTGTAAATACAATGCTCTTTCCACCACCAGAGACCTTTCAAATTTGAGGCTGTACCTTTTCACATTGGAAAGGGCTAATTTCACATATAAAGTTTCCCAAGAGATATCCAATGACAGAAGTTCACTTCACAACCTGCTGAAGAGGAAAAGTTTCTAACATAAATATATCTCCCTGTAACAGGATCTAGGACTGTAAGAAAGGGTTGCCACAACTGGAGGGGGAGGGGGAACTCTATTACTGTCATTCAATTTTGCATGATAATGTATCAAACCAGGCAGAGACTTCTGAACAGGGAGTAAATTTAATAACTCAGAGTTGAAGTTATCAGGATGGCTTTAACACATTTCAGAGAAGGTCAACAGTAACCACATTTCCTCCAGCTCTAACTCAGTTAGAATTTAATCGCCTGTGAGTTAGTATTCCTCTGTCTCGAATCTATAAAACTGATGTCTGCTGGAAACCCCCTAACTCAGTTAAAGTTAACAGAATTTATTTCACATTCCATTATTTGTTATTCCTCATAATTGTCCACGTGCCACTCTGGAATACGGTGGTGCTAATTGCATTTGGGCTCAGGCTTTAACAGCTAAATATATATTAGCAAATCAATCTGAATTTGTGTGTAACACAATCACAGTCCCAGTCGATGTAGATAATAAATTCATTTGCTTACATTATGCCTTAATACAGTTATCATTTGTCAAAATTAAACACTGAAGCTGCATTTATTTTCATATTAGTTTGGGCACCCTACTCAACTTTTCCACAAATGGTGTTAAAGTTTTCTGTTTCAAACCTAAGCTATAAACTTTGTCACATTTTTGTTTGTGTTGTTTTGTTGGTTGTTTTTGTTTTTAAGTAACATGGTTCTTGTATCGCAGAAGCAGCTGCTGAAAGGTGAATTCAGTTCACACTTAGCAGAGAAGGTACCATGAAACTCTAAATCAGTGCTCACAACACTGCTGCTTTTCAACTTGATGCCTGTGATCGAAACCAAAATAAAACCCACCGATTCTTTCCCCTGCTTCATTGCTTATGGATCAGACCCTCTATAAACACAATAAAGCTATGAATAGTTCCAATTTCTTCCTCCAAACATTCGTAAGACTCCTTCTTTCCACCATCTCACATCTCTTTTTCCATGACACCAGTGTATGCAAGAGATGAAAAAATTAGACAGCAAAATTTCAACCTTGTGAAAATCATCACAATGAAACTGTTCATCTCATGCCTACCCTACCCCTTCCAATTTTACTCCTTCACGTGCTCCCTCCACATCTCCTCCACTTTCCTTCACATTTCTTACTCCTTCCCCTCTTCTCACGTGCTCTCTCCACATCTCCTCCACTTTCCTTCACATTTGTTTCTCCTTTCTCTGCCACGTTACATAGAACCACTCTTAGAACTGTGACCCTCACCATTCCAATATCTCTGCCCTGCATTACTATGCAAATCTTCAAAATACTTCACAATCTGATAGCAAGTGAAGGTGTTGACCACACACACATTGCTAAAAAAATCAAAGCACCCAATTTACCAGAGTCTAAAACTGGTCCATGGCTCTTTTTTCTTCTGCACTTACCTTTCAAGAAAAAACCACAGTGTTATGGGGGAGATTAAGAGCAATTCACCACAAACCAAGCATTTTTCAATAAACCAGCCGCCAAGTGGGAAGCTACCCCAATTACCTTCAGCAGATCGAGTTTCAGCTGTAGTTCCCCTTGAGTAGAAGAACAGAGGGCCCCAATAACAATGCTCATGTATTCTTCATAGTTGATGACTGATAGCTGCTCCAAGATGCTGAGAGTAGCACTCCGATAGCACTCATCATCCAAAAATATCTTGATATATGGCACCATTCCATAGTCCTTCAGAACAACTGGGAACAAATATGGTATCATTTGTTACTTAAACTAATTTTTACTTGTAGTTTTCACAGGCAGATATTCAGTGTTGGTGTAAAGTGCCACATTTCTACAAATACTGCAGGAGAGGCAAGAAGATCCAGTTAAGATGAAGATGACACAAACAGAATGGAACAAGAACCATTAGGGATAAAGTAACTGGATGACCATGGTTTCTAGTCATCCAAGATTACAGCTTCCCAATATAACAATGAATGAAAAGGAACAGATGCCTTATTAGTTTTCAGCTTAAACATCTCTTTAGTTCATGAAGGGGACTGTTTGATAGTTGGTGACAATATATTTGCAGTCATATGTCATATCTTACCCGTGTTCCTCACAGAGCCCACTGTAAGGGCAGCCACCATCTTCAGCATCACAGCATTTAATTCTTTCTGAGTGTCTTCTTCCAGACCAGGCACATGGGTTCCAGCTGCCAGTATATTAAAATTAATAATAAAATTTATACAAGACACAGTTAACTGTAATTAAAATATATTAAAGCAAAAAGGAACACCTATTCTCCAGCACATTCTAGTTTTCTCTTAAATATTACTTAGAGGCTATTTGAACTTTAAAATGAGCAACAAAATACAGACAGGGCATTGTCTAATCTGGGATTGGGAAACACAGGTCTGATTCTATGCTTTTCAGCCCATATCTCCTGCATAACTATAGGCAATACTGGTAACACTGGTGTTTCCACTTCCCAACTGATTAAGAGTTACCTGCTCAGTGATACCTGGTAGGGTAGGAACACACACAAATAAAGGATCTAATGCAGAGAAATTAATGCAAAGATAGAAGAAAGCCTTGGTATTTATCTTGCCAATCCTTATCTAAGTACTCTTGTACAAAACTCTAGTTCTCTGATATCAAGAATGTAAATCTAAGTGTCCTTGCAGGTAATGGATGTCTCCTCTCTGAAACTTCTGCTGCAATTCATATTCCTTCTGATGCTTGGAATAAATGTGTATAAATAATTCAACTGTGCCTGCTGCATCAGAATTTCTACCTAATACTTTGGGTCCCTCCTCCTTTACTTAAAAAACTACAATCGCACCGAAATTTAAAGGCATTTCCTAATTCATTCAACACAGAAAATGTTATCATGCATTTTTCTTTCTTTAAAATAGCAATTATAAACGTTTCAATATGCGAGTCTGTCCCCTAAGACAGCTGTACACCACAGTTACCGCACCAGGACTATTACCTTCCTGTTTTCATAATAGGAGACAACTATATCAGATGACAATAGGCAGTAGTAATTGTGGGTAATACATGCCCAAAATTCAAAAAAATTGCTTTCCATCATCAGTCCTCAGGATTGTGTTATTTTCAGAGAAACTAAGCGCTGTGGAAAACTCTTTCTTCCACTACTCTCACACTGCACCAGGACTATTACCTTTCTGTTTTCATAATAGGAGACAATTATATCAGATGACAATGGGCAGTAGTAATTGTGGGTAATACCCAAAATTAAAAAAAAATGCTTTCCATCATCAGTCCTCAGGACTGTGTTATTTTCAGAGGAACTAAGCACTGTGGAAAACTCTTTCTTCCACTACTCTCAAGCTGCTACCCTAGAGAACCCCAAATTGAGACCTGTCTAAAAGTGTGGGCTGAAGGGTACCCTACAGGATAATTCATCCTACACTGATGAAGAACAGCCCAGAAGCATTTAGGCCAGCAAATAGAACAATAAACAGATTTCAGTGAGGACCCAGCTTAGTATGTCATAAACTTAGGCCAGCTGGCTTGCAGACAAAATCTAGCTACTCAGTATATAAAATTTATAAATCAACTGTAGAAAAAGATACACACATTCCTATCGATCCACCTACTTCAGCAACCATTGTGAACGACATTAAGTTGTACCTGACTTCCTCAGGATCTTGGCTTGCTTCCTCAAAAGTGCCAACAGTAGGCCTAAGAGCCCAGAGTCACGGAATATGTCGCTGAATAATGGGTCCTTCTCAGTCATGCTGAGAAGGCACTGGAGAGCTGTTAAGGTGCAGAATGGCACTACGTTTTCCTTTATCAAATACTGAACCTTCTTCAAAATTTCATGGGGGATATAGGACAGGTCTAGCACTATGGATTCCACCAGTCTGAAGAACTGGACTTGGACCGGGTGTGGTTTGAAATGGATTATGTCAGTAAACTGGTTGATAGGTTGTAGTGTCCATTCCAGAAGGAAGAAGTTCACTCTGTCCCAGGCCCATATGGTACCAATGGCTTCCAAGACTCTTCCACACAGGTGCTGGTCATTGCTTTTCAGGAAAATGGACTGCAACACCTGAAAAGCCTGAAGGTTTTTCACTGTCATTCCTGTGGGATAAAACCAGGTGAGATCATTTTTACCTCAATGCCATTTAAGACAGCAAACACCATAATGTTAAATCACGTGTGAGAGTGGAAATAGGAGTCACAGACATGCAGAATGTGTTTGGGAGGCATGTACTCCACCTTGGCTCACACCTGACATGGTCAGCTCAGGTTCCTGGAGCATTAAGCACATGGATCAGAAGATGCCATCTCATACTCCTTTCTCCATCTTAAGACACATAATTCATAGAGCTTCACTTTTCTATGACCCACCTATATAGCCACACGTATATAAATATATACTGTACCAGATCGTGTCTGTTCAAAATCAAAGTGTGGTAATTGCGGGTGTACGATATTGCCAGAAACTTTCAGTTCAGTTTTTCCACAGGTTGTCAGGCAAGTCAGCATGTCCAAGACCTCATCCAGATAGGGGTCTTCTTCATTTTCCTGTAACCCCTCACATCTAGGAACAAATTTTGGGATTGTCATATGTTGATGCCATAGTAACACAAACATTCTTGGATATATCACCAGGTACCGAGCACACAGGAGCTACCTATTTTACTCCCTTATCCTCCCCAGACTCTTTTACTGTCTTCTTGTCTTATTTCTGTGACTTGTTTAACAATCTTACAAACAGTAACTCCACACCAGGGTGGCACATTCTGAATCAGAACAAAACCTACAAACTGAAGAAGAAAACTGAAGTGACACTGTAAGAAAAGGAAAATAAAACTTGGAATTTAGTCCAGTTATGTGTACTGAAAAAAGAAGTAGTTCTCTCCAAAAGAACACCTGCTTTGGGGAGTAAAAATTTAAATTGTCTGAGACATCAAAAAATTAAAGCAGATACTTCACATTAAAAGGTAGGCATATTGTTGGCAAGGTAAGGCACTTGCTAACTGAGATAAATAACAGAAAAATCACAGCCCCCAGGAAAGAAAAAATATTGTATTGCCTGAGTTTTGTGAATCAGACAGGAGGATGGCATGTCTCTCCTGCATAAGGAAATAGTTTAAACTGTAACCCCAGATTTGCCATAGTTTAGACTGAAGTGAGAGTCTGTCAAAGGGCAAAGAGCTGCTTATCTTGTTGTCCTATTCTGTACCGCTTAGAAGGGTCAGTTCTTAAGGAAAACTGTAGCATCTGGGCATGTGTTAGCAGCAGAACAATAGACTGATAGCAGAAGTTAGGAACATCACAGAAGAAAACAGAAAAAATATATTCTATTTTAATCTAAACAAGAAAAAAAAATAAGGCCAGAGCAAATGTTAGTATCCATTTTGACAAGAAAGAATGCAAACAGCAAGATTCTTTTTACCTGAAAAAGAAATTCCAGACATCAGAGGAGAGGAAAGCTAGTCACAGAGAACATTCAGGAAAGAAGCTCAATCTTATCCCTTCCAGCCAGTGTGTGCCGGGAAGGCAGACTAACCTGGAGCCCTGAGCACCTGTGTGCTATTTCTGTTTCTCCAGCCTAATTACATCAGTTAGAAAGGACAAGGGCAGTCCTAGCTCTTACTGATAAAGATCAGGTGTTCTGAAAATGAAGTTTTACCCTCCTCTTGAAGCCCACTAAAACCTCTCTACTTACCCGAGTAAAATTTTTAGCAGGAGTTGGTAGCCATCATTATTTTCAAACTCTGTTAATAAAGCTGATGATATGGGATAGGAATCTTTCACAAAGCACAAGACGATACTAGCAGCTTCACAGACATCACAAGGAGGTATGGTATCAACCAGCTTAAAGAGATTCTGAATAGCTATTTTAATGCAGTCCACAGCTGAGGGGAGAAAAAAATAAATAAAGCAGGCATTTAAGAATGGACTGTCAAACAAGTTCAAGGTTACTAACATAAGCAGAACAAGTTCTCAGTAAAATTTTTTTCCCAGTAAAATAGGAGTCAGTTAACTCTCTTTTCTACACAGAAAAGATAAGAGGATATATGAAACACCACCCATCTCAGAGGCTATATGAAGAACATTTCTGGTTTCAAAGCATGCGTGCATTTCTTTGCTTAATTCCCAGAAGCAGATTCACTCTCAAGAGTATAAACTTCCAACCCAGCCATTCACCAAAATTCATATATAGTGAATCCAAGGTAAGTGGAAGCTGACACATTTAATTGTATGTAACGGGGTACACACCTCTTGCTCTGAGCAATGAAACCTAGTCTTTCTTGTCTAGTCTGATGGCTGGTCCTTCCAGAACAGCTTCAAAATGTCTAAACAGTTCAGTACTGTTAGAACTATCATTCCTCAGTCCTTCAAGTCTCACCCAGGAAGCCAAATTTTTATTTAAAAAATAAATAAAGATACCTATATGCAAGTACTCCATGACAAGTAATACTGATAATAAAGAGTGGATAATAAAACTTCTTTTTCCTTCTAAGAAACTGAGACTCATGGCTTTTGAACTTCTTAATAATTAAAAAAAAATGCTGACTCTAATAAAGCCTAGAAGAAATGTCAATGCAATTCAACCACTTATGACGTGGTCCCAAAAGATACTGTCCCTCTAGCAGTGCCCTCAGCCTCGTATTTAGAGTGTGCATGAGCCTTAGACTCACACATTGAGTCAGACAACTTAAGAAAACCCATAATACATCTTTCCCTTCTCTACATTAGTGTGATCAGGAGGGACTGACTCTTGCCTGTAGTTTTATTTTTCGTGTAGAAAAAGCTTCAGTTTCCAGATGGCTACCAGTACTAAATAAAGCTCCTGTCTAGAAAGCCAAGAGCTCATGCTTTGCAGTTGACTCACTACCAGAATGATGTAGATATAAAAATCTGTCCCAGGGAGACTTTTCTTGAGAATTCATTCTCAGGGTAGCTACGAGGAAAGGAGAAGCAAAAATACTGAACCAAACCTTGTAGGTACACAATGCTGTTTTTGGTCTGAGCCTTTGAAATCGTTCTCAGCACACGGCCTGTTGGTACTTTCCATGAGGGGCTACACTGGTCCCAGAGGGAAGCAGTTGCTATAATTAATGACTGAAGCTTATCAGCTGCCAGAAGTTCCTCTACACCTTGTTTCTCTCTGTACAAGTTAAGCATTATCTGAAAAGCAAACAAACATCAGATACAATAAACACCTCCATAAAATATCTGGGAGATGAAGAAAAATCCATTGGGCTTAGGGATTATAGTTTGATGCTAATACCAGGAGAAAGGATGCAATGAAATGAACAAGTAAAATACCATTAGGATATTCTCAATGGACTTTTTCCCACTAAAAGTCATGTTGTTTTGTTTAACAAAACAAGTAATATAGTGGGATCATCTCAGTTTGTTTTATACTGTTCCTGATGCTTGTTCAATGGTTTTCAGTCCAAATTTGCTCCTGGTTTTTTTTTTGGCAGTTTGAATCAGTTACCAGCTAAAAGCCTTAGTGAACATCTGAGTAATCGGGGCAAATGAACTCCCAGAAACACATCTCACCTTAACAAGCATTTCCTGACTTTGAATGTCATCCTCACTTGTCTCTCTGTCATCACTGGTTTTCTTCAGAGGGAAAGTAAAGAAAAGGTACAGACACTGCATCAGAGCCGCGGGAAGGCCAGATCCAATGATGCTGCACACAGTTCTCTAAGTAAAGAAAATAAAAATCAGTCCCTCTAGAAGCTGACCACAGTTTCCCTGTGTTTCTGCACACTGCACACACCATGGCAGATGAAAGAGCTACTTGAGTATTTTATCCTTACAAGTGCTCTAGGACATACGAGCGCTGCAATCGAACAGCACGGCTCTACAAAGCCACTTGGCAGAAGCAAAGACACTGACCATGTGAGGCCAATTCTCCATGCCCTCCATGACCCAGCGTAGCAGCAACTTAGCTATAATGCCTTTGCTTTTGTAACATACTGAATAACTGCACACGCACTTCTAATTTTAGCTTTTATAAATGCAAGAGACACTGTTTCTCCACGATGTTTCTCAACACTTAGTTTCTTTCCATCTTCCCTACGGCTGTGTACAACTTACAGAGAAGTCCCAGCGTGCCTGCTCGGCACACAATAATCAGAACAAACATCAACAGCAAATTAAACAAAAGAGTGAAATTTGTGATATGAAGTTTTGTGTGTCCCCTACATAAAAAAACCAAACAATGTCTTAAATCTGTGAAAAACACAAACCTCATCAGGAACACAACCTTCAGGCTGTGACTAACTATAAATAATTTCACAGAGCTCCTTATGAGACAGAACATATCCACTAGAAGCTGACAGGAAGATTTTATTTTCATGTATCTGAATGAGGATGAGACAAACTGCTCAGCTCAACGCGAGGGTTAAATGCCCCCCTGGTGCCCATCAGCAGGCTGTACTGATGACACCAGCCTGCATTCAGGATGGCTGTACAAGTAAATTTTGTGAAATGCTTTTAAATGCTTCAAAGTGAGAGGCTACCAGGGTGGAAAATCCAACCACTGCATTACCAGGTAGACAGATCCTTCCTTTTTGATGTGTAAACCGCAGTGACAGAGGAAGGTTGAAGAGCAGTGATACACAATTGAAAACAAAAGTATACATCAGAGAAATAAAAGTTGCTTGATGATCAAAACAAAAAGGGTATCTGAAAGCACAGAGCGCTTACTTCCCTCTTTTAGGAAAGCCTGGACTATAAACCTGCTGGGGTGTTGTCTATCTGACTGTGTGCCCTGGGCATGCTGAATCACAAAGCATTGGGGAGAACGCAACCGATATGAGACTTGGGTGTTCCACTGCTGGGGTGGCTGCCCAGCTTTTCTGAAATAAAAAGGACAAAAAAAACCCCAAAACAAGACAAAACAACAAAAAAACCCATTTGTAGTCATTTCTCTTACCAAGTCAGTCTGTGAGAGTAGATACACGGATTTCAGGAGCAAACAGCCATCTTCTGCTTCCCCTTTTTGTTGCAGCAATTGCTCCAAAGCAAGACGAGCTTCCTCTGTTACCACAAAAACATTAAAGTTCAATTCCTCAATGAAAAATGAAAATGCTGCATTGATCCTTTCTGAGAAATTCAACAAAATTACAATAACAGGAGTCCACTGAATAGAAGGACATTAAAGGATTTTGATCCAGCATCAGGCTTAGGTCATAAAATCATAGAATGGTTTGGGTTGGAAAGGACCTTAAAGATTATCCAGTTCCAACCCCCCGGCCCTGGGAAAGGACACCTCCCACCAGACCATGTTGCTCAAAGCCCCATCCAGCCTGGTCTTTAACACTTCCAGGTTGGTTCAGGTAAACTAAGTGTTTCAAACAGTCCATCTTCACTGGGAATAGCAGCTCAGCTCATGAAGGCTGCCAGCTGACCAGTGCAAAGAACGTACACCAGCCACCAGGAAAGCCATGCGTGGCTAGAAGTATTTCTCTCATTAAATAAAGCTCCTCAGAATAGCATGTAGCCTACTCTTTTACTGCTTAGCTGCAGTATGATACATTTCCAGCTATAAAAATTTGAAAATCAAGGTCATTACAGCATACCAGCCCAGATCGTTAGTGCAATCATCCAGAACCAGTGCTAGCTCACACCTACTAAAAGATCTGGCTTGCTACACTTGGCATCGTCCTGCTCCCCCTTTATTGCCCTCATGATAAACACAGAGGACAGCTGAATGTCAGCACATTCCCAGAATAACTGGATCCAGTGGATATGGTTTGGGATCGTTACCTGCAGGTTTGCCATTGAGGTTCCTCTTAATTTCTTTTGTCAGAAGCTTGGAAACCTCACTGGCCAACAGCTGGATGTTGGGGAATACGATCGCTCCAGAGGACTGTTCCCAGGCCTGAAATCCAAGTGTAAATATTAAGTCTTTCAGATACAGCGTGCCTTTGGCAGATTGAGAAGCACTAATGAATATAAATAAACAAACATAAAGCTAATATT
Source organism: Calidris pugnax (assembly GCF_001431845.1). Classification (NCBI taxonomy): domain Eukaryota; kingdom Metazoa; phylum Chordata; class Aves; order Charadriiformes; family Scolopacidae; genus Calidris; species Calidris pugnax. The sequence goes on from NW_015091110.1 coordinate 380,515, forward strand.
CCCCTGCAAATATCCCTCCCCAGCCAGTGTAGTCCATTAAGCAGCATTTGCCAGACAGGCAGGAGCCTGACACTACAGATGCAGAAGTCGACCTGGAACTACCTTTATAATCACATAATGCACATACTAGAGAGCATTTACATTATTTCCTCCACTGAATACAATCAAAACAAGGTAAATGATGCCATGGAAAAGATGTACTTCTAAAATGCTGAGATTATGACAGTAAATGTTTACTGGATCAGGATTTTTAAACATTTCCTGTGTTATAGCAAGCACGCCAAAATAGGAAGGCATAGTCCTATATGCATAGCTAGCCAAGGAAAACAAATTTACAGACAAGCTTATAAATTAATATAAATTATAAAATTTATAGACAAGCTTATAGACAAATTATAAATAAGTTTATAAATTACTTGTTAAAGAACAGACAAGCAATTCAATGCAAAACTGACAAGAGGAACAACAGCAAGACTTGATGATTCCCTGCTCTGAGTCTGACAAACAGATCCTTTCTCAAATACTTCCTAGCCTTGACTTTAGGGAGAAAAACAAAAATCAAAAGCAATAAAAAAAATATTCCAGTAGATTATTACTATGGCATTCAACTGGCCTCTGAGAATCAGGTACCATTACTTTTATACAGAACATCCAAGGCTACACACATCAATATATTAGGGATAGTGCAGCATTTGCCTCTAAATACCAGGCTGAGACACCTCTCTCCCCAGCAGCCTTGATAATTCTCTTTACAAAAGTCTCCTCCTGCTAAAAGCTCAGAAAAATCAAGCTGTAGGGCCATATGATGAAAGGGAAAAAAAAAATAATCAGACATCTGTTCTCCTAAAATGATTTGGAGCAGACACCCCGTAATACTGTCTGCCAAGAAATCAGTAAAACTCTTTGTGAAAGAAGATGCTCTATAAACATTATTTCCTTCCCTACCATTGCTTTCAATTACTTGTTCTTTCTTTGCTGATGGCAGCTCCTGGACAAGCTCTTTCTCTCCCCAGAGTGCCACTTGTCTGTCAGCAATCAGGAGAGCACCTACTTTTTACTTCATTTTACTGCACTGACCTCTGGAACTGCACTCAACTCCTTTTTTTGTAGGCTACAAAAGGGTGAAATGAAGTCACACAGTGTGCCTATCAAATAATTTTAAATCAGTCAACAATATTTTTTAAAAAATGCTAGTTTTTTCAGATGTTATCCATGAATTGTTTTCAGAGACCCTCAGCTGCAGGAACAAGGTCCTCTGATTCCTTCACTTCTGATGCAGAAGCGAGAGAAGATTTGCAAAGATTAGAAGCAAACTGGGCAAACACAGTGACAAGAAACCCACAGCCACCTCAGAATACACAGTGTTTGTTATTAAGCGGTATGCTTTTTCAGAGGAAAGCAGTGATAGATTCCTGCCCCTCTGCCTCAAAGAGGAAAACCCTCTGAACAATTCAGGAAGGATTTGTTATACTCATTTTTCTGCTAACAGAAAGAGCAGGGTAAATTTCAGAAGTTCAGACTATACTACCATTGTGCAAATATTTAGCTATCCCATCTCACTATAGACCAGGCCTCTAATTCTGATTTTCTTTTTATAGATGATCTTTCTGTGGGTCAGACACCAACCTCTAGAATACGCTTAGAGCAGACCTAATCAGTTCTATATTCATTTTTGAGCCTATAAAAGACTTGTCTCTGGAAGAATATCAACCTGGCTTCATTCCAGGATGTCTGCCTTCAGAGGAAACTCAAATAATATGGTATCAATGCGATCTGGTTTTCTTTCTTCCTCTTAAGGCGGTTTCTACATGTTTAAGACTCTGCCACAAGTTCCCTGTGTCTGCTGCTACCATCTGTCCTTCCTATTCCATGCCTCATTGGGAGATGCTAGCTCAAAAGCCAGCTGTGAAATAGAACATTCTGATACTTCGAGGCACCAAGAAGGAAGACACAGAGGGCACATTAAAACGACACCCAGCCTAGGCCTGAATCACAAGCTAACATTTTCCTCCTACACCTTTTCCTTCTGCATCAAGGAGTACCAGTGAGTAATGAGCATCCACACCCCAGGTGGCTCCTGGTTAGTGCCCTCTGTCTCCAGCCTTCTGAGTAAGTGCTAAAGCACTCTAAGACAAAAAGAGTCTGGCATCTGCGTGATCAAATAAGGAAAGGAAAAGCAAGAGATTAAATCCTCCAAGGAGGACAAGGATTTATGCAGAGTCCTCCTGTTAAGCAGGAGGAAGCAAGGTAGTTTCTGTAAGAACTTCATAACACGGGCAACTCAAACTGAGATGTGTTTCCCCAAGCCAGCCCAGGGCCCTAGCGCAAAGGAGAAGGCTGGGACATGAAGGGAGTAAAAGTCACATGGAGAAGGACAAGATGACTCAAAGCTAAAGGGCCAGAGCCCCCTAATGTACTCCTAAATCAACGACACAAGGCCATATGGAGAAGGACAAGATGACTTGAAGCTGAAGGGCCAATGTACTCCTAAATCAACGACACAAGGCCAAAATGCTCTAGCCACACATCTGAACCTAAATGCCTACAAAGCACTGCAAAGCTCCACTGAGGCATCTAAGAGAAGTGAGGGGCACAAAACCAAGTGTTAAACTGACGAGAAATTCACATGTCCATTCTGAATATACTCTGTAACCAAAATATCCTCTAGGAATTTAAAATCCTCTCTTTGCAGGCATTACTGCAATTCAGAAAATGACTTTCTACAAAGTTAAAGCATGTGAAGTTCAGCCCTACAGAGGTGAAGCATACGATGGTTATGCACATTGCCAGTCCTGAAGTTGCACTATATAATCTCATCTTGCCAAGACTTATTTCATATTCACTATGTGGTATTCAAAAACTAAAGTCACAACAGAACTCAGGATTCTTAATATGTGAGAATTTAAATTTCATTGTAAATTTGAGGCAGGAAAACCTCAGCAGAAGGTTGAGGAATACATGGCTTACAAGAGGGGGAGGGGGGGAGCACTTCAGAGAGACAACAGCAAATCCTATTTTGCTATTTTTGCTTAAATATGCCATCATTAAAATAGGGTTTCACCAAAAAGAAGCTTTTATTTTCTTTTTGAAGGACTTGCATAGTAGGAGAACGTAAAAACACAGATTCAACACCCATAAATATCCAAGGTAATTCAAGAGAGAAACAATTCTTCTCTACTGCAACATGGGCACAGTACATTTAAAGACAGGCCAGGTTTTTTGACAGTATAAGCTCTGCCACTCTGTCACTGTACAGCCCACTCAAACAGTTCTCTGTACGTTTCACACACTCTAACAAACAAACCCAACTCATAAAGCTCCCACCCATTACAGAGCTCTTCAGGTTTAACCTTTCAAAAAGGCCTTCTCAGAAATCGTTGGCTGATGAAAGCTCTAGGGCATGGGTAAGGGCAGCCTGCTAACTGAAATGTTCTAGTTCTCAGTTGTGTCCCTCACCCACAGTACGACCTTCCTCTCCTCATGCCACAGTTTCCCCATCTATAACACAACTCCTCTCTCAAGCACTAAAATTAGACATCAGCACTGTCATCAACCCAAAAATTCCATCTGAAGACTGTAACCCTGTGTTTACCCCAGCTGGCTGCACACCACAACCACATTTTCACAGACTAAAACTGTGCTCAGCCCCCAACTAAGGAATAAAATAGATGAGACAGACGCGAAGGGACCTCTTCACAGAGTACTCACTTTGAAACATGCCTGTCTCATCAAGACATCATCTTGACTCCAAGAATAGAATTTAGCCATTCATGAAAGTAAAGCAGTGCTCCCCCACATACTTTTCTCATGCCAATGTAGCAGGTTACTCAGACAGAAGGAGGATAAGAATCTGTTGCCCCAGGATCCCAACAGCATAAAAGTACTTCTCACCTAGGCAAAGGGATCATGCTCCAATTAACTTGACTGGCATTTGACTAAGGTGACTGCAGAATGCATAGAGACACCTTGGCACCTGCACCAAATGCAACAAGAACAAACCTTTAGGAAGAGGGGAAGAAAGTCCAGCAGCCTTCTCTGTTGCTCCTCTGGGATGAGAAATGGAGCCATCTGCTCATACTCTACAAACTGCCTGCCTAGAGTCTCCCACTGGAGTGGCTCGTCCTTGCTGTGTGCATGCTCTCCTGGAACTTCTGTCTTGTCTCCATCACCAGGGCTTTGCTCTTCCTGTCCTGCTTTGCCAGACGAAACCTCCAACTGCCACGTGAGCTCAGCTCCTTTCTCCATGCTGAAATGAGACCTGAAGTTAAAGATACTCTGTTATTTACAGTTAGCATCATCTCTTACCCGTCAACTGTCCCACGAACATAAACACTGACAGTCTTAGCTACTCAGCCCCTCTCCTATGAGGCATGTGTGTATGTGCTACACACCTCAACTGGTCTTTGGCAGAACAAACTGGTAAACCATACAGGAAACCCAGATTCTAGCCCCAGCTTTGCCACTGAGCCAGATCCTCTCCTTATACTTCAGTCCCCCTACTTGTAAAATAAATCATAACTATTACCATCATCAGATCTGGAACAGAAGAGGACTGCCCGAGAGCCAGGTTACACATTTCACTGAGAATGGATGCTAAACTAAGCTGCACATCTCTGATGCCTTCCCCACTTGGAGTGGGGCCGAAGCACTGGCTGGAACTGGAGCTGTGTGGAAAACCAAGTAATCCCCACATGGATGTGCTGGCCCAAATAGTCAGCATCATCCAGCTCTTCTATCCTGCAGGCGTACAGCTCTGTGCAAGAGGGAAGTATTTTCACTACAACATTACCTGGTTTGCTGACCCTGTAAACTGAAATGGATATGTCTCAGTGAAGGAGCTTCTAGCAGCCTCATTTCCATCAAATTGAATCTACAATGGGTCCATCTTGCGCTACAGGTAGAGGAATCCTTCTGGTACCCTCATCTCAACTCCAAGTCCTCTCCTCTACTTTCCAGCCCTGTTTTCATCCATAGTCTTCTGGGAGGTCACTGTCACAGCCTTAAATCCACAGCAAACCTACTCCTTTTCCATAGGCTTCTGTGAACTCACCCTGCTACCCAGAGCCTACATAATGACAACGCTTACACCAAGAGAAATTGTGCTTCTCCAGTTTCCACCAAAATCAGCCATATGCATACTGATGCCTAGGACATCATCTCACTACTCAAAATATGACACACATAAATTATCACAGTGTGGGCAGGCAGCTGGGGAGTTGTCACCAAGATGAACATAGCTCATCACTTTACTTACCAAATACATTGTCTTTTAAGAGCCTAGAAGAATCTTTAACACATCATTATACTTCCTCAAAGTAGAACACCCATGTACCTCCATTTCTAGGGAATAGGTTCCTCCTCTGTAGTGGCTCTTTGATTACCACTCTAGCTTGTCAATAAAAAAGTCAAAAAGCAAATGTAACTAAAAAACTGGGTCAGATCCTCTGCACTACCAATATATACACCCCTTAAAATAATTTTTAGAAAAACTATTATGAGCCTGGTTTCAAAATTCTGAGCCAACACTATTGTATTTGGGATTTTCTTCTTTTGCCATCCATCAGTTATGCAGTTTGCTTACTGCTTGCATCCTGCCCACACCAAGCCAGATAAACCAGTTTCACTTCTGTGCTCGGGCAGTAGCTCCACACTGCAGAGGTGAGGAGGGTGACCTTATCTTGTCACTGTGTACCATAGCACCCGCAGCAGGCTGATGGTCCCTGCAGACACCTAGGCTTGGATGCAAACATTGATCCTTCAAGCCACAGACGAGGGGAACTTATTCTACCACAGCCCATATTCCATCCTTCACTAGGAGATGGAGGGCTACAAAATTTTGGCCAGTCTCCAGGGATGTCAATCTGGAACTTCCTGCCTCAACAACATTTTGTGTTTTGCTGCTGTTGTTTTCCTTAATTATTTCTGTTAAGACAACACAGCCCTGTGAGCAGAAAAAGTGTGATGACTGTCTGCACAGAGTAAACAGGAAGACTGTTCCTCATGACTGTGTGGGAGTTACGTTTGTCATATGTTATACTTAACCCTAAAACGGGATTTCAGCCCACTCGACTCATTGTCAAGCTGTACAGTGTGTTAAGAAAGTCTGGGTACTGTTCTAGGGCCTTCAGTAAGCATGGTTCAGAGTTACTTCTTCAATGAGGTTGCTTTTGCATCCCAAATGGCACCATTCTCTTCCTAAGGGAAATCTCTCACCTTGGAAGCTACTCTGCTAAGTCTAAATAAATGCTAATTAACAAGTAACTCACTCCCACCTTGGTCATTTGTCTAGAGAAGCCCCAAATCCTTCACAGATGGTGAAACTGAGGCATGGAGAAATGAAATGAAGTGCTTATGTAGGCTTCAGGTCGGTGACTGACCATCAACATCACAGCTTGAACGGTACTGCACTGAATGGTGACCACCAATTTTCTCTCTTTCTACTCATAACTCACTTACCAGGCCTTTCTTGCTGGTGGCACCAGCTAAGGGAGGGCTGGTGACTCAAAAAATTCTCACTCTACAGATCTACGGAATGAAAGAGTTCTTCTCCTCTCCACAGAAACTATTAAAACCAGATAAGCGCATGCAACTTCATTAATGAAGACCTTAATGTAACAGACTATGTAAGGCATTCAAGGGTACATGGAAATCTTTAATCTCCAGAAGTACATGAAAGCAAAGTGAGGATTATGATTTGCCTCTTTATTTACTCCAACTGTCCAGATGACAAGGGGTATGTTAGACTAAATATCAGTCCTCTAGTATTAGTCTGTTGTCTCCACTTGCACTATCGGCTTTAAATCGCTCCTGCTCCCAATAGCCTTTTCCTTCTTGTTGCATCTACGATTTCATTCAGACTTCTAAATCCTTTGCATTTTTCACTCCTCTTGGAGGAAAACTATCCTTTTAGACCAGTCACAATATCACATTCAAGTACTTTTGGTATTAAGGATAGCTTAGATATTTTGAAAAGGTCTTATATGTTGGCTCTGTGCTACACCCCACCATTTGTCCTGATCCTCGGTGTAAATTAACGGTTTATTTCTGTTTTGATAAGTTATAAATATCAGAGTGATACAAAAAAGTAAAGTCTAAATAATAAAGATTTTAAAAGACATGAAAGTGAAAACATATCAAACAAACCTGACACTGTCATTCAGAAAGTAGTGTCAGGTAACAGAGAGGAAGTGGAACTTATTCATGGATTTTCCCTTTTATTCTAAATAAGCTTGTGTGAAATTTCACTGCAATGTGGCTACACCTCTTCAGACTGGCGAGACAAAAGGGAAGAAAGGCCTGACCAGAGCTGGCAGAAGGACAAGATGCAGAAGTTTGCTCATACACTTAAAATCATTTGTTATCAGAGAAGGGTCTCGTGGCAAGATAGTTGACTAAAACACAAATCAAGTCTCATACCAAACTTCAGAGTTTGGTCCACTTTTTATGGTAAGTATCTGCAAAAAAAAAAAATAAACCCAGGTATTTGAGCGTATATGGAAATCTTTAACCTCCAAAAGTACATGAAAGCAAAATGAAGACTACAATTTGCCTCCTCATTTACTGCAACTGTCCAGATGACAAGGAGCATATTAGACTAAATATCAGACCCCTAGTAGCAGGACTACCTGCCTTAAGTATTCCTTCTCCTAATAGGCTTTTCTTGACTATTAAAACCCAGAATTTTGGCGACTATGAGAAACACATGGCTCACAGCACCCCAAAAATGCACTGTGTGGTCCTTCTTTATATTCCCTTCCTTTCCTTGGCAGCCAAGATAAATCCGTTCACAAAACAGTTGTGCCAGTCAATAATTTTAAATGCTAATAACAGAGATTCCAATACCTCCACAGGAAAGCTGTGGAAAGTCTAAGCTGGCTGGTGCCTTGAGATACAAATAGCTGACAAAACACAAACAATAGAGAGGTTTTAAAACACTTGTCAGCTTGGATAACATTGAGCATCGTTCAAAGAACAAGTCCCATTTCAGTAGGACACAGCCCCTACTTTTTCAGCAATATAAGTATCATTTCAGCTTGTTTCAAGGTTTGACCTTATTACTACCAAAGGAGTTGAATTCATTTACAGTAGCGCTTCATTTGACCAAGCATACTTTTACCTTGAGTCTGTATAAGTTGGACAAGGCATTTCTGCAGTACAACCTCACAACTCATCAACTCATTTTCAAACACTTGACTGCATTTCTCTTCCTTTATTTCTGTTTGAAGAACATCTCCATGCAATCCGAAAGTAGCTATGAAACTGACTTAGGCTCTCCCTCATGTTCCCACTCTTCATTTTCTCTGTTTTAAGAAGTAGTTTCTAAATATCTAACTGCAAACAGTTTCTGCTCTGACTTGCACATACCCCTTCTGCAGGCAAGAGAGAAGCAGAGATACTGGGCATACTTGCTTTTGAGATGTGGCCCTCCTGGAAGTGATGTGCCCATCTCAAGAGCAAACAGAATGCTTCTGGTCTGTAAACAGACAATAGAGTTGTAACAAATTCAAAGGAACAAAACCAGGGCAATGATCATCTCAAAACAAGAGCTCATTGGAAAAGGACATGCGGTTAAACCATATCTAACAAGTCTTCACTAGCAGCAGCAACAGATAGAACTCTTACATCCACAATCCTATTATCCCTAGATTAAAGGATAGAAGCAAAGCGCTCTTTTTCCTCCTTGCACTGCAGTTTAGGGTGAACTTTGACTAAAAGCTCTGCTGTTTGAGAATGATCTTACCGCAACAAACCAGTTGCAGATAATACTGCAGTTTTCCTCAATAGTTAACAGGCAGTTCCTTTTGTTTTCACAGCAAATCTCTCGACATACCTGGGCTCCTAGGCTCAGCAGCTCCTGATGCAGGCAATAACCACATGCAGAGAAATGAGCTTTACGGCTGCTGTCCTACTCGGCATCTTGGTGTATGCAGCAGCTCCCACTCTGCTCTTTAAACTTTCCACTGTGAATCACCTGATTAGCTGCTGCACTTACTTCCTGAGGAAAGCAGAAGTGAAGAGCAAATGAACCACATGCTCAAGACCCACCAAGCTCCCAGAGCAACTTAGAACAATTAAGCTTATGCACAAACCTGGCAGCCATTGCATGCCTCTCCCTGGTTCAAGAATAACCAGTATTTACCCCCATATCATATGCACAAAGAAAAGGTGGGGTGGGACAGAACCTATGCCCAAAGGACAGGCAACAGTTGGAGTCCTTCCTCAAATGCAGTACCCTTAAAATAAGTACATTTGAATGCTGAGATGAATGCTAAGTCCTTGATCTCTCTACTAAAATGGTCAAGGCGGCTACTCAGACCAAAAGGCAAACACACACCATAAGCTCACTGACAACATAAAGGAGCTTGGATTAGCTATGGGGCTGGGGGAAGGCTACTTCTCAGTTTTATTCTCCCCTTATTCTTTTTTATTCTCCCTAATAACACCTCTGAAAGGCTTTATAATTGGTTTTTAAGGGGAGGTGGAGTTTAAACATTTTTACACAGAAAATTCAAGTGTTTCCTAAACTGCTTCTCCCCGAGAATTTTATGGTGACCTTGAGACTCAGTGGGATCATGGCCTTACAGTGGCTGAAACCTGAGGGGATTTTACCCTCCGTGGTTAAAGCCATCTGTTTTCTGCTAACATCTACTTTCACTCAAATCCCTGAAAAAGCATCTGGGGAAAAACTAACTTTGCCTTCTTGGTGTGAACCCCACCAAGACATGCTCAGGCCTGGCTGAGCTCAGTGCTGCACTGACGCTGCACTGCACTGACACAGCTTTGGAGTCCTCAACACAGGAAGGACACGGACCTGTTGGAGCAAAAATGCTCCGAAGGCTGGAGCCCCTCTCGTATGAAGACAGGCTGAGAAACTTGGGGGTGTTCAGCCTGGAGAAGACTCCAAGGAGACTTTATAGCCCCTTCCAGTCCCTAAAGGGGGCTACAGAAGAGATGGAGAGGGACCCTTGATCAGGAGTAGAGTGATAGGACAAGGAATAATGGCTTTAAATTGAAAGAGGGTAGATTTAGATGAGATATTAGGAAGAAATTCTTTGCTGTGAGGGTGGTGAGACACTGGAACAGGTTGCCCAGAGAAGCTGTGGCTGCCCCATCCCTGGAGGGGTTCAAGACCAGGCTGGATGGGGCTTGGAGCAACCTGGTCTGGTGGGAGGTGTCCCTGCCCAGGGCAGGGGGTTGGAACTCAATCTTTAAGGTCCCTTCCAACTCTAACCATTCTATGATTCTATGGACATGGCTGGGAGGCCTCTGGGCAGCTCTGAGCACAGGCTGAGCAAGCTCAGAGCCTGTGAAAGGCTGTGCCAATATCCACGAGGCTCAGGCCTTAGGACTTCCACTTTAGGCCATTCATGTATTCCCTGATATAATATTCACATACTCCCAGTTGCAATCTAGCCAAAACCACAGTGGTGAGATGAATAGAAGACACACAGGAGATGCAAAAAAGAATATTAGTACCAACCCATAGATAAAATAACATCATTGTTTTCCCTTTCCTAACTTGGAATCAAGCCTAAAATGTGTTCCACTTCTGCTCGTTTTGCATCAGTTTGACACAGCAGAAGGCCATTTGCAGCAGCCCCTCCATGCTGTTTGACCAGAGTTCCCCGGATTATTCCCCATCCAGCAGTGCCCCCCTCACTAGATGCTGCCAGGCCTTAAGCAGCCACACAGTCATTTGTGGATTTCTAAGCCACACAGCAGAAACGGAAGCACCGTTTCTCTTTTTCATCCTGCATGAACTGCTGATGGGGCTGAAAAGTCCTGTTTCAATACGCCCTTCCACTTAATCTCCGCTTCACTGGAGCAAAACAGCTGTAACCAAATCATCTGTAGTAAAAAATAAAACTCAAGAGCTAAAGACAAGCTAGTAGCTAATGTAGTAGCAGACCGTGCCACAGTGCTCTTTGTCAGTTGGGGCTGTTTACATTAACAACCCTTGCACTGTGCCTCCACCCACAAAAACAGAGACAAATAATTTCTTCATCCTTTTCCTCCGACTCTCACAGGAAAAAAGAAAAGGCATGTCTCCCACTACTTGCATTTGTATCTATGTGCCCGGAACCTAGTTCAAAGAACCTCCATCTTGGTTTAAGGTTTCTAGACAGAGCACTAGGAGCCAGCTCTACCAACACTGACTGGAAATGCCATCCGATGAGGGCACACTCTGAAGCAGACCATGCACAGCCCAATGGAGATCAGATGTCCTGTCTAAGCTGGACCTAAGTGGGCTTCCTGGGGCAAGGATCTGGAGATAACGACAAGGTCCACCTGTCTCACAGGATCAAAAAATGTCCCTTATGTTGATTCTCATTAAATTGAGGATGGGGCCAGTCTTTTTTCAGTGGTGCCCAGGGACAGGACAAGAGGGAACGGGCACAAACTTCAACACAGGCAGTTCCATCTAAACAGGAGGAGGAACTTCTTTCCTTTGAGGGTGGAAGAGGCTGCCCAGAGAGGTGGTAGAGTCTTTGTTTCTGGAGACATTCCAAACCCACCTGGACACGTTCCTGTGCAACCTGCTCTGGGTGGACCTGCTTTGGCAGGGGGCTGGACTAGATGATCTTCAGAGGTCATTTCCAACCCCATATCATTCTATGATTCTGTGAACTGCCTCTTTTCTTTGCGGCAAGTGGAAAAACCCAGTTTCATGCCTTTGTAGTAATGATACTACCCACGCTGAGGTGTCTTAGTGGTCCAGAATGGCTAGAAGCAGCACAACACTTCTCCAGCTTGAGGCTGGAGGTCAGCTACTGCAGGTTTCTCCTGAAACCCAACCTACAGTATATTTTGATTGCATTAGATTCACCAAATGGGCTGACTGGTCACACCAAGAGCAAACAAGTCCTCTGGCAGTTGCTGAGCAGTTGCCGTGGCCCGAGGGGCTGATAGTTCAGCCCCACTGCAAACTTGAATGGGATGGAGCTTTCCCCAAAAACCCTGCATTTTTCCCTTCAGTGAGTTTCTCTCCTTGTAGACATGAGACATAAAATGCAGCTGATTTTGCTGAGACAATACATTTTTGTGCTGCACATTCATAGCCTTCAAGCTAGAAAAAAAGCCAGTTAAACACACGCACCTTTTAACATTGCATAGAGTCCAAAAGTTGAGCTAGCTGCAGGGTTTTTTTTTTCCATTCTTCATCTTTCCTGCTAAAATCCAGCTATCCTCTTTTTTTCTCCTCGATAAAAAGAATGTAGATTAAAAAATGTTCATCAAACCGTTTTTCATTTCTTTACCACCACAAAGGGAAGCGCCACTGTTTCATTTTCCTCCACTCTTTTCCGTGGCAGAACAGAAGCTGACAGGGAGACCGCAGAGAAAGGCAATGCAAAACATTTAAACCATCTGCTTAACCATCGGTTTTTGCTCATCTTTATTTTTATTTTTTTATTTTTTTTCTCAGGGAACCTTGGAATCTGCAATGCAGGAGGTGCCAGGCGGCAGGGCCCGGCAGAGGTGGCCTCCCCACCTGGGCCTGCTGCCCCCCGGCAGCCCCTCCGCCTCTGAGGAGAGTCCGTGAGCACATACCCACGCACGGCCACGCTCAGATCATGAGGTAAAGTGTATATTTTTACACCTGCACAGATAGCTACACTTCAGCTTCAAATTAAGTGGGGTTTAGGCTGATGAAAGCATGAGACTGGTAGCTGGTAAAGATAAATCTGTGAGGCATTTCTCTGCCCGTTGCCTTGGACCGGAGCACTCATTTTGGATCGTGAGGCCTAGTTACACCAGGGGTTGGAACTAGATGATCTTTAAGGTCTCTTCCAACCAAAACCATTCTATGACTACTCTAACGCCATGACTGAAGGGCTGTAGAAAGAGGGCAGTTTGCAGTGTCAGTGCTGGAGTCAAGCTCCTAGGTTCTCTCCGGGAAGGAAGCCATTTGCTTCCCCTGGCAGATCCAACACCCTCCCGGCACCCAGCCCGCACCTCGGAGCAGGTAAGGTTTGTAACAGTGGTAGGAGGTGAGGATAATTCACTCCTGAAATTCTGCTGCTTCAAAATGTTTCACTGGAAATTGGAACAAATTCCCTCCATCAACAAAAATCTGTGAATCAAAATGGGATTTGTTTTTTCACCCGGATGCTTTGGTTGTTTAAACCGGCACGAACCAAAGTATATCCATTTTAGATCCATGCATCTTAGAGGTCAGACTGGAGCAGTGGTTGCCAGTCTTTTCCAGTCTGTTCCATCCTAAAGCAGTTTCCTCTGAACCCTTACACAGAAAGTGTAGGTCTGCTGCTTGACACCCCCATCCCTCCATCCCCTCTTGTCTCGTCTTTTTTGTCTCCTTTAAAAGTAGTCAGTGGTGGGGAGGGGAAATCACTGAGCTGCACAATCACAGAAACACCCTGAAGAATTTTAAACTACTTTTGGTTTTGTTTTGATTATGTGCATAACTAAATGCCACCAAAATTATTCTGAACTCAGTAAAACAGTATCAACTTTTAAAAACACAAGAAAAAAGAAGCCACATTTAAAAGTTGGTTCGTAACAAGAGTGAAAACATTCTTGTTTGAAACTGTTAGGCCCAAACATCTTGATCAAATGAACAGAATCTTTTTTTTTTCCCCCCCAGAAGAAAAAAAAAAAATCAAATATGAAAGTTCCTCTGGGAAGCTGCTATTTTGATTAAATGCCACCTACTGACTAGAAAAATGTTATGCAGGAAATTTTTAAGGCAGCTTGACTGAACACAGGATCTCCACACTGGAAGGCATGTTAGTCTAATGAGATTGAGGAAGTTGAAAGGCTAATGCAAAATATAATGGCATACCATTTCTCCCCCCTCCTGTAGCTCAGATTAACTTTCTACTACGGGATACCTAGGAATTCATTGTTTTCATGATCAACGCAAAAGTTGTCAAACAAAAGAATCACAATACAGAAGCTCTGCAGGAGCTTTACAGATATTTACAAAATAGAAAGGTAGACTTTAACCCATAGCGCTTCTCAGTAAACACCACTCTCAGAGGCAGCCCCGGACAAAAGCACAAGATGTAAATTACATAAACAGATATTGACTAAGAGCTATATCTTGAAAGATTTACTCTCTTCACTCTCTCTGCAGAAGTATCACTGAAACCTCTGCAGACAACACCACTTTCTTAAGTCTCAGAAATTGGTCCTAGTTCCTGTTTAGCACCCCTCTTTGCTCTCTGCAAGGATGTCGTGTAGCTTGCACAGCCTACTCTCATCGTCATCTTAGAGGAAATAGGGAGGCTGAAGCTTAGACTAAACAAATTAAGCAAAATCCTTGCAGCACAAGTGTGAGACCAGAGGTTTTTCACTCTCTGATGTGTCCCCTACTAACAGCTATTATTTTTCCTTTTGCAGCTTCGAAGTCTATTTATAAACTCCTGCTCCTGTGACCTTGCTCTCCTATAAGCTGCGCTCCCAGGGAGACTCTGCATGTATCCAGGCAGACTGCTTTCTCACAGTGATAACTACTCAGGTACCTTCAAATAGCTAATAAGCATTCTTAACGAGCCGTCACACTCTATTCATGGATAAACCTGGCTTTTCTACAAATATTCTTTTAGCTCTTTGAACCAGACTCATGTATCTTCCCCTCTCTTTAATTCCTTGTTTATAGAACTAATACACCAATTGCATTTGGCTGCTGGCTTTTGCCATGTCATACAAAATTCCAGACAGAAGGAATTTGAATGGGGAGAAACTGATGAAAGCAGTAGTTTTGCTCTGTGGTATGTTCCGGTTTGGAAAACAATTTTGGAAGCAGAGTAGCTTCCCTGGGGACTGTAGTTTCCTTTTTTCTCTCTGAAAAAGACTGTTTTTAGGGTGTTCAGATGACTCTGTTCTAGGCTGGTAGATAATAAGAAAAATCTCCTTAGTCTCTACTTAATTTATAATCAGATTCTACATTAGTGTTTTCTTTTGTGCTAGGAACTTGAGCTATAAAGATACACAAAATTGCTGCTGCTGCTCAGTAGGGAGGTAATACCAGACTTGAAATTAAACTCTAGCCCTAAACGCGTAGGAATACTTTGTTAGAAAAAGCAAAGTGGAGCAACAAGGAATTAGTCACTGGCTGTGTGATCGTTTGTGAGCTCTGTGTGTTCAGCAGAACTTGAAAGCACAACTTTTGAGTTTGAAGCAGAGGCTGTCGTACCCCACGGAGTAAAGGAGGAACTGGTAAAAAAGCAGTAGTTACCTCGCAGAGAGCCTCCCCACAAAGTGGAAATGCAACAGGCTCCTCAGCGGCGCTGTGTCAGATAGGAGTCCCTTTTGCTGTGATGCTTTTCCAGGGCTGGAGGGTGGTGGCTCGGAGCTGACAAACCAGCAGATTCCTTCTTCAAGGGTGCTGGTTCAGACACAGGGTCCTTAGGGCTATCTCTGCCAGGAGGAAATACCTCTCTGTAAGCACAGAAATGAGATATGGAGGTCTAAGAAGGCTTATTGAGCAATAAGAGTTGTTAAGTTGTCTAAAAAACAGACACCAGTCATGAGGTAAAACTTAAATAATTGTTTTGTGTCTCAATGTATCGGTCACTACGCAATGCTTAGAGGAATGGGCAGATGCCCCTAACCTGAAGGAAGGAGAAGTCTACCTTGTAGAAGTCTGGGGCCAACATACATTCAGAATTTAATGTGCAAGGCTTGTCCTCTTCATGCCAATTATGTAGCAAAAAAAACAGTACCAGAACCCATGTTCAGACCATTGGTAGAGTCACTGGTGCAACAAAATTGGCCAAAGTCAGTCCCATGGTTTTTGTTTTATTCTGCACAACTGAAGGAGTAGCTTAGAGAGGGGATCCATCTTAAAAGTCATCCTGAATGACAGATGACAAGTGTATGACTAAACCCTTAACTTTTATTTTATTCTGCACAACTGAAGGAGAGTAGCTTAGAGATGGGATCCATCTTAAAAGTCATCCTGAATGCACAGATGACAAGTGTATGACTAAACCCTTAAAGTAGACATGCCAGGCTCTAGTGGTATTTTCATTTTCTATTTTTATTTCTTTTTTTTTTTTGATGTAGACGTGCCAGGCTCGAGTGGTATTTTTATTTTCTATTTTTACTTCATATTTTTTTGCTCAAATGAGATTAAAGACGAAAAATTTGAACAGCCTGCATTTGCACAATACAGGCATTCCTGCCAGAGATAGTCAGAGCTCTTTGTTTCCCCACACGCTTATTTTGTCCATACAGACCATAAATACAAAATTATAATCTTCAAGTTGCAGATATCACCTGGTTTGTGTGCCCAAACAGGGGCAGCCTTAATTCTGAGCATCTTTTTGTGCTGGCACCTTCCTCTCCGAGTGTCACCAGGTGGCAGTACGACAGAAGGGCTTCCAGGTTCTGCTGTTCCAGGAGGCTGCAGAAACCACACAATCATTTTCATAATTGCATTTCATAATTGCAGCTTCCATTTCTTTTCCTCAGTCCACCTTAAATAACGAGACAGGGAAGTATCACGGCACCAAATATAAGGACTTACTTTCCTGTTTATTTACTCTCAGCACTTTGAGCATTTAGAGGATTACGTTTTCATACTCCCACCAGCCTCTGGAAGGGACGGGTTTCAGTTGGGCACCCAGCAGAGAAGCCACTTGGAAAACAGGGGTCTGCTTTGGCCACCTCACTCAAAGGTCACAGATTATAAAGGTGTCAACGCGTAGCGGAGCAGATAAAAGACTGTGAATAAAGAAAGGACCTTTTAGGGGAAGCAAATTACTTGTAAATCGGGTCAGCTTTGACAAAGGAAAAAAAATAAGGACTATCTAACAAGAGAATTTTTTTCAGTACTTTAAAAATTAAACTAGTGGATGTTTTGTTTTGAAAGGGCATTTTTCATTTAAATATAGAACGAAGATATTAGTAAGGCTGGATAAAGCATAACATAAAACAGAATATCATAAGACAAATGTAATTTGTGGGGAGTTAAAATTTTTTAGTGGGGATTTAATAGTTTTTAAAGGGTTATTTAGTTGTTTTTAAACAAAAAAAACCCATCCTATTCATACAATTTTAATGAACAATTTAGTTCTGTCTCTGTAAATTCAGTAATATAGAGATTTTAGTTACTTGGTTGGGTTTTTTTTTCCCCAAGCTGTAAATTCCCTGCAGGAACACAAGCTTAGGAGCTGTCTTGCTAAGGATTTAGAACCATGGGGAGGGGTTGGTGTTACCAATTTCTGATTTTCAAATGAAGCATCTCTATGCAGACTCATTACATTGCAGCTGCTATGAGTGGACAACATCCACAGGAGATCGTATCTGAGAAGAGATTTGTATAAATACACAGTTGGATAGTCCAAATAAGTCTGCTCCATACATTAACACTGGGGCAGGGAAAGGAAAGAAGTGTTTGTCACTCTTATCACCTTCTAGGAAACAGATATGCTTGTAAGTCAGATGTTGATTACCAAAATTCAGACCACTTTTATTAGGTTTATATCTGCTCTAAACTAAATGCTGATTTTAAAAGACTATGATCCCTAAATTTTTTGATCCAAAAATATTTTCAGGAAGAAATTTTCAGGTCACATTTTTGCCTTATACTTATATTAAACCCATTTCATTGGGCATTTTTCTTCAATTGTCTTGAAAAGTTCAGAGAGGTCAGTATTACAGTCTCCATTGTGCAGGCTGGAAACAGTGACATTCAGAATTGAAGTGACATGGCCAGGGCCACGTTGCCAGCCAGTGGCAGAGCCACAGATACTACCTGGGCCTCCAAATCCCAACTCCAGAACTCACTAATAATTGCAAATCTATTTTAATTTCATTATTTTCTCTCCCTCTGCTTAAAAATGATTTGAAATAGAAGAAAAACAGGTCAGTGTTAAAATAACAGCACAGTTGAAATTTTTAGCTCCCTTCATTTTTCACCTAGCCTCCAGTTTTCACCCTAGTTTCATTTTGAATCAGATCTGCCTAAATGACTATATTTTTCCCTGAGACAGCAGGAGGAGATAAGTTTCTGAGGATGCCAGTCTTGGTCCCCAGTGTCTGAAATATGCATGCACTGCTCTTTGGTTCTTGCCACTAAAAGAAAAAAAAATATCTCTTCTGCAGAGATAGCATTGAAGTTTTAAATAATGCATTTCTGTATCTCCTCTCTGAATCAAGGCACGTAGATGACAGATAGGATAAGTGATCGCCCAGGTTGGCACTTTAATGCTGCTTATTCATGAGGTCCTGCAGCTCCTGACTAAAGGATATATTGCTGTTACTGTTCTCAAAGGTGCAGGGAAGGTCTAGGGGTGTAGAGGAACAGATGAATGAGGGGAAAAACTGTAATCTCTCCAGGCTTTCACATCCCACCTGCCCCAGGAATGTCAGAGAAGCTCAACCAGATAAATTTTGTTGGGACATCTATGTGAGAGCAGACTGATGTTGAGCTGCAAGTGGAGGCATAACTCTGTAGATAATACAATTAGAACCAGAGACCTGGGCTGGATGGCACAGTTAACTGGGACTTGGTCATGACCTTCTTTGGACATTTGAGGTTCTGTGCTCTGCTTACATAATGCAAAATCCAAACAACAGGAACTACTCCAATAAATTCTGATCCATCCCAATCCAGCCATGTTGAAAGCCTCTGAAGACTGAGATCTCACCCCTCTGTGGTTACCTGCCCCAGTGCTGCACAACCCTCCCAGTGAAAAAGTTTTTCCTACACTCCAACTGGAGTTTCTAAGCTGAAATGTGGGGGCATTGCTTTTTGTTTTAGCATCTGTTACTACCAAGAAGTGTTTGGTTTCATAGTATTTGAAACAATGTTTGGTTTCATTGTCTTTGAAACTGACCTTTAACTCGTTGTGTGTTGCTATTGGATCCTCCATTATCCTCTTTGGCAGATTAAGCAAGTTTTTTTCCCCTCATCCCTTCCTTGTAGGCGATGGGTCCTCATCCTTGACCATCCAAGTAGCCCTTATTCAGATGGGAAACAGATTTCAAGACAAGTACAATTTAGGAAGAATTTATTTATATTTACCTTAATTATGTTACTCGGTATTTTATCTGGCTATGAGACAAGTTGCAGTGTCATCACCATTCTATTTTAGACTGGAAAATATCTACCAGATCTTGTATGGAGCAGAAACAAATGATTCAAAGTCTCTGATTTGCCCTTAGGTGTCTCCAGTACACATTACAGAAAGTAAAAAGATTTCTGTTGGTATCATTTATAAAGTTATCATCTAGGCACAAATTTAAGTTAAGCACTGGCTGTCTATACAACTAGAATCCATTCTATATGTAATTTATCTCCTTACCCCATGAAAGGCAAATGAGATGCAATACTTGGAGCCACCCTGTCTCAGTAACCCTGTGCTTGCCTCCATTACTAAAGAAAACTTTGCTTGCAGACATGTTTAGGAATACTCTCAAGCTGTAGCTGCTCCCTCGAGATTCATTCTTACATCCTGAAATGAAAGATGAATTACTCCTGACCTATTTGTGGAACATGACTGTAAAAAAAAATGATAAAGTTACCCGGAAATTGCCTAGTTTCACTCTGCAAAACATTCAAAATTATTCTTGTTTACGGTCTCCGCCTTATCCCTCATTCCTGAATGGAATTCCATGAGATCATAGTTCTGTCCTCTCTTAGTAGCCTTGATGTGTTTGGTGTATTAACTGCCTCCTCTGGGAAGCATTACCCCTGGAAAGCCCAAGATGCCATTAGGCTTATGCATTTTCTTAATTTTCAGCCAAACCTAAGGAAATTGCTCCATTTCTTATCTCATGGCCTTAGGTAATCCCTGAACTAAAGTTTTTCCTGAACTATTAATTTTTCTCAAAAATACCTTTGAGCTTCCAGTTGTTTTCAGACCTGCTCTAGAACATCTGCACAGCCTTCTCCATCCTGCATCATCAGTTTACCTGTCACAGATATAACAACTTCTCGCTGTGTCTCCTAAGACTGCCAATAAAACCACTGGTTAATGGCAGCCAGAAGACCGGTGGTCCTTTTCATCTGGAAAAACAAATGACATCACAATGGAGAGGTTTGAACTGGTCATCACTTACCCTCGAAGTAAGGGCCATATAAAAATGTCATTCCTTCTGGTCACTGCGTACTTGAAAAGCTGTCAATTTATGTCCACTCTTCTTCAGCAGAATTCCCTCAATTCCTGTATATGCAATTATTTTAGCTTGCCTTGCAGGGGCAATGCTACTGCAGTTATTGATCTCAAAATGCACACCATGGTTCTTGGTTCTTGTTTCTTTGGACCCTTTTTCATCAACTCCATTTTATACCATATGAGAACAGATTGTAACTGAATTGCAATCTAAATAAACTGGATCTGGATTTCAGTGGTGCCAAAGTCCAGGGCGATTAGATCTTGGGCTTTGATCCAGATGCATCTTGCTGATGAGTAAAGAAAATATATCAATCAGCTAGTTACAACAAGTCCTTGGCCTGCGTATGGAAGCAGAAGATGAGGAGGAGGAAAAAAAGGATATGCCGTGTAATAATTGGTAGGTGACAGCATGCTGTGTGTGCAGCCTGGGGAAACAGAGATCCATTCAATGCCCCCCACACAGATTCAGCAACTTCACTGGCCCACGCACTCTTCCGACTCAAGCATCCGACACGTTTCGTAGCCTCCAGCCATCAGCCTTGGCGCCAACAGATGAATCATATCTTCTGCCAGTGTCCCTGCTGCAGTACCTTATTATCATGATCATCCTCTGCGCTTAGATAGCACTTGCCAATCCCAGGTCTCAAAACGTGGCACGGAGATGGATAGCACCTGGGATTGAATAGCTTGCTTGCAGCCATGGGAAATGAGCTGGCATTAAGGCTGGAGGCCATGCCTCTCCGCTCTCCTTCAGTTTTCTAATCCCTAGGCCACATCACCTTCCTTCATTAAGTGTGCTTAGCAATCAACGGTAAACACTTGTGATATACAGAAGAGTTTTTCCTCATTCCAAACAGGCAGCAGATAATGAGCACATTTATTTTTAGATTCACATAAGAGACAGATCGTAGCACTTCTCTAGTACTTGGTTAGTCAGCTGATTTCTAGCCCTGTAGGTGCTTAGTGCTCTGTGATACACTGCCATTCTGGATTTGGACAAGCAAAGAGATATAACCATGAGAGCAGAGGTTTCCAACAACTGGTACATACCTTAACATCTCAAGCCATCAGGAATGTCCCTCTTACCTCAAACCTGTCAGTCATAGAAGTCCTACTGCCTAGAGCCCAGCAGCATCCTGAGTCTTTCCGAGAAGCATCTTTTTCCAAGAAGCCTGCTAAATCAGGCCACCTTTAGCCCAGCTCTGAAAAGGGATGACCAGCAACAACCATTTGCTCTTAAGGGGAAGGGAGGAACAGCACAGCAGAGTAGAGCGCAGACCCCACAACACTTAAATAAGGAGAAAAGACACCAAAACTATGGTCAGGTTCAGTCAGGAGTCCAGATCAAACACACGCACAATGATGAAGCAGGTCTAGGGTCAAGCCAGGAAAACCACCCATAGCTCATAGCCAGAATTATATTGGATGAAGCTTACAGCATCAGACAACGCAGCAATTGCTAGGGAGATCCACAGCAACAAGGTGGATACAAGGTCAAGCCAAGAAAAAAGCCCATAGATCACAGTCCAGACCCATAAAGGTGAGCTGGAAATCAATACTCCTACAAGGCAGCTTAGGCTGGAAGCAAAGCCCCAAGCCTGGGTTTATATGAAACTCCTGGGTGGTGGTGGCCAGGTGAGGTCAATCAGGGCTGTTAAGATTATTAAAGCACTTAAGGGCCACAACATGGGTTTCTGTAGTGTTTGTAGAGTGTGCATAGGTGCAAGGACAACTCTACTACTTGCTGTGACTTCACTGCGATTCCTGGACCTACATGCACAAATTTTTCTGGTGTTGTAACCCCAGGCTTAAGTAGGAAGGATACAGAAGAATCATGTTCCGAAGCAGCAGGCAGGCCTTATGCAGAATTGCCGGTGCAAGGACTCGGGCTGAGGCTCAGCACACAGCTTCAGGTACTCTCAAACTGGGGAGCCTGCCCAGATGCTTTCTGGGGCATTTCTGTCAAAATTCTCTAATCGAGGTGTTTTCAAACTCTCCTCAAAGATACCTTTGTGAGGTGAGAGGGGAGAACTGGTGTTACAGAGCTGTATCTCTGTTTTCCTCAGTTCTACCACCCCTGTACTTACTAGCTTTTATTTGGCAATGAAATATGGGGCTAATATACGCCTGGTTGGGCTGGACTAAACCAGTATCCTGTTTTTCTGCTACATGACTGAGTATTCAGAGAGAGACCTGATGCAAATACAGTGAAAGTAAAACTATCACATATTATTCCTTTATTCTTCATATCTTTACAATCCTTTAAGTGAAATTACAGCACTGAAATAATTGTCCCTACATGAACTGCCAGATGAACTTCAGTATGCTTAAATCATGTACTCTTCAGATTGCAATTGCTGTCCTTCACGAGCAATTAAAGTCATCAATACAGTTACCATTTGGAAGCAGCATCTGAGTCAGGCAAAACTTGATGTAGGGAGAATAAGCTAAATCAGCCATTACTCAGGGGTTTTTTCACCTTCTGTATCACCGTGGATTACGCTGAGCTCTCCCACCTTTTAAACAGGGGCTTTTTATATAGAAGGGTATATGATCAAAGAGCCTCTTGCCAGGAATGTGTGTTGAAGGGGCAGCTGGAAGTGGTGCAGGACAGATGCAGGGGAAGAGTTGACTTGGGCGACAGATGAAGTGCATTCCCAGCCCTGCTCCATGGGCAGGGCCCCTGTGGGATGTGTCTCTGTGGAGTCCGTACAGCTGAGGTACACACACCCTGAGAAGCTCACTGTGGGATGGAAAAGGGGCTGTGAAACTTAAGGTAAACACAAACCATTAAGATATGTTGTCCTAATCATTCTGCTCAGTCTAAGGAGTTCCGTACACAAGCTTCAGGGCCTAAACATTCCCATAAGGTCTGGTTCTTTCTAGACATTACCTTCCTATTGGACCCATTCTCAGTGTTTCCTTCAGGAAGTACTTCTTTAACTTTTCCCAGCAGGGGAACCACTTGCTGGAGGTGATTGTTTTTTTCTCTCCCAGCTGGCATTTTTTAATAGTTGTTTTTTTGGTTTTTTTTCCCCCTGACAAATAGTTTATTTGCCCCAAAGTGTACATCTGAGAAATTCAGGTCTAAATTTATTGTGTTTAAGCTGGGGAAAAAAATAGGAAACTTCTAACTTTTAAAAAAATCATTTAAATGATGTTTCTCTTTTGAAACTTGCTTTAAGAAGGGCTGAAAATATTTAAGTCAAAGCAAAACATATTGGATCAAATTGAATATTTTTGTTTACATTGAGTACTTTTTTTTTAACCAAAAAACCTTCTAAGATAGCAATTAATGTTGAACTTGGCTGTTACGTGTTTGAATGTTTTTATTTTACTCATGAACATGATAATTATTTATATAGGTCCCTATATAATGTCTTTCCCTAGAGAGGAAATCGAGCTTTCATGGGAAATAGCGTAGCAGGATGAAATGTCCCATGTTTCCCATGAGGTTAAAAGTTCAGTTAGCTTTATCTAGTGTCGTGTTTTACTGTACACACCTTTCAGCTTCCTGCTCAAACTGCAAAATGAAGTGTATAAACAGCATCAAAGCAGACAAGAAATGCTAAAAATATGGAGAGAGAGAAAGAGTTCAGTTTAAATGGTGGTTATTCACAGTACCAGGATGCTTGCAAGGGTTCTTGGCCAAGGGATCACCAGTTGGCTTCTCTTCCCCGTGCTGAATCCCAGGTAGTACAGATTATCAGTGATGAGATAACTGCAGGAGCCATGAATTCAGAACAGAGACAGCAGTTCAGATGCCATTTCTAGCCTCATCTACAAGTGTGCAAATCTGACACAGCCACCATGGACTCAAAGATTTACCATCACTGCTAAGTAGCTGGTTCCACCAGCAACTAAAGGTCAAAAACATCTTAGCCATTGCTGCAGCCTGCACATCGGGAAGTACAGCCTCTGCAACGGGCTGGAGAACCTCTTCCACTGTTGGAGATATGACTTGATGGCCAACCTTCAGTATCCGAGATACGATGGATCTTCTTGGCAGAGGAGGAAGCTGCCGCTCTCCGAAGCTTTTTGTCAATGCACCAGATACAAAGCTGCAGGACGATACTGCGGGGCAGCCTCATCCCTGGGGAGATACTTGCCAGAAGGACATGGGAGATATGACTTGATGGCCAGCGTTCAGTATCCAAGATACGATGGATCTTCTTGGCAGAGGAGGAAGCTGCCGCTCTCCGAAGCTTTTTGTCAATGCACCAGATACAAAGCTGCAGGACGATACTGCGGGGCAGCCTCATCCCTGGGGAGATACTTGCCAGAAGGACCTGCTGGGCAGGTGGGGATGGTGAGGAAGGAGTTTGTGCTGAGTAGCCCAGGTGCAGGACGTGTAAATTACTCAAATTTGATTTTCATCTAAGTATCTATATGTAGTTTATAGATACTATTTAATAGCATTTCATCAAATGTTTGTCCTTTCCTCTCTCCATTACTGATCGCAGACTTTGCATCCATCTGTCCTCCACCCAGGGAGGGGTGAGGAGTCCAAATAAAAACGATGGGTGCTAGAAAGGGGTGATGCCATTCCCCTGTGCCCATCCTGCCACAGGCTGTCAGTGCAGACGAGAGAATTTTTCCTTCCTGGCAGGGAGCAGCGGGTAGTTTCTCAGCTCCTCGGGAGGGATGGGGAGCTCAGCAGGGAGCCCTGCCCGCCGCTGCCCCCTGCGCACCCGGATTTCTTCTAAGGCACAACCTTAGCAGATGCACAAACCTTCTCGGCGTGTGCTTTGTGCCCTGTTTTTTCCCCCCTCCCCTCCTGGCTGGGGCTCGGAGAGGAGATTTCGGCTCCTGATCTGCTCCTTGTCGAGCCAAGGCGTCTGTTGAGCGCGACCGGAGGAAGATGCAGCGGGGGAGTGCGGGATCCGCGCCGCTCCCTGAAAGAGGCTTATTAATAACACCGAGGCACGGCCAATTAGCAGAAGGAGCCGGGTCCAGCCCTCGTGTCTGCGCGCTAGTGATTTATCGACGGTAATTACCGGGGGCACTTAATGCCTAGTTTGGATGGGAATTAATTCGAGGCCGGATAAATAATGCATTAGGGTTTATTTAGCCCCACGTGAAGCGTCGCCCCCGGAGCCGGAGCTGGAAGCGGAGGGAGAAGCGGCGCTGGAGCGGCGGGCGCGGCGATGAGCGGGGCGGCGGCCGGTACCGGCACCGGGCGCTGAGGCTGCGGGCAGCGGAGCGCCCCGCCGGGAGCATGCTGAGCCCCAAGATCAGGCAGGCCAGGAGAGGTGAGTGTGCCTGCCCCTCCGCATCGCCTTGCGGCCGAGGGGACCCTCTGCCGACACGGGGAAACTTCCCGGCGGTGGCGGAGACCCCCCCCGCTCCCTCACACCCCCCGAGCTGCCGGCCCTGGGGAGGGCAGGGGGAGCCAGCGGCGCTTGCAAAGGTTCGGGGAGGATGAGGAGGAGGAGGAGGGGACCTGTGCTTGGGTTCGTCTGCAATGTCAGGGCTGAGCAGCAGGGATAACTCAAAATTTGTACTCCGTCCTGGGACCCGGTGGAGCCTTTGCGCCCCTGCGGTGGTTGCCGAGGTTGTGTTTCTACCGCTGAAATCGATTGTCACAGCTGGAGGCAGTTGTGACAAGTTTACCTGCAGCATCTTGGAGAAGGAGTCTGCTGTTGCACGTTATCCCTCCAGGGCTGGAAGCAGGAGGTGGGGCAAGTCGTTCTGTGTGAGCTTGTGGACAAGACAAAGGAAGGAAAAAACCTGTCCTGGGTTTGCAACAGCTGCTTTGAGCAGTGGTTCAGCCCTGCGAGGTGTAGTGAGCAGTGTCAGGAATGCCATCAGCTGGGGCTGGGCACAGCTGGTGTCTCCACGCCAGCTCTCCTGGAAGAGATGCTCTGGCAGGGGATGTATTGTGTGATCTCCTGCTGCAGCACCAGCTCCTCGGCTGACATGGCATTTGTTGAGCATCGTTGCCTAATGGCAGTCTCAGAGGTATATCTTCCCACCCATCGGAAACAGGGGCCAGATTAATGTCATTTAGGAGCAAAAGCAGATGCAGTCAGAAGAGTATGTAAAGATTAGGTTTTCCTTCAGCCGTGCCAGCATTAGAAAATAGGAAAGTGTCACTGTTTTTAGCTGTTGTGATTCTGAGACAGGTACTTCCAGCCAAACGTCACTTTGCATCATATATATGAAAGCAGTATTACATGCTGAACAGTCTTCAAAATACGAATAGCCCATTAAATAGCTGTTAGTGCCTTGGAAGGAAGAAGTTTCCTGCCATTTGGAGGTGTCAGGATCAGAAACATACAGCCTCAGCTACAGTAAAATCATATGTACTGATTTTTTAAGTTACACAGTTTTCCAGAAGTTCAGCAAGTCTTTCATAGGTGCTGTCTCTTTGCCATCCCCTTTCTAAGGGGTGTCAGATCTCCTTCCAGTCTTTGATATATTTGTTATCCAGCATTCCTGTGGGCTGTTATAGCTCTGATGAGACAAGCTAAATGATGTGACTAGGGTGGGACAGGAAGTCTGTGTCAGAGCAAGGAACACAGGCTTTCACAACTGCGAGCCTGCCATTCTTCTGGTTTCTTCAATTCATCTGGAAGAGACTAAGTTGTATATTAATATATATTGAAGTTTAGTTACGGGACAGGTATTATTCTAGATCCTTGTGGGCTAGTGATGCTTAGGAGACAAGCTGTAGTGTGCCTTTGTGATTCAATTTCAATTTATAGCGGTGTATGTCACAGAAACACAGAATGCTGTGGGGTTGGAAGGGACCTCTGGAGATCAAAGCAAAGCACTGGTAGCTTCTTACGAAGGGTACCAAGTTGGACCTAATCCTGCAAGGTTCTTCTGTAGCTCTTGCTCACAGGAGCTGTAAATAGGCAGTGCTGAAGATGCTGAATGCCACCTGATGGTAAGTGTGAGACTGAACTGCACGTGAAATGGTAGTTCATGCTCCCTGGACTCTCAGCTGGGGTTGCTATTGAAGGTTCAGTGGTGGGCAAGCAAAGCATTGAGAAGGCTGCAAGAACCTGTTGCTGACAGTGAGCATCAATGAGGGCAGGAGATCTGTCACAAGCTGCTGTGTGAGTTTGGCTGCCTTCTGGGAGTAGTGGCTGATAGCTCTGCCATTGAGGACTGAGCCGTGTCAGGGAGGCAGTGGGATTTCTCTGAGCAGGCAGAATGAAGAGAAGGGCCAGGGAAGGATACTCTGGGTACAGCCTGTAGTTTCCCTTCAGTGTGATAGGAGGCAGCAGTAAAGCTGAACCTAGGGATGGTCATGGGGTAGATTCCTTGCAGTTGAATTACTCAAACCACCTTTTTGCATGTCCAGCTCTTTGCTTCAGGCTCCCTGCATCTGTGCAAATAGGAATGCTTCATCTGCTCCCCTTGTTCTTCCAAATCTCTGCTGAGAATGTACTTCCAAACCTTTATTTGTGGTATCTGATGCTGTCATTTTTGTTTGACTTGTGGACGGTCCTTAAGAAAGCCCCTGGGTTTAAAGACATTCAGGCTTTTGACAGCGCTGAGTCTGGACTCGGGCCTGGCAGCTGAGGTGCAGTTCTTAATCTCTGTGAAAGGTACGGTGGAGAACAGAGATAATTTGCTTTACTAGAGGTAACTGTCAAGTGTAATGCAGTCCTTGCCGTTCTATCGGCGAGTTTGCATCTGTAACTCAGAAATGTACGTTCAGAAGTACATTATGTTTCCATAAGACTTAGGAAGGTGTAAAATTTCACAGATTGAACATTTTAATGTGCATAAATGGGCCTTCTGGAAAATCATTCATCCTGGCTGGGCCTGACTGGATTTTGCATTATTTTTTTTCATCTGCACTGTTTTACATACAGCAATTGGCAGAGTCCAGGATTCTGAAATAAGTGACTGCAATGGAAAATATCTATTTTCACATCCTTTCTATGTGATGGGGCATAGAAATACCACCTTCCAGAGTAGAGGCAAGTTCCAGCGTGGAGAGCAGGGAGAGCAGTTTTTAGACTACATCCTTCAGTCTCAAGGAATGTTTCGTTGTCTTTAAGAAGTGAAAAAAATGAAGCAAAGCATTTGCTCCTTGGTTTGAGAAGTCTCCAATGGGTGATACCTGCCCAGTTGCATTTAAATATGCTGGGAAATGGAAGTTGGACTGACTACAGGGTAATGCAGTTGGTTTGTAGTAAGTGGTGTGATGGGATTGCCCTCTATAGCAAGAGCATTTGCCTGCTGACAGGATTCTTTATGCTATTCCTGTCTTCAGCACAGGCTGTCTCAGCTCTATAGGTATGAAGAATAAATCTTCTCTCCTTACAGGGACTCTGTACTTACGGGCATCCGACATTATGGAATTGTCTGCACTTTGCTGACCTGTTGCTTCTGTCTGCAGCTTGCTCATACCTGTGTTACAATATGTTGAAAACTTTCTTCACGGTCGTAATAATTAAACTTTTGTTTGTTTGTTTGTTTAATTAAAACTTAGAGCCTGGAATAAATGATGGGAGACATTTTGGCTAGCTGGCCTGCTGCAGACGAACTGGTTTTACCTCAGGTATCCTTCTGCCTGGCTGTAGTAGAACAGAGTAATTTCTCAGAGAATGAAAAAAAAGATGGAGGTACTTGTCATAATTCACTTTTAATGAAAAGTGGGCTTTAGCATGCTTGAAACGTTTCTAAGGATGTGTATAGTAATGCTGCCAGGAGGGACTTTAGAGGGTAATGTACTATTTTAGCCCTCTGGGAGTGTGCACATTTACAATGTAAGCTTCATGTGCTTGCAGCGAGGACAGCTAGGTTTTAATATTCAATGCCTTTGCGATGGTGTCATTGTATTTTTAATGAAAGTACTGTGTCTTTGATTACAGGAGCATGAATACCCTGTATTTAAACTGCTTTCTTATGGCAGTAAGGATACGTGATTGTATGATTTCTTAATCAATCTCTGTCATAATAATTTTTGAGCTGTCTGGGTAAATCCACCCAGATTTGAAAGCAGAAAAGGAGTGTCAAAATATATTTGACTTCTTTAAACTCGAAGAAAAATGGTTGCAGGACAGAGTAAAGATAACTGTTATCTGTACACCTAGGGAAAACCGTCACATAGTGCTCAACAGAAATACATGTTTTGAAAAACAATGACCAACTGACCATCCAAAAGACACATATTGGCCATCCTCTAAGAGCACATCTTATATTCAAGTCAGTCAAAAAGCTAAGGGATGTAGAATGTACTGGCTTGTCAGGGATGTGGAAGCAACTAGATATTTGAGGAAGTTGAAGAGAAAACACTATACAAGTTTGAGGAACATGTAGAGGAACTGAGGTTTGAGATCAGAAGTTGTATTTTCCTCTGGCATTAGGGCCAAACTGGTGGCATCTTCGCCCTCAGCTCCCACTGGCTACACCCTCCTTTCAGGGAGTTGGAGAGAGTGAGAAGGTCTCCCCTCAGCCTCCTTTTCTCCAGGCTCAACACCCCCAGCTCCCTCAGCTGCTCCTCACAAGACTTGTGCTCCAGACCCCTCACCAGCTCCATTGCCCTTCTCTGGACCTGCTCCAGCACCTCAATGTCCCTCCTGTAGTGAGGGACCCAAAGCTGGACACAGCCCTCGAGGTGGGGGCTCACCAATGCCCAGTACAGGGGGTCGGTCACTGCCCCAGTCCTGCTGGCCACACTGTTCCTGACACAGGCCAGGATGCTGTTGGCCTTCTTGGCCACACTGCTGTCTCATATTCTGCTGGCTGTCCACCAACACCCCTAGGCCCTTTTCTACCAGGCAGCTCCAGCCACTCTGCCCCAGGCCTGGAGTGCTGCAGGGGGTTGGTGTGACCCAAGGGCAGGACCTGGCACTTGGCCTTGGTGAACCTTGTTACACACAGCTATCCTGGAGCATGTGGGACGCCAGCACCTTGGCACCTCCAGCTTCCCAGAAAAATAATAACACCCATCTTCCTATTCCTGGAACCAAAGTAAACAGCCCTGGAGCTGTGAACTCCTCCAAACACTTCCCTTGGCCCCCAAGAGCCCACCAACATTGCTGGGAGCATGCCAGCCCCCGCGACAGGGAGCAATCAGCAGGATTAGCTGCAGCTGGCATGGCAGAGCCACCATTAACGAGGAGCCCAGCTGTGAGGGGGAGGTTCACTACCTTCCTTCTTTAACTGAGTGATTCTTTGAGGCAGGAGAGGCGGTTTCAGGAGCTGTGTGCTAGAAAGGTATGTGAGTAAAAGGCTTGGATAAAGTGCTGGTAAATATGATTTGTTTATGGTTCTCAGTTTGTGAGCTGGTGGAGGAAGGAGTCTGTGAGGTGCAGGGGAGGAAGAGGTGGCCCTGCATGTGGTGTGGGTCTGGGTTTCATCTTTCTGCTTTAGAGGAAAGTGCAGTAAAGCTGCTGGGTTGAGTTTAAAATCCTAAGGCAATGGTAGAGGGGCTGTGGAGGGAGGTGTTGCATCTGGAGCTGGTGCACTGTTGGATTAACTGCCCTGAAGGCAGTGGGAAGAAATGGGCCCAGATTAGAGGGTAAAGTGCAGGGGAGAAGTGAAGAAAGAGGGAGCTGGATGTCCCTTCTCCCCATGTGCAGCCCTAAGGAGGTGAATGAAAGAGGGAGTTTCTTTTGCTCCTTGGTCCCAGGTCACCTTCCTGGCCCTGTGCTGCTTTGGTGCAGGGGTGTGAGGTGGTGAGCTTCATTAGCAGTTGTGGGCTACAATTACTTTGTCTCTGTTGTCCTGGTTCAGTGGCCATGCGTGTACACAGAAGGGGTCAAGAAAGTGATATTTGTGGGATTCCTCCAGAGAGAGGTTCACATTCCCACTCTTGCTTTGTGGTGTGCCCCGTGAAGAAGGGCCCACACTGTTCAAAGGTGTGTAGTCATCTCATCTCTGTAGAGATGCCCCTCTTTTTCCACATAGGATCTATGGTGTGTGCAGAAGTAAGTGCTGCTTTTGGCAATAGCAGTTTTCTGCCCCTGCCTGAAGGTTCAGGCAGGAAATCACTCTCCTTAGGAAAAGCCCTGAGAAGTTTGCAGGAGGGCAGGAGCTTATTAAGCACAGGCAATCTGAATTTGAGATAATGAGCCGTGGCCTCATGTCCTGGGGAGGGGAAGGGGCCTTGAGGAAGAGCAGTAATTCGGCTCTAAGCGTAGCTGGACTGCTGGGGAGAGAACTTGTGGGGAGGGAATTAAATATTAAAAAATGAAAAAGCCAGAGGCTCTCTAATTACTTGTAAAACACCCACTGAGTGAGTACAGGGTGAGACTGGCAGGGCTGTGAAGAGCACAGTGGAAGCACTAACAAATGCTAGAACCTCTCTCCTGAGAGGAGTCACCTGCTACTTTTAGTGCCTGTATAAATGTATTCCTCTTCATTGCAAGGTTACTATCAGAATGACTTTTTTTTCCTTGCTGGCTTTGCCTTTACATTCACAGTAGCTGAGAGGCAAGCACAGCAGCGTAAACAGCTTAATTTGTGTTCTGTAGCTCCTTACATTATGGGCAGAGGTGGTTTAAGGCAACAATAAAGGCAGTTGCACGCTTTTGGGAAGGGGAAACCCCTTGATGAGGCTGCAGTATCATCTGTCTGGTGAGCTGGAAGAGGAAAGGATCTATGCCTACACTCTGCCTGGGTCCACATGTGTTTAAACTATTTAAAACTAATATGGGGGAGGAAAGCTGCTGCTGACAGCCCTTCTGATGGGTGTTCCTTCCACAGAGCTTTACTGTGTCCCCCTTGCATTATAGTAAATTGGTCTTTAGGAAGAGCTAAAGAGAAGAGATACTAGGGTTTTGCTGTGGTTGAAAAAAGTTACTTTTAATATCCTTCCTCTTAAATGCAGGTGTTTAAGAGTTATTTATGCTTCAATAAGATAGTCATCCTGTGAACTGGTAGTGAAATCTAAAGAACAAACCTATGGTATAAGGAGCTAAATGACAAGGAAACTGTATATATTAGTTCTATCTGCTTGTACCATTAGTACCATGTGCTTGGCGTGGCACAGGTATTAGTATT
Organism: Calidris pugnax; assembly: GCF_001431845.1. Taxonomy (NCBI): domain Eukaryota; kingdom Metazoa; phylum Chordata; class Aves; order Charadriiformes; family Scolopacidae; genus Calidris; species Calidris pugnax. The sequence continues at coordinate 412,572 of NW_015091110.1, forward strand.
TCTTATAAACACCTGGGTGACTGGAGGGTTTGACTGGTTTGGGCTGTTATGCTTCTGTGGACTTATGTTTGTGCACAGAACTGAGCTGAAGAGCTGCAGCCTTGACCAGGACCCTACAGTACTTGGTGCTGCATGAGCTCAGGGCGTCCCAGCTCCAGTCTGCATGTTACCATGGTCAGCATTTTTTTGTTTGCTCCACAGTCCAGGATGGCTGGGAAGGCTATTGAAAACCAAGTCTTAAAGCCATGCCTGTAGGGAGGATTACAAGAGGCTTTTTTTGCTGATTGCAGGAGGGGATATAAGGTATTCATTCAGTTTTCCTTCTGTGACCCGATTTGACTCACTAAAATAGCAGGGAGAAGAAAAACTGAGATAATTTTCTGCCATAGCAGTGAGTTACTGCTCTTATAAAATGGTCTCACCTTGTCAGAGAAGTGTGGGAAGGCAAGGCTGGGTGTATCAGCAGAAGGAAGAGCAGTGTGGGTGTCAGGGGAAGGGAGTCAGGCTTCCCTCTCCTGGCAGCAGTGGGCTGTAGCTCAGCGTGGTTGCCCATGGAAATTCAGAGATGCCTTGGCAGGTAGGCAGCTCTAACCAACCAGCTGGAGAAAATGTAAAGCTTTCAAGAGATTCTGCCAAGGTTCAGTGGGAGTGGAGAGCTGGGGCTTGTGTTTGCTAGATAGTTTTGTAGTCCATTGGGTGTAAGAAGTGGACATGCTTTATAGAGACACACCAAGTGGCTACGACCTGAGTGCTAATATCTCTGCTGAATAATCTGCAGTGGATCCAGTTGGGAACTATCAGAGGATGGTGCAGATAAAGGGACCTGAAAATTAAAGTACAGTCTTTTGCTGGGAGCAGGTTTCTGTACTTGGGCTGCCTGTCAACATGGTCTACAACTCTGATATTGCAATAACAAAGGACACAGCAGGTTGAGCTGGGGGCTCTGATCCGCTGGTTTCAGAGTCAGTTGGACAATAAGGTTACACAACTGCTTCTTATGTAATGCGTGTATAGCTTTTCTTGGAAAAAATTATGGGTTTCCAGACTTTCATTTTTCCTTTCATTTTTTTCAGCAATATCTGATGGGTGGCCATCCTTTCGTATTTTTATTTTGGCTGAAAGAAAACCAAGTCAAGGAAAGGCAGTACAACACAACACATCATCTTGGTCTGTAAAATGTTCTGAACAGACAGGTGTAGCTTTATTGAATGGAAGTAATGGAGCACAACCTGCTCTTATGGTAGTGTTTCTGAATGTGGTAAGTGTCCTCCAGGTCACAAAACGTGAGCAGGCAGGTGGTTCTGTACAGATTGCTGCTCTCTTTGGCTTGAGGGAGCTAAGAACCCTTGCCAGTCACTTGTAACTGATATCCTTCTCGTTGCCTAAATGCATCTCATCACCAGCCACTTCAAACATTCTGTCTTTAATTTCTTTGCTTATTGTGTTTCAAGATGCTAAATTCTCAGATTGTGTGGAGGAAGTGGTTTGCTTTCATTTGAGCTCGCTGGCTGTGGTATCTTAGCAATCAAATCCAAACGCAAACACAGATGTGTAACGGACACAGAAAACAAATCTAAACCAAGTATTTTATTTCCTACAGTGTGGTGAAAAGAAATGCAGTATCTCTTTCTAAAGCAAATGACTCTTGTGTTTTCAGTACATCCATTTTTTCAGGCAAAGTTTGAATTAAATAAAACAACTGAGAATATTGTTTATAGAATGCAAAACCACTTCCCGTTGTGGCTAGTACTTTAAACAAAGATTATATCAGAAATAATGCACATTGTCACAATGTCACTTGATTGAAGAAACACTAGAGCAAAGTGCCTTCGCTGTAGGACAGTTTGTCAGCCAGAATCAATGATAATGGCTATATTGATTTAAGCTAACTGCCTATGAAATTTCAAAAGATTACAACTTTAATTGATATTGAATTGCATTGACTTGATTGATTTCCATGTCCCTGACTTAAGTAGGTACTTATTGATTGCTCAGATCTGTAGTGGTGGTCAGGGCTGGGAGCAAAAGAGACCGTATAACGTTGCCAGGCAGGATTGAGCTCAGGAAGCAGGGATGGTGTGGATAGGGAAGGGAAGAAGTTGTCTCTTTTATGTACGTGCTTACGGTGGAAAATAAATGAGATGAGAACACAGGAATGTGTACACTGCTTGGAGGCAGGTCAGAGTTGCAGAGAAACTCTTGTGCAAGTGCTTGGTGCTCGGTTAATGGGGCAAGGAGGAGAAATGGATGGAGAGTAATTTTGGCAGGGCTGAGCTGGGATGGGGACAAGGATTGCTATCGCTGTGAGGAATGGCAGTGTGGCGCCATCCCATTTGGTTCATCTGCTCCTTAGGATGATCTCTGAGTTTACTGTTAAATACATTGCGACCAAGTGTGGGGTTTTGGAGGGGAGTTATTTAGCGGAGCTCAGGTGTTTTCACAATGGGCACTGATCATCATCCCACTGCTTTTGCTTGTATTCCTCCTCCCATCTCCATCTAGACAGGAGAACTTTCATATGCTAGTGCCACTACCAGTCATAGGAGTATTTTCAAGGTCCACAGTTCTGATTCCTGCCTTCTAATGATTTGGCATCTCAAAAAAAACCAGGCTGTGCTCATTGTTAGTGCCTCCTACGGGGCAGCAAAGATAGGGGTCTGCCTGGTCCTGCATGCTGTGATTGCCTTGTTTCCCTGCTCCTGAGCGGGAACGTCCTGTCGTTGGCACTTCAGTTCTGCTGCACTGTGCAGATGAATCTTATACCTTTTTCCAAGGAGAGCTTGAAATCCTTTCTACATTGATTTCTGTTTAGAACTTCTGTGTATGGCTGAATCAATAATCAATTAATGAAAATGTGAAGAGCAGAACCAAACTGTGTGGTGGTAATTGAAAAGGCATTACTGGGTCAGAACTCTGGAGCATGCAAAGTATTTGCTGAGTTGTTGTGAGTCTGATTTATTGATTTGTTTTCTTCTTTATGCTCTGCTGATTCCATAATTCTGTTAAATAGTTGAGCACTTGGAATATATATCTACCATTAAGAATTAGGGGCTTGATGTACTGGATCAGATTATCAAAGCAGATATTTTGATCCCGGTAGTATGAGGTACCTGCTGCTTTAAAGCCGGTGGTGCTCATCCGTAAAAGCTTTCTTCTGACCTCTATGCAATTATTGCATTCTGTGAAGCATGCAGTATAAACATCAATGCTGTTAATAGCCATAAATAATTCCTCCTCCTAAAAATGCTGTTGACTTACAGATGAGGTTGCTAAGTATCTCCCTAATGAAATTAACTATTACAGTCACGATTAGAAACTCGAAGGAGATGGAAAGCTAAGACAGCATGAAGAATTAGCAACTGTAGCTATTGACTAAGACAGGGTACTGTTTAAAATAAAAACATGAAGATATACATTCCCTTCACTATAATTAATAATTACTAGGTAAAGCTGTACAAATAACAACAGAGGGTGTGTGAGGGGAAATATGAGATAACATGCATTGGGTTATTCCTAAACTAGATGTTTGATGTCTTTTGTGAGGTCTGTGTCAATAGAGATGCTAAAATAAAGGTAGTAGGTTTCCAGTTAAATCTAATTTCTTTTTTGGGGAGGGCTGTGGAGGTGAAGTAGAAGAGGGTTTATATACCTATATGCAAGTCAGGAAAACTGGAAACTGCTGGGAGTTGCACGCTTAATCTGGAGAGTGCTGAGGTGCTTCTGTATGTGCTTACTGAGGTATGGATCTTTGAAATTATTAGGCTAATTGTTTAGGTTAATAGCCAAGATGTTGCCTTAGAAACATTATAGTTCCACGTGGCAAAGCAAATAATTGGAATATTTGCTCTTGTATTAATATATGTTGTAACATGAACGTGGAAAGGAATCTGGGACAGTCTGAACCAGATCATGGTTTGATCCTTGCTGCAGAACTTGGCCTGCGATGAGGCAGAGGTGGTTGCTTCAACTAAATTCTTATGGGCCTCTGCAACAGAGATTTAAATGTGAAAAGTCTGTTTTCTTATTCCATGTTTATGAAATAAGATCCTCCATCTCTTGGCAGTGATGGGGGGTGCAAGAGGAGACCAAGTTGTTCTGGTATTTTTTGTAATCACTGCTAGAGGGCGCTGTGTGGCCAGGAAGGGATGTATTAAGGCGTGAGGATCTTAGTTTTGTGGTGAAAAGTGATTCTTTATATTTTTTGCTGGATGAAAATGCCTGTCTGCGATAGCTCAGCCTACAGTGTGTAAACGTAGAGAATAAACACGGACACATCAAAGCCTGATTGAAAGTGAATACTTTATTATTTTTTTTAAATTGTTTTGGCTATATAAAAGTAATCAGAATTGAGGAGTGCTGAGTTACTCGAGTGAATCTGAAGTTTGCTGGTAAATTTCACTAATGTAGGACTAGTGTTGTATATGAGCTCAGGTTAAATTCAGTAAGATATTTTTAAGCCAAAAATAAGGGAAGTGCAATTCTGAAAAAGCTATGGCACTGCATAAGCGCTTTTTAAAAAATTTCAACTTTTTAGATAAATTTTAAAGTGAAATTAAAACCAAAATAAAAACAATTTCTTACAGAAGGAAATAGTTTTAGGTTGAAACCTAATTTCTCTTGATGGAGGCACAAGGCAAAACCTGTTATTTGTGGGTTTGTTGAGAGCAGCAGAATTTTCCTTGGCAGTTCAGAGAAATGGGAAAAATGAATCCCTTCTGCCCATTGGACAGGGCTTTCACTGAGTCTGAATTTTAAGATTAACAAAGTGATGCCACCTTCTGCCTGCAAAACTGGGAAGTTGTCAGAGGCCAGACTGGTTACAGGAGAGGTGGGTGGGTTTTTAATTGAGGGTGGGGGAGGATGACGACTGTATATGATATTATAGAAGTGGAAATTGCTGTCACTGAGGCTTTTTGGTAATGGGTGATGTGGTACCATTCTGATCTGCCCTCTGCTGACGGAAGCATTCAGCTTGTAAAAGTGCTGTTTTTATCCTTCTTTACAAAGCAGAAACTGATGGTCTGACGGCCAGGGCACGGGGAAGGTCAACGCAGATTTTATCACAGGCACCGATGTGATTTCCCTCACTGGGTTACACTGAGAATGCTTTCCAAAGATTTGACCTCAGTCTCTTGTCTGCCTCTCCTATGGCAGTTTGCTTCATGGAGAGAAGAAATATGATCAAGCTTAATGTTGCTATTGTGATTTTTTTTTTTTCTTTTAAATATTTTTCTTATTTTTCCCAAATCATGGCCCTCACTTAATTTTTCTTTGGCATATGCTGTCAGTTCTGTCACTGTGTGGTGTGGCACCAGGGCAGAAACCAGAGTGAGGTGGTCACATCAAGGCCATATGCTTTAATTGTCTGAACCCAAAAGAGGCAAAATTAGACAGTACTAAGAGGCAGAAGGTTGTCTTTGTTGTGACACGCTGAATTAGCTGTGGTGTGTCAGGGGTGCCTGAATAAGAAGCTTGCTGGGTTTTAGCCACAGCAATTTACAGTGTTAATATAAGACCTCAGTGATGTAGATTTACTGGTACTGGCCTGTAAACTGCAGCCCTCTTTTAAGTGGGCAATTATAAATTGTGCTTTAAGTTAGTTGGATGTAGAAAGTGGGAAGGACCAGGATCATGTTAGCATTAATGAAGGAAAATGGTATGAGATATTAAATAGCTGTCATTATAAGGTACTTCATAAATCCAAAGGCAGCAGAGGTGGAAAGGACCTATGAGGTTATCTAACCTGTACATTCTAGAGGGCTGGCTGCTGCCTGCAATATATAATCATTATCTGCTACTCCAGACCTGCTTTAAATGCCCCAAGCTTCAGGACTCTTACTTGCAGGCATGTGGGAGGAGAAGAGGAAGGAAAGGTTTCCTTATTCTGAAACCTTTTCTGAGATTTACATGTTTTTTTCTCTAGGTTGTCTTTTTTTTTTTTTTTTTAATTTCTATTGTGTTTTTCTACTTCAGTGTCAGAAAACCCTGAAGAGTGAGGTGACTTTAATCGTTCTGGCTAGCTACATTATCTATAGGTTATTATTCTCTTTTTGAATTTTTCTCAGTTTTTAGTCTCTTTTTTCTTTTCCTTATTTTCTTTCCTGTGGCATCTGGTTTCACTGTCCAGTCACCCCAGTAGTGGTCATGTGTGGAATGACAATATTTTCTTATACTCCTCCTTTTCTGTCCCCCCTCACCACACTTACACATCCTCACTGGGTCAATATCCCTTAATAGAGAGTAATATCATTATTCCCATGTAGAGCAGGAAGGCAGTAATGACTCTTCACAAAAAAGGGTAGCATTAAGCAGTGGAGCCTTGATGGAGGTACCATGGCAGGTAGAAGGTTGCTAGACTGAGCAGTACCAAAAAGTTGATGTTTGTCTTGTCTTTGACTCTCGTGAGCTTGAACGTACACCCTGAAAAACAAGTACCTGCTCAAAGCAGCCATTTAATGGTCTGTCCGTGTCTGAGAGATATGGAACAGTAATTTAGTCTCTCTGTGTGTTCTTATCCTTATTTCTTTGTTTCATTTACTCTGTAATTGCTTTTTCAGCCCGGTCAAAGAGTTTGGTGATGGGTGAACAGATTGGGCCTCCTTCCAGACCTTCTTCTCCAAACCCTCAAGAACGCGTGCTGAAGTGTGGCTGGCTGAAGAAACAAAGGAGCATTATGAAGAACTGGCAGCAGCGGTGGTTTGTGCTACGTGGGGACCAGCTCTTCTATTACAAGGATGAAGAGGAAACTAAACCTCAGGTATGACTGGAGAACTGTAGGGCATGTTGGTGGTGACTTCTGTGTGGGTCATAGTTACAGCTATTATCGACAACTCTTTCCAGTTGCTTTTCTTCAGCCAAAACCATAAATGCTTAAGGAGATTCAAAGGCAAGAGACGTTGCAGGGAGGGAGACTTAGTTACTACCAAGGCAAGTGGTAGAGCTTGGGAGAAGGTTTGCAGGTGTCTATTTACACACTAGGGCATGCTGAGCTCCAAATCTTAGTATGGTCATCGATGAGACTGAAGTTTGACAGGAAGAGCTGTGGAGTTCCAGGTTACAGAGGCAGGAGTAAAAAACCTTGCTTAATCAACTGGGACTCATTATCTCCCAAATAATCCAGTATTAAGAAGAGAGGTGAGCCAGCTGCTTAGGGCCAGTGTGTGTGGGTAGAGTATGTAGGTTTTATTACATGCCAACATGTGGGACTTGAGAATGGGCTGTACTATGTGTTTTAGCATGTTTTATGTACACCTGGGAGTTACTGCTTTTCTATGCAAATTTTGAGGAGAAGGAATTTACGCAAGGCTTTGTACTGTGTCTGGAAGGAGGAGTGTGCATCTGACAGCAAAAACTGATTTAGCAGACCAGGGAACAGTGTGACCTTCTACAACAGGGAAAAAATGAAACTGTATGAAGTTTGCCTTTATTAAATCTTTTAGACTTTATAGAGCATGAATGAAAGAGAAGAATAACTTTCCTGGTGCAAACCACTGGTTCAGTCTTGCTGTGCAGTGGTATAGGACAGTGTCATAGAACTGTCCCAAAGTAGACCATGGAAAGGAAACAGGCAGAGGAGAGGGATAGAATCAAAATGTTTAGGAGCTTGCAAGGAGAGAAAAGGTCAGGTGGTGGTTAGAAAACTTAATAACAAACACTAAATGATAATTGAATAAATTGAACCACAGTAGGGCTACTTAAAATGGTATTGGTTTGTCCATGGGACAGCAAAGGTGTGTGAGAAACCTTCCCGAAGCACATTTATTTTTGCAAAAGACTTAGGAGAGTCTCATTAATTATGTGCCAAGTAGCTTTAGGGCAGTTTGCTGGTGATAAAGGGTAATAGATGGTTACCGCCCTTGGGGACATGACATATTTAACTTGCAACTTTTCTAGTGGTGAATATTTTAAACATTTTTTAATAAAGTGAATGTTGCACATGTCTCTCTTAAGCTAAGTATTAAGCAATGAAATTTTAGACTGACTTCTTGCTGCTTCACATACCTTTTGTGTGTGCGTGTTGCTGGTCTAGTACCAATTCCTTACAATTTAATTTGTTTCTCTGAAACAAGTTATAATGAGAGGACAGCACTCCTGCACATAGGGTGAGGAGACTGCAGTTGTCAGTCTGGACCAGCACTAAATTCAGCATGATTTTCTCCTTCTCTCACCCTTGTATATCTACATCACTTAGTATGGGGGTGTGTTACGCCATAGGGTGGGACAAAGCTTACAGCTGAGATGAAGGATCTCTTATTCAGGTTCTTCAATAAGCCTGTAAAATATTCTTGCAGCGTTTGAGCTGAGGGCTTTCCTCATTGCTGTAGTCTATTATGCAGGATATTTCATGTAGTCATTGTTTTGACTGTCAGGCCTCTAACCAGAGTCATTGAACAGAGGGAAGATAATTGAATAAGCCAGACAATGTCCCTGTTCTGCTGCCTCCTGATGAGTCAGTACAGGCATTACAGAGTGACAGACAGCCTGGGTAATATCATCACCATCCACACACTCATTAGAGCCTGTTATTAAACTGCTTGATACAGCTGCGTGCTTAACTCTTGCACATAAATTTCACTGTAGAGTGAGAAGGGAAATGTATTTTCCCTTGTGAACCTGGCACACGCATAGTAGAGGCAGGAGCATGTTGGCTGCATCTTATGTCTTGCACTTATCTAATCAGGGATTTGGTCCATCGTTACGGACATCCCTGCTGTGTAAAGGCTACAGAGACTTGAACTCAAGGGTATAACCCGTTGTTGCTTAGGAGTCCACAAGAAACAGCTGGATTTGGCACATTTAAGACAAGCACTTTATCCTTCTGTACAGTGCATGGGGAGAGCTGGGCACTTCTGAACTGTCAGTGAACGTGATGAGGAAGCAGTTGCCTCAGGTAGTTGTGTTGGCAGGAGTTTCTTTAACCCTGTCCCTTTCTGGGGACAGGGTTGCCGTACCTTTATCACTGGAGGGGAAGCCTTTTCGTACAGGATGACATAGGACCATATCCTGACTATTCCTGTATCGGTTCCAAACAGCATCTGACTTCAGCTGGGACTGTCTGCATCCCAGAGGTGAGAGGTGCTTTTGGAACACGTAGATAGCTATTGCTTGGGATTCTCTGGAATGAAGGAACAAAGGTACAGGCATGCCCACATGGCTTTGGAAGACAGCTGTGACCCTGACAGGTCTATGTTGCAGGCCATGTATATATTTTCATCTGTTGATATTACTTCCTAAGTTCTTTCAGCTCTAAAGATACTCATGCTTCTCTTAAATCTTTTTGTTTTAAATATTAATTATGATCTGCAAGTTTGTTGGTACAGGCATCCCATATGGCTTCGGAAGACAGCTGTGACCCTGACAGGTCTATGTTGCAGGCCATGTATATATTTTCATCTGTTGATATTACTTCCTAATTTCCTTCAGCTCTAAAGATACTCATACTGCTTTTAAATCTTTCTGGTTTAAATATTAATTATGATCTGCAAGTTTGTGTGCAAAAACTAAATCAATAACTTCACTGAAAATCCCATTGATCTGCTGCCTACTTGATTATTTATATGGACTCCGGAACAGGGTCATATTCTTGATTGTTTATCTGACCAAGTCAGGTGAGATTTATGCCATAATACTTCAAAAGAGAATCTTAAACAACAACTTTTTGTTTATGGATGTTTCATTGCCTATTCTTATGAAAACCAGGACCTTAGAAGGAATTGTAGACATTTTTTCCTTTAAATTAATGCTGAAAAGGTGGAGCTGTATCTAACGATAGGAGAATGGCATAGGCTTATGGGAGTGACGAGGAGTTATTCTGTGGTCTTAATGGATGGAGTACTGCTGAAGGAGTGTGTGTTTGTGTGCTGTATCACACAGTTGCAGTCACACAGTCCACTCCATCAGACTGACTCCTGTGCCAAAGGGTAGAGGATGAACTCGCAGCTATTCCCTTTCTTAAGCATTTTCTCAGGTATCCCCATGAGGAAAGGGGGAAGGAGGGAGTGACCTGCAAAGAGCTTTTGATGCTCCTACTGACTGTCAATATATATGTGGGGTTTCAAAGTAGCTTTGGGTTTGTTTCTATTCCCAGGGTAGGAGGTAACATGCAGCCCTCCCTGATTTCCAGGGGAACAGAAGCCACTCTGCAGCTAATTCATTAATCTCTCTTTCAGTATTGACTTGGTATGATGAAAGGCTTCAGTGCCTCTGCAGGGGGCTTGAATTTTGCAACTCTAGAAAACAGTCAAATTTTTTAGAACATGTTCTGGCCACTGGATTCTGAAGATGATGTTGTATATGATACTTTTCTGTGTCTTTTTGGAATAATTTGTGATGCATTTGCAATTTTGTCATGTAGCCTTTGCAGTGTTTTCCTGTTACCTTTGGAATGCCTTCAATGTGTCTTCTAATTTCAGGGAACCTCAAAGTCAAAATGTAAGATGACAGGAGCAGTTGGGAAGGGTGCTGAAAGTTTATCCTATCCTGTTATCCTGTTTATCCTTCATTTTAAAACTCATAACCATTCTAGATAAACCACTCAGTATGGACTTTGATAAGTAGCCTTAAGTACCCTCCTACATAATGTCCTTTTTTTTTTGTCATTTTGTGCTCAGATTGTGGTCTGAGACATGAGAATGTGAAATAACAATTGACTTAGTTGAACTGTGGGGGTCTGTCCTTAGCCTGCTTTAAATATGAGTTAATTAGACTTCCATCTCTTTCACTGAGACTAAGGCTAAGTCTGGCCATGGGTTAGCTTGGGCTGTTTGATCCTTAGAACTCGGGGTTGGAGATAATTCACTGGTATAAAGCTGGTGTAGAAATTTTGCTCCGTGTTCAGCTAAAATCAAGATGTTCATGTAGTTGGTTGATCATCCTTGGCCTGGGATTCAGAATTGCATACCTCAGGGCAGATTTGAGCCCCGTTATTCCCTCCCCCCTCTGTCTTGTAAGCATTGTAATGGTGACTAAAGTGCTGTGTTAACGGTAATGGTGTGAGAATTAGGATAGTCCTGGCACCAGTTGTGTTTCTTGAGGGACTGGTCAAGAAAAGGAAACTTCCCACTCATGCTTCATGTTAAAGCTTTTCTTTTCCAAACCCTGGCTCCACAGAACCTGGTACATGGCAGGGCTATCTCAATTGGTCTTGTTAGGGAGGACAACAGTAATACTTTTAAGGTAGAACACTGCTCTCTTTTAGATTCTCCCTCAAAGTACCAGGCTCTTGAAAGGGTGCAAGGTGATGGTATCATCAAAAACTGGATTTGAACCTCCAGCTTTCTGGAAGTCTTACAGACCTCTTGCCTGCCCCTTGAGCTGCTCAGCCATCCCAGGCTCCCAAAGCCTGAGGAAGGGAGGAGTAACTTACTCATGAATTGAAGTTTATTTCTGGGGCGTGCTTTGACATATATCAAGTTAGACCTTGGGGGATTTAAACTCATTTAATCCATCATTAATTTACTTCCCAAGCAAGATGGCTAATGCAGTCTGAGCGGATGGTGGACAAGGACACATCAATCTGGTTAAATTTAGTAATATCTTTCTGCCAGTGACAGCAACTGTCAGTATTAATGCATCTGCCTCTCTGAGATGAATTGGGGTTTTTTCTACCTTTTCAGCTCTGTTTATTTAGAGATCTCCATAGTGTCCCAGGCATGTTGGACAGCTGTGAGCTGGATACTCCATCACCCTCTGGAGAAGCGTTATGTCCCCTAAAAGGGCTGGTTATACAAGATAGAAGAGCTCAGTGCAACTTTTGATACGTGCAGAGAGAAATGCCCAGGAAGCTGATCTGAAGGTCTTTGCTATATACACACCTGTGACCTAAAGAATCCTTTCCAGAGATGGGCATTCGGTGCAGGCTTTTCTTGTTCTTTGTAGGTAGAGTGAGCATCCCTCAGTTTTCCTTTCTGAAAAATCATTCTTCTGATTCTGCTATTTCCCTGCTCTTCCTCCAGTTGTTATGCTGCCAGCTCTGCTTGCTGCAACTTCATTGCCCAGCTGAATGAGGTGCACACCAGTAGCTGTACTGGTGCACAGTCCCCATTGCCAGTGTGGAAGTCCTGCATTCCTTCCGCTGTCCTGTGGCTCTAATGCATCTGCCTCTCTGAGATGAATTGGGTTTTTTCTACCTTTTCAGCTCTGTTTATTTAGAGATCTCCATAGTGTCCCAGGCATGTTGGACAGCTGTGAGCTGGATACTCCATCACCCTCTGGAGAAGCGTTATGTCCCCTAAAAGGGCTGGTTATACAAGATAGAAGAGCTCAGTGCAACTCGTGACATGTGCGGAGAGAAATGCACAGGAAGCTGATCTGAAGGTCTTTGCTATGTACACACCTGTGACCTAAAGAATCCTTTCCAGAGATGGGCATTCGGTGCAGGCTTTTCTTGTTCTTTGTAGGTAGAGTGAGCATCCCTCAGTTTTCCTTTCTGAAAAATCATTCTTCTGATTCTGCTATTTCCCTGCTCTTCCTCCAGTTGTTATGCTGCCAGCTCTGCTTGCTGCAACTTCATTGCCCAGCTGAATGAGGTGCACACCAGTAGCTGTACTGGTGCACAGTCCCCATTGCCAGTGTGGAAGTCCTGCATTCCTTCCGCTGTCCTGTGGCTCTGGTTGGTTGATTGATTGTGTTTTAAATGAGCTCTGCTATGTAGTTATCCTTCCCTTCTGGTTAAAATGAAAAAAAGAAACAAGCAACTTCAATGAGAACTGTCTCTATAGAATATATATAAAATCAAATCTTATTTTCTGCTGGCTTTTAGGCACTACCCATTTTGAGCCTGGCTGGTTTGCTTACAGGGCTTCTTAAGAGAGGGCTTAAACCTTAAGGAGGGAGAGAGAGTGAGTTACTGCCTCTTTAACAACTTTTCTTTCTGCAAAATGTAAATTGGTCCTCAAAGGAGAGCAGCTGTTCACATTTAAGTGGATTACATCTTCTGACAGAAAACAGCTATTCCAGCTTTCAAACCATATCTGAAGCTTTGAAAATCTGATCAGCTGGGATCAACTGATATCCTATTAGTTCTTATTGATACAGGTACATTTCTAGCTGTGCTATGAGCTAATGACCTGAGAATGCATAAACACCAAATTTAATTTAAATTAACAAAACAACCTTAAAAGCTTTTTTTTATTATTTTTTTTAGCCAACTTTGTGATTTTCAGGGTCCTTTTTTGTGGCTTCTTGGCATTCTTGGCTTAGGCTATTCTGAAATCTTTTCTGGTTTCAATTGTGCAACTTACATATTTAATTTTTTTTCTGCTTGTGCTGCCATTTCACCATTTCCCTAGGGATGTTCCACATACTCCTAAAAGCCGGAAGGATTTGAATTTCTGTCTGCAGTATTAAAACTTTAGGTTCTAGTTCTTCATAAGGAAGCTTTTTTAAAAGGCAAAGAAATGTGTGCCCAGCCTGTTGCAGAGTGGGGCAATGCTCTGCTCACAGTTCACTCTAGCTACCAACATCAGGCAGCTGTTAGATTTTTATGTGGACAGAACACACACAAAAACATATGATGTCCACTTGAATGCTTTACTCTTCTCCTCTAGGATGCTTTGTAGGGCTGGCAGGTGTTGTCTTTGGTTTAACTCCTCTGGTTCTCTGCTGAGCTGTCTCACATGTACCTCAAATCTGTCATGAAGAGCTTTACAGTGCGCTGCAAAACATCCAACCCCATCTTTTACCATTACACTGCACACAGAATTTTTATTTTTAAATGCAAGGAAACAAAATTGAGCAGAATTTCCTCAAAGCAAAACCAAAGGTATCTAATTTGAAGGCCTCAATACAAAATCTGACTTGAGTGGGTTTTTTTGGTTTTTTTTTTTTTGCTTTCATGATCATTTCTGCTTGTATGTTCTGTGAAAGGAACACTGCTGAACGTTCAGCATATTTGCAATGCGGATAGAGTAATGTCACTTCTGGAACTTTTACTTTCTGATATTTTTAAAATGCAGCAACACTAGGGTGGTGATGGAGATCTCTTGGATATAGAGTAGCATTTGTTGTTCTATAGACTATGAACACTCAAATTCAGGGTGTCTTGCATTTCTATCTTTTAACTGTGCATTGGCCTGCAATATGTGATTAACTGGAGTAGAGTTTTATGAATTATGGATGACGGGGAGTCCCTGCTCTGGAAGGTTGATCTGGCTTGTCAAGAGGAAGTACATTAAGGTCTGTAGCCTGATGCCACCGAGGGATGGCAAAACATGGAAGCGTTTTGCCGAATCTACAGTGACGTGGCAGGTTGAGTTCTGCTTTGTGAAGAACAAATTTGACTACTTGTAAGACATTTTCAGGCTGCCACAAACACATCCTTTCAAAGCAGCGAGTCATTTTAATAGGGTGGGTTGTCAGAACTATGATGCCAACTTGTAAACCTCCATGACTCGGAGCTTATTTCCTAGCTGAAGTATTTTCCATCTCAAGCATTACTGTTCTGGTAATTTATTTGGAGTAGTTCTTGAATGTTCTATGTTCAAAGAAAAGAATAAAACTGAATTCATTTACATTTAATACAAGCTGACTCCTTGGTTTATTACAGCGGTTTCTCCAAACAAAGCATCTGCAGGAAAAATGTATTACCAAGGGGCAAAGCCAGGGAAGTTATGCCACAACAGATGTAATGAAAAATAATGGAACTGCCTTCTCTATTTTATGGAGAAGATTGAAAGGGTCATAAGATGGGTTGTCTTTTATCAGTTGAAGCCCTGGATTGTCTGTCTCATGAGACACTAATTGTATTACTCAGTAATGTGGATCTGGAAGCTGACAAAGGGCGGAACTGGGATTTGTTTTGATTACCAGTGTTAGGATGCTCCAATCTGTCTTGGATTTGGCTGTTGCCCAGTTGGTTAGAGAGAATGTAACTGTGCATGTTTACTGGAGATATGCATGAAAACAACTGACTGAACAACTACTTCTTTTTCTGCTCAGCCAAAAATAGATGGTTTGGACCCAGTTTCCATTCCAGGGCAGTTCTGTGCAGGAGTACAAACTGCTTATTACACTCTTCATGGCTTAACTCTTGAGAGTCCCAGTTCTTACTGCCTTTTATCTGTCCTATAGTGTGTATGTCCTAAAGAGTGCTGGCTGGAAACCTTTTATAAATGTCAAAGATTAAACTCAAAAATGTGGAGAAACAATGAGGTCCAAATAGTGTGTTCACTCTTGTTTCACCCACATTACTGGACAAGAGCTTCCTGTCATCTTTTTCAGCTCTTCCATAGATGATGGTTAATTTGATTAATGATGATTAATTTGAATTCTGGCAGCCTTTGAACTCGGGAAGTAAAGGGGCTCAGATTTCTTGCTATGGAAGCTGTAGCCCCTTGGATTAAAAGGTGGTCCTATTGCTTTGCAAACCTGAATGAGCTGCTGTCCTCCCGTATCTTCCTGGGAATGTCTCTCTACTCAGAATCTCTGGAAAACAGGCCATTTTCTTCAGTTATGGAAATAAAGATTTAGAAATAGAACTTCAGCCACCTCATTGCTGCAGACTGTGACCAGAAACTAAAGGGTGAAGGAATCACAGAATGATGTGGGGTTGGAAGGGACCTCTGGAGATCATCTAGTCCAACCTGCTGCCTGAGCAGGGTCACCCAGAGCAGGTGAAACTTTTTCAAGGGATAATTAGCTGTGGAAACCAAGGAGAATCATCCATGTGTGCTCAGAGTGTTATTCCAGAGGAAAGCTCATTTAACTGGAAGTGTCCAGTGTGAGAGAAAGGACAGGTGAGGCAAGTGCATGACCAGCTTGGGCGTTTCTTGCTTAGAAAGGTGGAAGGAGACGGACTCAGTGGAAGAGTGGGGCTTAAATTTGTTAGGTCTGTTACGTTTATCTTCTTTTTCTTCACCTTTCCCTGGTGTTTGTGTCCCTTACAGGGTTTGATACTCCTGCAAGGCAATCAGGTGAACGAGCTGCCACCTAATCCTGATGAACCAGGGAAACATCTCTTTGAAATTGCCCCAGGTAGGCCAGCATTTCCTTGTACTTTAACATAACATCATCTCATTCCCATCAGTTGTCATTATGATAATCAGACTGCATTGATCACCCCTAAGCATTCAGATACACTGGCAGGAGGATCTAGAGACTGGAAATGGGGCTTGACAGATGACTCTCTGTTCCTTGTTTTGGATATAATTGCTACTATTGTACTTCATGAAAATTGGAGTTGAGATGCATCATGCTGCTTGATTTTTCTGTTTGGAAGGGGGCTCCTTGCCTGGAGTATTGTGTGCTCTCCCAGGCTGATGTGATTTTCTGGTTATAATGGAAGAAGTTGACACAGGGCACAGCACAGAACTTATAGAAAAAGGGGTGTGCAGTATCTGGATGTAATTTATTTCATGTATACTAATTGGAGAAAGGAAAAAAAACATTTCAAAATATTTCACTTTCGAATAAAAGGTTTAAGAGAATAGATGACCTGCCAGGGAAGAGAGGTTGAAATGTTGTTAGGTAGAAAATCTAATGATCTGTTGGCATAGTTTTAATGTAAAACTTCTGAAATCATTTTAGCTCCTGTGTAAATGCTTCTTGTGGACTGGCTGGTATCTCCAGGGTATATTTAGAGTTAAGTTCCCTGTTGCAGCATGGGAGCGATTGTATTAACTTTATGATTGCGGTTGGGAGACCGTCTCTGTGCACAGATTTGAATGCAGTATATTGTGCAGGTGGTTTCAGGTGGCAGGATCTACAGAGAAGAAAGCTGTTGCAGCATCGCTAGCAGTTTAAGACCAGAGGAGTGAGAAAGTCACTAGCAGTTTAAGACCAGAGGAGTGAGAAAGATGAACGGGGTTAGTCCTTCCACAGCTATCTCCCAGTGCCTGAAGACTGAGTTCCTCAAAACAAGGAAAGAGAGAAATGTGACTTTGGTAAAAATTACATGAGAGCATTGGCTCAGTCATGCTTTACTTCACAACAAGTTTTCCCCACAAACAGCAGGGTGCTGGGCTCAGTGTTTCTTGTGTGGAAGATGTCCTAGGAAGTGACATTCACTCCCTGAATGTGATGCATCTTCTGCCCCATTTTCCAAAGATTGTGCACCGTGCTGGTGTGGAAGGACTGTGGATCTGGGATGTGAAAGCACTTGGGTGGTTGTGGTTGTGAATGGTCCCGCGTGTTCTGGCAGTCACTGAGCCACAGACTGGCCTGGATGAGTTTCCTGCAGATTTGAGTTTGTTCTCTGGTTCCAGGTGGGAAAACAAGCATTCTGTACCTCTTGCCCAACCTGTCAGGTTGTATTGTAGGCTGCAAAAGAATTGTCCTGATCTGCAGGCAGCTGTTGCTTCAGTGGAATGAGTAAAGCAATGCCATGTGGCTACTTGAAAAAGGCCATCCAGGAGAATGGCAAAAAAGTGACACTGTTTGCAGCATTGTTGTGAATCCCAGGATATCTGTGTTCAGCTTGTGGTTTTGACATTGCCCTTCTCCATGTTCTCTGGAAAAACGATTCAGTCTTAGTGCACCACTGCAAAACTGAGATGTTTTCCCTACCTGCTGAAGCTAAATCCATTCATGTTTATAGCAAGCTTAGTTGCTACATGGATAGCAAGTATTGAAAAATGCTATAAATAGGCAGTCGATACAGAATGTGACTCAACACAGACGTCACTGGAGAATGTGGCCTGAAGAGTTTCCCGTTCTCTTCACAGTACATTTATTCTGTGCTGATTTTGGCATAAATGCCTTTTCTTTTTTGCATGTGTTCTGAAATGACTGTGTTCTGCATGGCTGCCAGCCTGTAGAACACCCACATAGTGAACAGCTCTTAAACGGATGCCAGAAAGGAAGGGGACCTACATCATTATTTTCCATCACTTCTCATCTTTCCCTGTGTTGGGTGTACAGCCATGAACATATCTCTGCCTCAGTTTCCCCCCTGTAAACTAGGACTATATAGTTTCTATAGGGATGATTTTTTTTTTTTTAAGTTGTCTTAAATAAGTTGGGAATCTTGTGAATACAAGTCCATTCCACGGGTGTAAATATAGATACAGGATGTTACTGTGCTTGTGAGTGGCAGAGCTTTAACTAACAAAATTAAGAAGTAGCATTCCTAAAATGTTCCCATAGTGTCCTGATACCAACTTATCTGGCAAAGAGGAGAGGCTGAGATCTCCCAGCAAGGAAATGTCCAAAGCTTTCTGAAGTCTGTGGTACCAGTTAACTCCAAAAAAAACCATTTTGTGACCAATAGCTCAGGCTTTCGGCATCCTTATTGCTGGAAGTGTCGCTGGGATCTTCCCACCTTTCCTCTCCTGTGGACTGTGTACAGCTTGGCTGTGGGAGCTGCTTCCTCAGAGTGAGGGGACCAGAGTAACAGCATGTCCCGGGCTGTAACAGAGCATGTATTGATTTTTTGCTGAGTAACAAGAACTAATGATGGGCATTGTTTATTATTCATGTTTCATCAAGTTCATTTCTAAGCTGTATAGTGCAGCTGGGAGAAGGGTTAACTGGGGACACCAGAGTCTGCAGAACAGTTCTACAGTCAAACCAGTGTTAGATCTGGTGGGCAGGACTTTCTGAAGCACCTCCTTTGGCAGAGATGTTCCCTATCCTCTTTTCTGGGGAAACTATGTAAATTTCTGAACCCTTTTTAACCCATTCATGCTTTTTTCCCTTAGAGCTAGTGAAGTCCAAAGTGGAAGGGCAGGATAAGCTGTAGGCTCGAGTTACTCTTACGTTCCAGTGCCCATTAGCCAGGTAGGGGAGAATGTTTTTATAAAATTATCAGAGTAGTATGAGGTCAGGTGCAAAGCTCTAACCATTTGGGGTAATCATCACACAGCAGCTGGTATTCCTGGATGGAAATAACCACTGGATGTTGCTTGGGAGAGGAATTCAGATCTGGTAACAGAAAGAGCTGGTGACTGATTACTTGGGGCAACAAAAGAGCTGTGCGTTTGCCTGGGGTGACAGTGCATTATGCAGCATGTAAGAAGCACAGGGATTCATCTCTGAGAATGTTTTAAAGAATATTTATGGCTTAAATACTCTTGAGGTCTCACCTTTTAGGAAGCTGATGCTTTTAATGCCCTGTGGCAGGTAGTCTGCCTGGTTTTATTCTCATGTCTTTGCAGCGCTATAAGATGAGACACTCAAGTTTCTCTGCAGATTCAGAGAGAATTCTCTCTGATACAGTAAGATTTTCAGAGTCAAGAAAGGAAGTGGTAAAAAGATTCAGAAGTTAAAATGTGAAAAGCATTGTCTTTTGATAGTTGGTAAGAGCCCTTGCCATACTTGATTGGAGAATAGTTTTTCTTTGTAGAAAACTTGGTGAGTTTTAAGAAGACTCTTTTATTCTGCTTCAAAATGAATTCAATTGATCTTTTCATGGAGAGTAAGAGAAGAAAGATAAAAATATGAACAAGAAAAATTCCATGGATTACCCAGTACCTCTTTGGCGAGCATCCTCTCCAGTGATGCAGGAGACCCAAATTTCTGTTCCACTGGGTTTAGATTAGGAACCAGGATCTGTCACCTGCACAATGGGCAGTGACTGAGTGACTACCATTTGGGTTTGTTTTTTTTTTTTTTTCCGTGGGGAGGAAGTTTTTGTTTAATTTTTCACTATGAAAGCCTTCTAGAGTAATGCTGTTGTCCAAAGAATATTGTGTGGGGTGACAGTGCATTATGCAGCATGTAAGAAGCAAAGGGATTCATCTCTGAGAATGTTTTAAAGAATATTTATGGCTTAAATACTCTTGAGGTCTCACCTTTTAGGAAGCTGATGCTTTTAATGCCCTGTGGCAGGTAGTCTGCCTGGTTTTATTCTCTGGTCTTTGTAGTGCTATAAGATGAGACACTCAAGTTTCTCTGCAGATTCAGAGAGAATTCTCTGATACAGTAAGATTTTCAGAGTCAAGAAAGGAAGTGGTAAAAAGATTCAGAAGTTAAAATGTGAAAAGCATTGTCTTTTGATAGTTGGTAAGAGCCCTTGCCATACTTGATTGGAGAATAGCTTTTCTTTGTAGAAAACTTGGTGAGTTTTAAGAAGACTCTTATTCTGCTTCAGAATGAATTCAATTGATCTTTTCATGGAGAGTAAGAGAAGAAAGATAAAAATATGAACAAGAAAAATTCCATGGATTACCCAGTACCTCTTTGGCGAGCATCCTCTCCAGTGATGCAGGAGACCCAAATTTCTGTTCCACTGGGTTTAGATTAGGAACTAGAATCTGTCACCTGTGCAATGGGCAAGTACCCTGAGTGACTACCATTTGGGTTTGGTATTTTTTTTCCGTGGGGAGGAAGTTTTTGTTTAATTTTTCACTATGAAATCCTTCTAGAGTAATGCTGTTGTCCAAAGAATATTGTGTGCTCCACTTAAGTAACACCAACTGGTTAGTCCTCTATTTACGGGTGCAAATCCCAGAATGATATGGGGTTGGAAGGGACAAGCTGTTGACATAGAGTGTCCATGGCATCGCACAGACCTGCAGGAGATGGTGGATGGTCTTGGTTTTGCAGTGGAGGGCACTGTCTGATCTGTGTTTAACACTTCAGCTGCAGAATCTCTTTTATTTTTTTCATGCAATGTAATCGCAACCCCAGACTCCATGGAAGTGTGTATCCTGCACCTCCACACCTAAAAATTGTTGATATCTTTCGCAGACTTGGAGCAAAGATGATTGCCTATGCTTCATTCACAAGTAGAAGGTTGTTTTCAAAATTTTAAAAGTCAAAGCTCTGTGACGTGTCTCTTCTGTTAATTCTGAAGACTGAGCTCAGTATGGGCAGCTTGCCCTTATGAAAGGGGTCTGCGTTCAACAGTGACTGCTTTAAACCCAGACTGGTGGTTGTGTTCTGCCAGAAGTTGGGCTGGGGCAGAGTAAAATGCCTCATCCGGGAATTTTAGTGCAGGGTTTATGTAGATGATGTTTCACTGCCTTGTTTGTTCTATATCAAGTAGGAAATCGAGAAAGGCAGAATGAGAAGGCGGGAGTCCTAACTCTTCTAGGGACTGTAATTGTTGATGACTCGTTCTGTGGGGAGTCTGTCGGTGTCACTGCAGTGTCTTGCAGAGCAGTTGGAGTGGCAGCTTGTTTGTCTCGTCCCAGCGGGGTGAAGGATTCCTACAAAGCAGTTTGCTCTGTGGTACGCTGCAATGTCTCAGGTGATCAACGCCAATTAAGTCATTTTTGTGGCCTTTTTATCTCAGTTCCCGTTGAGATGGTGTGTAATTAAAATACCTGGAGGGGAAATTAGGAATTCAGACATTAAAAATTATTCCATGTTCTCTATTATTCAATGCAAATTGCAATTCTAACTAACAGCAGGAAACTGAGTTTGCTGCTGGTAATTAAATTTTCTCCTGAAGTCTACAGCTGATAACTGACTGTGCATATCTGAATATGTGATGATGTTGATATTTGAGGGTTTTATTTAGGTTTGTGGGATTTGGCACTCAGAGTATTGACTAGGGAATTCACTAGAATTTTGGCAGCAAAATTACGTGGGTCTGGGTCCTACTAGAAAGAACAAGACCATGTTATTTCAGCAGCACGTTGTGACCCTTAGCAAGTGAGAGCTGTTGACATCAGAGTGTCCAAGACATTGCACTGACCTGCAGGAGATGGTGGACGGTCTTGGTTTTGTAGTGGAGGGCACTGTCTGATCTGTGTTTAACGCTTCTAGATGTCTGAAGTGCAGCTGTGGGCATGCAAATATTTGTACGTTACTGAAAGTGATAACTGTCTTTTGCAACATTAGATAGATTTTTCCATTTATTAAGGAGGGGAAAACCTAAAATGTCTTCTCTGAACTGTGTTTCCGAAGGCATGCCCAGAATGATAAACTTGCCTGCCTTCTTTGCAGTCACACTGTCTGGAAACCTTATAGTTTGTGTTGAAGACCTGCAAGGCAAGAAAGCCTTAGCCCAAAGATAGTGACAGGTACGTCTGCTTGGCTTTTGTCAGCTGCAGAATCTCTTTTATTTTTTTCATGCAAGGTAAGCATTGTTGATACATCCTTGTGTATGTTCTACTTGCTCCATGTGCTCCTGAGCACTAGATGGTGCTGGTTCTTTCCACGTTGTTCTTGGACATTTGCTGTCAATTATGGTGTATGCCCTGAATTCTTGAGCGTGTTCATCCTGCAAGAGGAAATTACCCACCCCACTGTGTGGGGGAGCATCTTGAGCCCAGGCCTCCCCTATGTCAGGTGAGCTTACTGACCCAGGGGTTACTCACCCTCTTGCAGTATCTGTCTGTTTTCCTCCTCCCCCATTCTGAGCCTGATAAACCTATTTTTCAAAATATCTCTCTTCAGACTTTCCCAGTTTTAATGAATTGGCATTTGCCTCTTCCATCTGGGTGTGGGGGTGAAGGAGTTTGATCAAACCTCTGGCTGTGTTGCTGTTCAGAGATCTGCTGGAAAGACCAAAGAGTACTAATTGTCTTCCTCGGGGTAACTTCTTTCCTAATTGTACTGAAATTCTTTTATCTGACTGAAAAAAAAAGGTCTGGACAGACCACAAAAACTCTTGATAGCTTCATTTAGCATCAACAGAAGTATCAATCAGCTGCCAGTACTTCTAGGCTTGTTCTATAAATGGACTTGAGTTAAACAACTATTATATGAGTAAATTAATGTAGAGATTAGATGCTAAGAACTCAGATCTTCTGCAAGCAAGGTGTCTCTGCTACTTATCCTTCTGATCTCCTGATCTGTACTTGATCCTGATCCCGGAACACTTGACTGTACTATGTCAATGAATATTTCTGGAAAGAGAATGTGAAAAAAAGGGACTGAACTTTGCCCTCGGAATTCGTGTAACCTCACTGATCTCAGGGGTGGTGAGTTCAGGCCAGTGGTAGATCCCTACAACTTGACACACACACGGTTGCCTACTCAAGGTGATGACTCATTGCTGGTGAAGGTCATCCCACTGCATCCAGGCTTTTCTACAGAAAGGTTATTAGGCTCCTCTTTCCCCCTGAGGGCTCTGAGGCTCTCTGATACTTGAGAATGTTTTGGCTCACCGTATATTATCAAATTAAAACATCTTGAAGGGCATCAGGAGGCACCTGCAACCCATAAATTGCTTTTTGCTTTGTTTTTTTCCCTAACATATGCAATGCCCAAGGCTTATGTTTGCATTTGGCAAGCAAAGATCCCGCTTCATGAAATAAACAAGATCCTGCCTTTGTTTCATTAGAAGTGTTTGATCTACTCCAATTTATACCGTATCCATCCCCCAGTGCTCTGGAGCCCTGGGCAGTTGAAAGTAGGGCTGGAAATGGGCTGTGACAGCAGATGTGTTCTGCTCTCCTGGAATTTAGGTCTCTAGGAGAAGCTCTGCAGCTAATCCCTGAGGAGTAGCACCTACCTGTCTTTAATGCTCGTGCTGGCTTTCAGTGGGAATGCTGGTTTTAACAACTTCAATTGCAGCAGCACGAGTCCTGCTGGGAAAGGAGCGTGGGGTTTGTGGAGTTTCATGAATAGCTTTTTCTGCTGGTGCAGATCATTAAAACATAATCTCTGACTATTCTTGAGCAGTTTCCTTTAACCCATTGTATTTGGGTGTAGAAACACGGCTCTGTAAGATGATGGCATATTGTTGCTGGGATGTACAAGGCAGCGTTTGATCCCATCAGGTTGGCTTTTTTAGTACAAATTAGGTAAGATTTTTTAAACTCTTCCTGCTGAGACGTTCCAGAATAAGTGTTCCTATTGAGTATTCTGCCTTAAGGATAATATATTAAGCCCTAAGGCATGTGTGGTTAGTAGAGACTTTTTTTTTTAAAAAAAAGATTTCTGTGCAAGAACAGCTTTGTTAATTAAAGATATGCTTATCAAACTGTCAAAACGATCAGTTATATAGTAACTTCCCTATATTTCTTGCTAATTTGTCAAAAAGTCTTCAGTGCTGTCTCGCTGCTTGTATGCTCTGGTGCTGCTGTTGCAGGTTCAGCTTTGTTCAGTCCCAGAAGCAGCTGTGTTCCTGTTTGCAATAAGAATGAGTGAATTCTCCACAAGATTTATGCAATGTTTGGGACCCCTGAGGCTAAAAAAGTCCTCTAGTTTAGTAGGTTAGCATGATGAAGTAAATAAAATAAGACACATATATGGCAGTGTATTTGCTAGCACACAACAAATTCTAGCAGTGGTAAAAATAAGTATTAGAGGTCACCATCAGCATCAGCAAGAAAACACTGTGCTAAAAGGAAGTTTCCTGCTTAGGTGCCTGCTCCACAAATATTTTACCAGCTCAATAGTCTTACTGAGGTGAGTTGATCTCTGAGTCTTGTGGGAGTGAGCCCTTTATTTGAAGTTCATCTGATTTGCCTTGTGTGGCTCAGTGGGTTAATTCTTGTCCCCAGCTGATCTGGCACAGTCATATTAAATTGCAAATATAAGGCATTGTAGGTTAATTTGCAGGGTTGTGTTGGCTGTGTGAGCTGGAGATGCAATCAGGGTTGTTCACTTTTTTCCTTCAGTGTTCCCAGGGCCTGCTTTCCTCTTTATTTCCTGTACTTGAGCTATTTCAGGGTCAGCATGTCTGCTGAGTGTATTTTCTTAGCTCTGATACAAGGAGAAGTAAATTGCGGATTTTCAATGGAGGGATGATGATTCTTTGTTTGTTGAGGTGGTTAATTTTTTTTAATGTTCTGTGGATCCTGAACCTGTCAGTGGATGAATGTATCTGCCTGCAGAGCTCGCGCTTTAGAATAGCAAGAATAAAGAAAACATCTTTTTGTTTCTAAATGTAGAATTTTGGGGACAGGGAGAAGTAACTGAATTTTTTGTGTAGCTGCTGTACTCCTGCTGTTGTCATTACAGAATTGCTGTAACATCTGCAGCATTTAATGGCTCGTGGCTTTACTCTGTCACTTCCTACCTGCTTTGAGATGCTGTGGGTTTGCTTCCTGCGGTGTGTGCAGTGGGTGGGGGCTATGCAGGGTACAGAGAAACACACACACACACTCTCAAACTGTGTCAGTCACATTGTGTTCACTCTGAAGAGAGCAAGAAAGTCTCTAAACTGATGCAGGATTGCACATAAGTGAAAGAAACTAAAAATTGTTTTCAAAATTTTAAAAGTCAAAGCTCTGTGACATGTCTCTTCTGTTAATTCTGAAGACTGAGCTCAGTATGGGCAGCTTGCCCTTATGAAAGGGGTCTGCGTTCAACAGTGACTGCTTTAAACCCAGACTGGTGGTTGTGTTCTGCCAGAAGTTGGGCTGGGGCAGAGTAAAATGCCTCATCCGGGAATTTTAGTGCAGGGTTTATGTAGAAGATGTTTCACTGCCTTGTTTGTTCTATATCAAGTAGGAAATCGAGAAAGGCAGAATGAGAAGGCGGGAGTCCTAACTCTTCTAGGGACTGTAATTGTTGATGACTCGTTCTGTGGGGAGTCTGTCGGTGTCACTGCAGTGTCTTGCAGAGCAGTTGGAGTGGCAGCTTGTTTGTCTCGTCCCAGCGGGGTGAAGGATTCCTACAAAGCAGTTTGCTCTGTGGTACGCTGCAATGTCTCAGGTGATCAACGCCAATTAAGTCATTTTTGTGGCCTTTTTATCTCAGTTCCCGTTGAGATGGTGTGTAATTAAAATACCTGGAGGGGAAATTAGGAATTCAGACATTAAAAATTATTCCATGTTCTCTATTATTCAATGCAAATTGCAATTCTAACTAACAGCAGGAAACTGAGTTTGCTGCTGGTAATTAAATTTTCTCCTGAAGTCTACAGCTGATAACTGACTGTGCATATCTGAATATGTGATGATGTTGATATTTGAGGGTTTTATTTAGGTTTGTGGGATTTGGCACTCAGAGTATTGACTAGGGAATTGACTAGAATTTTGGCAGCAAAATTACGTGGGTCTGGGTCCTACTAGAAAGAACAAGACCATGTTATTTCAGCAGCACGTTGTGACCCTTAGCAAGTGAAAGCTGTTGACATAGAGTGTCCATGGCATCGCACAGACCTGCAGGAGATGGTGGATGGTCTTGGTTTTGCAGTGGAGGGCACTGTCTGATCTGTGTTTAACACTTCAGCTGCAGAATCTCTTTTATTTTTTTCATGCAATGTAATCGCAACCCCAGACTCCATGGAAGTGTGTATCCTGCACCTCCACACCTAAAAATTGTTGATACATCCTTGTGTATGTTCTACTTGCTCCATGTGCTCCTGAGCACTAGATGGTGCTGGTTCTTTCCACGTTGTTCTTGGACATTTGCTGTCAATTATGGTGTATGCCCTGAATTCTTGAGCGTGTTCATCCTGCAAGAGGAAATTACCCACCCCACTGTGTGGGGGAGCATCTTGAGCCCAGGCCTCCCCTATGTCAGGTGAGCTTACTGACCCAGGGGTTACTCACCCTCTTGCAGTATCTGTCTGTTTTCCTCCTCCCCCATTCTGAGCCTGATAAACCTATTTTTCAAAATATCTCTCTTCAGACTTTCCCAGTTTTAATGAATTGGCATTTGCCTCTTCCATCTGGGTGTGGGGGTGAAGGAGTTTGATCAAACCTCTGGCTGTGTTGCTGTTCAGAGATCTGCTGGAAAGACCAAAGAGTACTAATTGTCTTCCTCGGGGTAACTTCTTTCCTAATTGTACTGAAATTCTTTTATCTGACTGAAAAAAAAAGGTCTGGACAGACCACAAAAACTCTTGATAGCTTCATTTAGCATCAACAGAAGTATCAATCAGCTGCCAGTACTTCTAGGCTTGTTCTATAAATGGACTTGAGTTAAACAACTATTATATGAGTAAATTAATGTAGAGATTAGATGCTAAGAACTCAGATCTTCTGCAAGCAAGGTGTCTCTGCTACTTATCCTTCTGATCTCCTGATCTGTACTTGATCCTGATCCCGGAACACTTGACTGTACTATGTCAATGAATATTTCTGGAAAGAGAATGTGAAAAAAAGGGACTGAACTTTGCCCTCGGAATTCGTGTAACCTCACTGATCTCAGGGGTGGTGAGTTCAGGCCAGTGGTAGATCCCTACAACTTGACACACACACGGTTGCCTACTCAAGGTGATGACTCATTGCTGGTGAAGGTCATCCCACTGCATCCAGGCTTTTCTACAGAAAGGTTATTAGGCTCCTCTTTCCCCCTGAGGGCTCTGAGGCTCTCTGATACTTGAGAATGTTTTGGCTCACCGTATATTATCAAATTAAAACATCTTGAAGGGCATCAGGAGGCACCTGCAACCCATAAATTGCTTTTTGCTTTGTTTTTTTCCCGACCATATGCAATGCCCAAGGCTTATGTTTGCATTTGGCAAGCAAAGATCCCGCTTCATGAAATAAACAAGATCCTGCCTTTGTTTCATTAGAAGTGTTTGATCTACTCCAATTTATACCGTATCCATCCCCCAGTGCTCTGGAGCCCTGGGCAGTTGAAAGTAGGGCTGGAAATGGGCTGTGACAGCAGATGTGTTCTGCTCTCCTGGAATTTAGGTCTCTAGGAGAAGCTCTGCAGCTAATCCCTGAGGAGTAGCACCTACCTGTCTTTAATGCTCGTGCTGGCTTTCAGTGGGAATGCTGGTTTTAACAACTTCAATTGCAGCAGCACGAGTCCTGCTGGGAAAGGAGCGTGGGGTTTGTGGAGTTTCATGAATAGCTTTTTCTGCTGGTGCAGATCATTAAAACATAATCTCTGACTATTCTTGAGCAGTTTCCTTTAACCCATTGTATTTGGGTGTAGAAACACGGCTCTGTAAGATGATGGCATATTGTTGCTGGGATGTACAAGGCAGCGTTTGATCCCATCAGGTTGGCTTTTTTAGTACAAATTAGGTAAGATTTTTTAAACTCTTCCTGCTGAGACGTTCCAGAATAAGTGTTCCTATTGAGTATTCTGCCTTAAGGATAATATATTAAGCCCTAAGGCATGTGTGGTTAGTAGAGACTTTTTTTTTTAAAAAAAAGATTTCTGTGCAAGAACAGCTTTGTTAATTAAAGATATGCTTATCAAACTGTCAAAACGATCAGTTATATAGTAACTTCCCTATATTTCTTGCTAATTTGTCAAAAAGTCTTCAGTGCTGTCTCGCTGCTTGTATGCTCTGGTGCTGCTGTTGCAGGTTCAGCTTTGTTCAGTCCCAGAAGCAGCTGTGTTCCTGTTTGCAATAAGAATGAGTGAATTCTCCACAAGATTTATGCAATGTTTGGGACCCCTGAGGCTAAAAAAGTCCTCTAGTTTAGTAGGTTAGCATGATGAAGTAAATAAAATAAGACACATATATGGCAGTGTATTTGCTAGCACACAACAAATTCTAGCAGTGGTAAAAATAAGTATTAGAGGTCACCATCAGCATCAGCAAGAAAACACTGTGCTAAAAGGAAGTTTCCTGCTTAGGTGCCTGCTCCACAAATATTTTACCAGCTCAATAGTCTTACTGAGGTGAGTTGATCTCTGAGTCTTGTGGGAGTGAGCCCTTTATTTGAAGTTCATCTGATTTGCCTTGTGTGGCTCAGTGGGTTAATTCTTGTCCCCAGCTGATCTGGCACAGTCATATTAAATTGCAAATATAAGGCATTGTAGGTTAATTTGCAGGGTTGTGTTGGCTGTGTGAGCTGGAGATGCAATCAGGGTTGTTCACTTTTTTCCTTCAGTGTTCCCAGGGCCTGCTTTCCTCTTTATTTCCTGTACTTGAGCTATTTCAGGGTCAGCATGTCTGCTGAGTGTATTTTCTTAGCTCTGATACAAGGAGAAGTAAATTGCGGATTTTCAATGGAGGGATGATGATTCTTTGTTTGTTGAGGTGGTTAATTTTTTTTAATGTTCTGTGGATCCTGAACCTGTCAGTGGATGAATGTATCTGCCTGCAGAGCTCGCGCTTTAGAATAGCAAGAATAAAGAAAACATCTTTTTGTTTCTAAATGTAGAATTTTGGGGACAGGGAGAAGTAACTGAATTTTTTGTGTAGCTGCTGTACTCCTGCTGTTGTCATTACAGAATTGCTGTAACATCTGCAGCATTTAATGGCTCGTGGCTTTACTCTGTCACTTCCTACCTGCTTTGAGATGCTGTGGGTTTGCTTCCTGCGGTGTGTGCAGTGGGTGGGGGCTATGCAGGGTACAGAGAAACACACACACACACTCTCAAACTGTGTCAGTCACATTGTGTTCACTCTGAAGAGAGCAAGAAAGTCTCTAAACTGATGCAGGATTGCACATAAGTGAAAGAAACTAAAATATTTGCTCCCCAGACTGCTCCAGAAGGGAATTCTGACATAATTTAAAAAAAAAAACAACAACAAACATATCTAAATGAGAGGGCACCATTGTCCCAAACCACACTATGTGCTGATGATCCTATAAGGCCTCCCCGCTGCCGAGGTACCTGTCAGAGAGGGTGGTTTGACTGCTCTGTCAACACACTGTGCTGACTTGAAAATACCAGCTGGAAGTCATTCTGGGGAGCAAAGGTAAGAAAAATAAAACACATTTCCTTTTCACACAGCCCACACAAAAGGGGGAGAAGGGAGGCAAAGCTGGTAACGTGCTGTTCCAGCATCCCAAAGGAATTATACTGTTGTACTCAGGAAAGCCCTATCTGGGGTGTTTATGAAAGCGTGCCTCTGAATGATGCACTAATGCCAGTTTGAAGTTGGCAGCTGCCAGACAGCTGTGAGGGGTGATCAGGAAACCTCCCCCCAATTTGTCTGAAATGCTTCAGGGATCACCCGTGTGCTATCGGTGAGAACCAGCTCCCACTGGGCTTTCTGAACTTCAGAGGAGGGAGGAGGAGGAAGAAATATGGCAAAAATGTAGCGCCTGGGGCATAACAAGATTTATACTTTAAATAAGTCGTCCTGCTATAAAGTAACAAGAACTTAATGTTACATTGTAAAAGCTTTCTTTAGCTTTAAGTATTTCCAAAGTACTGATTAAGTATGGTGAGTGGGGGAGGAAGGCTGGGGTGTTGAAGTGACTTACATGCTCTTTTTCAAATGATTTTCAGATTCTTATCCTCCACACATGCCTGTACTCAGCCTTACCTCTGGGCAGGGCCCTATCAACAGGGTTGCTCCCAAAATATCTGCCTGACTGTGAACTTGATGATAAGGTTTGAGTGTGTTGCGCGGGAGCTTAGGCTAGGCCATCACACAGGTCCCTCTGGGACTCAGTGTTTATGAATAAATTTTAGAAGATGCAAGTTGCCACAGGGAAACAAACTGCTCTGACACCTGAATTGTTGAGAAATATTGACACTAATCATATAAAACATGGAACGCATGCAATTTTATTACTTCAGAGTGTCCCTGCAAAGCAGAATGGCAAACTAAGGAATTAATTTTGTGGTTTTAAAAAATAATAAATTATAAGAATATCAGTCTTTTTTCCATCGGTTCCTGTTGTTCTAAGAAATTCATTAAGCAAGGGATGGATGTGGAATCTTTGGCATGTCCAGAATGTGTGGGATTTTTTGTGATGCAGGCTCTTCTAATAGACAGGATCCTGTAGATGCTTGGGTATCGGATTTATATGCATTTCAGGGAATTGGAAGCAATTCCCCTTTCCCAAGAGCTTTATTCTTTGTAGAGAAGTTAATTCCACTGAATTTGAGTGACTTGAACACAGCCTGTTTGATCTGGTTAAACTTTTTTGGCTTAAAGGGGAAGTATCATGACAATTTTGATTGAGACTTAGTTATTAACCGGCATGGCTGTGTTTCACCTTTTCTGTTGATTTTTTTTCTGGGAATAGTTTTAAATACCTGTACTAGTTACTTATAGGTATAGCTTCTCTATAGGACGTGTATGAGTATGCCTAGGTGTATCTTCTGGTATGTAGAGGACATCATACCATTTTAAATTTCACATTGCACTGCATTAATAGACCTGAGCTGTGCCAGTAAAGAATCAAGTTCTGAGTTTACATTATTAACACTAGAAATGACATTGGCTTTATTATTTTAGTAGTCTGTTTCTAGACAGTTGTAAAATACCAGATCTTGGAAAGTCCTCCTTTTTACTAGAAGCACCTGAAAAGGCTGTATTTTGCACTAACATTTTCCATCTTATTTTTAAAAAGACATTAAGAGGAGCTTGGCTTGCTGAAGTGTGGCTAATCTGTGTTGAATTTAGTGGCATTGCAACAACTTTATTCTCCTTAGTTTAATTTAAGCTTTACAGCATCTCTACAGCACCCATCGCGGGGGCTCTGCTGGAGGCACTGGTCCATAAAAGCAGCGAGGCAGCTGCAATCAGGGTGATGCTCTGGTTTGTGTAGCACGTTCTGATAAACTTAATCTTCCCAGTTTTCTTCATGCACTCTAATTGAAATGGATATGATTTCTTCCATTAGGAAGACAAAGTTCAGGCCACTTGTAATTATAGAACTGCTCCTTTTAACAGGCTCTAAATTTATTTTCTCCAAGTTTGTGTCTTCTGTCTCTGTTGTGGCAGGTGCACAGTCCAGTGCAGAGATGTTCTTCCAAAGTCTGGCTTTGAATCTCAGCCAGAGGAGATAGATGTCTTTGTAACTGCAGGATTAGGTGGTGTATTCTACATCCATAAACCATTGCGCATCTAATTGAAATCTACTTAAGAAGATGTTGATATCCAGGCCTCCCTGTGGTACCAAGGATGCTATACATCATGTTGAACTCGTGAAGCGTTGTTGTTAGTTCTGGGCTTTGTTTTTAATCACCAGCTGTCTGACACTGGGGAAAACTTGGGGAGCAGGCAAGAGGAATTTGAGAGAACAAAGAAAAGAGCTATGAAATCTCAAGTACGCAGTGTTAAAAGGGAGTGTCTGTAAGGAAAGACTGTTATTACCAACCATATATTCTTTGCATTGAAGGATAATTGTACAAACTGTGTTGCTTCCCTGGATTTGAAGTTGTGGATTTTACTATGAGGATTTATCAGCACACAGACATCTGCTGACTTGAGAGATGAAGAGCCTTGTCTACATTAGGAATGCTGTGCTGGTATAATTATGTCAAGAGAAAGCTTGTACTGGCGTACTAGAGTAATGTGGAGAAAGATTACTTTTCTTAACACAAATATAAGTGTCTACAAAGATTAGCAGCCTTCTAGCTGTGCTGGTGTGAGAATCCTCCCACTCCACAGAGGCCATAAAGGCTCTGCTTTGAGACCCTGTGGTCTGTATATCAACTGGAGAGTTGAAACGATGCCTTCTGGGAGGGTTAGGTGGAAGATCTTTTCCAGACTAAATTTCCTGTGGTCTGTTTTGAGTGGACAGACCAGGGTTCAGCAAATTATTTCTGTCCCCGTGTCCTTATAGGTCTTGAACATGGATCATCAGTGTCATGTGTTGCTGACACTGAAGAAGATGAGAGAACACATCTTACCTTTAACTCTGTGACCCAAACACATCACAGCAGAGAGTAAAGTTAGTACAAACGGAAATATTTCACCTGTGATCATTCTAGCTAAGAGATATATTATTTCCTGAGCCCCTGTTCTGAAGCTGGTGGGCGTCTGTGGAAGGTGTCATAAATATGGCTGTGGATCTGTGGGGTAACTGTCTTAATGAAGGGACAACATAACGACTGGGGAGGAGCAGTGGGAGGGAATTAAGTGTCCTCCCCTAGTAACACTTTGAGGTCACAGCTATTTCCTCTTGGAAAGCTCAGTTCAGAATACTGAATACTGAAGCTCAAGTCAGAATAACTTTTCATAAATTCAGTATCTTGTGACTCTTTCTGGACTAAAAACTGTTTAATACGACACGGTTATATGTTCTGAAATATTGTGCCCCGTTATAAAGCCTAGCCAAGCCTGGAAAAGGGGAATATGTTCTTAAAGCACCTGGGAAAAGACAATGTGTGAATACAAAATGTGTATTTCCATGCAGTACCTACTTCTCTCAGAGTGTAGCAATAGATCTCATTCCAACTCATCTTCTTCTGTGCCAATGTCTTCCGTGAGGAGTGAATGAACTATAAATTGTTCCTTTAAACTGTAAAGGTCTGATTCTTCTCTCAGCAGGTTATTTTTCAGAGTCATACCAGCCTGGAGAACCAGAGTTTGCAAAAACACATCCTTCACAGTTTATGTTAAAGGCATTAGAAGTGTGTATTTGGAGGGTTGGGCCTTTGGGGCCGGGGATGATGGAGATGGGGGCTCAGAAGGGGAGAATGGTTTAGGCTTCTCCAATCTCAGGGGAAAGAAGCCTTGGGGGAGGCTGCATGTCACTTTATTACTAAATAGTAGCCCAGAAAACTCACTCTCAAATTTTAGGCTCTTATAAGAGATGAACTAGGTATTTAAGGGAGTTACAGTATTTGGAGATATATGAATTAAGACTTGACAATAATGTACTCTTCTACCTGTTCTATTACATTGCCAGAAATATGCTCTTCTCCTCCTCAGATCCAGTGGCTCTTAGGAATTCTGTGGAGCATCACAGGGTGTTCCCACTGTGGCCAGGGAAGTCTCTTTTACTTGACCTTCACTATGTATTTTGGTAATCAAGTAAGGGAATAATCTAACACTTGCTGTGTTAGACTCTAATGTTTGAAGAGGATGTCTATAGTCTACCAGCTCCTTGACATGTAGATTTTTGAATTATATGGGGCAGCTCACAGTATAAATAACTTTGCAGATCAGACCAAACAAGCTTTTATTGGCCAAGCTTGAAAATTTTAACACATTCTCTTGGATTGTGGACATGGGTATTAGTATAAATTAGTATAAAGTCAGCTTTTCACAAGTGCATCTGCTTCGTACTGGCTGGCTCAGATCTCTTCTCATAGTAGTGATTTGAGATGTTGCCAACATTTGTGTTCTTCGGACCATTTTGTGCCCTTTAGGAGGGGTTTTAGGAAAAAAACCACAATGCTTTGTAATCCTTGCCTTGTGTCTAAAAGTTTAAAAAGCAATACTCACCCAGCTCTAGAGATGCAACTCTGACACATTTGGAAATCACTTAAACCATTTGTCTTCTAGTAAGGGAATGAAAAATAAATACCTTCAGCTGCAGTGAACCGTCACATCTGGAATGAATCATTGAAAGAGAATAGCATATTCCTCTACTCTTGCCATTTTTTAGGTTTTTTGTTTCAGTTTTTTGCCTAGAATATAAGTGGTTGTCTTAACTGAAATGGAAATCTTTACCTGTGGTTTCCAGATCTTCAGCTCAGTCGTTAAATAGGGAATTTCATTATTCACACAATGGTGTTTAGCAGCCAGTTTTCCTTTTCAGTGGCAGCCAATACACTATCGTATTTCTTAAGAAATGGGAGGGAGAATAAGCTTTAAATCAAGGATTTCAGATGGTGAAGCTGAGAGCTATGGCTGGAGAAAAAAATGTGCAAAGTATTTTGGTTATTCAGAAAAACTTACGGCTCTCGGTCTGCCCCAGTTCATTTCCCAGGGTAAGTTCTTGGTGGTTTTGAAAGATCAGCCTAATTGCTTAGTACTTGAAATCAAGATTTAGACATTGAACTCTAACTCCTGATTTTGTAAACCTTAGTCTAAAGTTGGTAGGTGCAGTTGAAGGAGAAGATATGCAGGATTGACCAGGGATCTAAAAGGTCAAATTGTTAAGAATTACAACAATACTATTTAGAACAGCTCTAAATAGAGTAACAGAAAGAGGTCTCAAAAGAATCTTACTGTAGAGTAAGCAGGTTTTGTTGCTGGAAAGGTGCAAGCATATCCATCTTTCTTACTGTAGGAATAGACTAATAGCTATTGGGAATTTTCATTGTGTGTAAATATAAATACACTTTATATAATATTAAAAAAAAATATTATGAAATCTCAGTTTTGTTTGACCCATGCAGGTTTGGTGCTCTCTGCAATAGTCTTGTGCTGAGCCTCCAAAACCTTCAGGAGCAGTGTTTGTACCTGTTTCAGACACCCAATGGTCAGGGTCTAGAATGAGAGTTTATTTCTAGGGTTACCTTTATATTTCGGCAGAAGATGTGGGAGGCAGTTCTCACTCTCACCTCCATTAGCTGCCTTCTGGGATGATGTGCCTGGGCCTGACTGCAGTCGAAAGAGACACTAAATGAGGTTTAGCTGTTAAGAATCTTGAATTTCCCATGGGATGCCAGATCTGGCTTCTGCATCTCCCAGACATTGTCCAGCTATTTCAAAATGGCTTTTTCCACCCACTCCCCCTTCATCACCCCTGCCTCCCCCCAGAAAAGGTGTCTGGCTTGTGTTGGTGTGCTCTGCTGGCCTGGGCTCCTGCTGGCTGCTCCTGTCTGGCAGCGTTTGGGCTGACAGGGTGTTGACAACAGACACACAGTGGCTTATGTTTAAGAAACAAAATGTGTGCCCTCTAAAGCTAATATGACAAATGATCTGCAAAGTGCCCAGAAGGGTATGTACAGCATGTATGTCCTTGCTTATATGGATTTTTCAGGTCATAACAGAGATTTTATGAAAAGTGATAGTGGTTGTATTATTTTACTTTACTAGAGATTAGGTCTCTACTTAATCCCATACATCTAATTGGTGAATTTTTCCTGCATTCTCACTCCTTTGGATTTACAATGAGCAGCTCTTTAGCTATACAGAGATGAGTTTTTATTTTCAGGACTTTGTGTTTCCCAAGTATATTCCCAAGTCTTTAACTCTCAAAACTCACAGCTCTTTAGCTACACAGAGCTGAGTTTTTATTTTCAGGACTTTCTGTTTCCCAATTATATTCCCAAGTCTTTAACTCTCAAAACTCTGACACAAACACCTATCAAAGGCATCAATACAGTGAAGATTTTTCTTAACTGTATCATCCTTTTTTTTTTTTTATGAACTGGCATTGAAGAGCTGCTTTGGATGAAATTTATATCATTTTTTATGAACTGGTGTTGAAGAGCTGCTTTGGATGAAATTTATATCTTGCTGTGTGAAATTGAAAGCATGGGTGGTTCATGCATCTCCAAACTGTGGAAAGCTGTTGATATTGGCTTGTTTTATTGCTGAACTTCACTGTAATTATCATTGCCATCCAGAGCAAACATGAAGGAAGGGCTAAGTGCTCTTTAACTCCATTTAATGTAGTGATGCTCTTGGGTAATGTCACATTATGTCCCTGTAGTAAGGACATCAGAGGCTCTGCCTCCCTCTTGCAATGAATGTGTCTGAAGATTGTTCTCTTAAATACACAGTAATGGTTACTGCAGTAAACGACGCTCTGCTGTTTTCACTTGGGACCATTTATTTCCCTCATGTAATGTAATATAATCAAAAGGGAAGACAAATTTTCTGTCGGTTTTACAAATATTTTGTGAAAGGGAGTTTAGAATTGTAATCTTTCAGCAACAGAAATGCAAAAATTCATGGCATGCTTTACTGAAGTTGTCAGCTTGATTGTTTAAAAGAAGCCTGTGTGTTCACCCTGCAAGAGCCTCTGTCTGTCAATGTGAGGTGATGTACCACCACTTTTAGTTGTCCTAAAACTTCTAAAATGCTCCAATTTCAGCAACCTTTAGGTAGTCTGAGGGCTTGTTCTGAGGGGTAGCTTCTAGTGATGACTCCCCATGGAACTGGCTTGGCTGCCAGGCTGGAACCAGCTGGAGAGCAGGGTGCTCTCCCCACACGTTTTATCTGCCACTGATCTGACAGCTCCGATTGGAAACACCTTGTGTGAGTTTTCCACAACCTGGAAATCTTACCCCTGCTGGGGGGCTCTCTGGAATGTGCTTGGTATGAAATGCAGGAGTGTTGCCCAGAGAGCATCCAGCCACTCAAGCAGGTGGCTTCTGTGCCTGTTCTCTGAGATCAGGTCACCCTCCAGCCAAGAAGAAAGAGAAGTATCCACTCTTTTTCAAGGGGAAGGTAGCACTGTGCACAGGAGATGGATTTCTAAGCAACTATCAGCTATTGGTGTTGTTTGACAAGTTCAGAGGCTCAACAGAACAATCGAGATGAGTTCTCACACCTCTCTCCAAGAGGAACCAGTTGATACCAGCAGAGCCAGAATATTGGATTTCCTTCAGCTC
The DNA here is from genome assembly GCF_001431845.1 of Calidris pugnax. Taxonomy (NCBI): domain Eukaryota; kingdom Metazoa; phylum Chordata; class Aves; order Charadriiformes; family Scolopacidae; genus Calidris; species Calidris pugnax. The sequence continues at coordinate 449,469 of NW_015091110.1, forward strand.
TCCTGCAAGAATATTTGGAGTTTCCTCTGGCATTTTTGGTGGTGATGGGAAGGTTTTCCTGCCCTGTCCACCTTCCATCCTGTGTGGGATTTGGTTTTGTTCTGGTTTGGTTTTTGTGCTAACTAATGAACGATCATAATCTGGGATGGCTCAAGGGTGCAGGATCAGCTGGAAACTCTGCAGGAGGATCTTTTTGTAGCACATCATAGTTTTTTTTTTTTTTTTTTTTGATGATGAGAGATCCAGTAGGTATCGGTCCTTTATTCAGTTTCTGTACTGGAAGTCCAGTCTGAAGAATTGGTTCAGTCTCAAAAGGCTGGGATATGTATGGGAGCAGGAGCTGCAAATTCTTACCAGGTCTCAGTTTCAGACTGTTTCTGGTATTTGAACTATATTTAAAGATAGAGCTCCCTGTTACTATCCCGTTCCCCTTCATCCTACCCCAAACTTCTCTTTGTGTATCTCTTTCCCCTCCAACCTGCACTCTGATTTGTTTTGTGCATGGCACACCGCTGTCAAAGGACACTCTCTTCAGTGCCCAACCTGGAAAAGACTTTGTCATTGAGTCTCTTGCTTGTGAGATCTACCTCTGACCACTCGATCCAGGCTTTGGGAGGATGCCCTGTTTGCAGCAATGACACGGTGATGGTTGGGCATTGCTGCTGCTGGGCTGTGGGGCTGCAATAGGCAGGGTCCCCGCTGGTTTCATTCGGGTGCTGCAGAGTCTAGAAAACAAACAGGGAGTGATCAGAGAACCAGCAAACATCTGCTCCCGGGATGTTGTGCTTTCCTTATCCCACAACCAAACTCTTTATCTTGTCTTTGCGGCTAGTGATTTAGTTAGGTTAATGCAATTAAAAGTAAGTGTTTAAACAAGCCTCCTGAATGTTGCTGGAGCGGTGCTGACCTTCGCAAGAATGCGAGGTCCCTGTAACTCTCAGTACTCACCAGCTCTGCAGAGACTCCTGCAGATACATGGTTAAGTGTTTACTCCTGCTGGAGGGGGAGAGCCTGTGATAAGGACCCTGTCCTGTGCTGACATAATTTTGCAAGAGGTGAAACGGCCTTTCTAGTACCTTTTTAGGCAGACGGAAGGTTTACATTTGGCTTCTGCTGCCCTCTGGCCATCTGAGCCGAGCATCTGCCGCCGGCGGCTTTCACCCCTTCAAAGGGGCGAGATGCAATTAATAACCCGGTAAAGTTTAACGGGCAGAGAGAAAGGCTGAGATCTGCCCCGCTGGAAATACGGGCGACAAAGGCGGGGAGCCCCGGGGGCACCAGCCCGCCCTTGTCCCCTGCCCATCCCGTCGGGAGCCCGGGATGCCGGAGGCGGTCCCGCCCGGCCGGGAGCGGGCTGGCCGGGGCGGCGAGGGACAGTCACCTGCCATGGGGCTGTGCTGCTGCAAAGGCTGCCGAGAGGAGCCCGGAGGTAACTAATAACTCAAAGGTGACAGGGAAACTGAGGTGGCCCCTCTCCTTTCCTCCCCTCTCCCCCTCTCCCCAGCCCCTTCTCTCCGGTCCCCGCGGCGCGGTGTGTCCCGGCGGGGGGAGCTCCCTGCCCCGGGGATGGCGGCTCGGGACCCGCCGCCCGGTGGCTCCGGCAGCCCCTGCCTCGGCGGAGGCGCTGGGAGCTGCCTTCTGCTTGAACGGGACCAAACGGAATGGGAGACGGGGCCATTTTCCCCCCCTGTGTTCGCTCTTCAGTGTTTAGCCCTTTGGAAGGTGCCGTCACCCCCCCCGTGTTCGCTTTTCAGTGTTTAGCCCTTTGGAAGGTGCCGTCGCTTCTTTTCTGGTTCATTAAAAAAAAAAACAAAAACCAAACCAACCCCAAAACAACCTCCAAAAACCCCAAACCAACCCAAAGAAAACAAAACAACCCCACCCCTTCCACCTCCCCCCAAAAACCTGTCTCTGGGTGTGATCTTATGCTTAAAACCCAATTTTTCTTCTTTTAAAACCCATTGTTTCTTCTTTTTCTCCACTGGCAAGTGAAGTCTGGTGGGAGAGGGAGCGGTTGTTCCTTTTCTTTTTCAGAAAGGCTGCAATAGGGTTAACTGACAGAGTCTTTCCTCTTCTGGTCTGTGTCCTGACGGGCTTGAATACTTTCTGAAGTATTCTTCTGAAGGGTCGAGCTCCCAGGAGTCTGTTAAAGGCTGGTGTAGGAGGCAGAAAGGCAGTGTCTCTGACTCTAATTCTCCTTGTCTCCGTATGGATTGTCTGTTACTCCCAAGGTGGCTCCTGCACGGGTTTAGCTGTTGGGACCAGCACCCAGTGTCCTGTTTGCTTTGATGAAAATGTGTAGTTTGAATTCGGGAGGTCTAAGAAGAGGTCAGGTGAGCAGCGTTAGTGGTGTTTGTATGGAACAGCAGGGCAGCTGAGTTTTGCTCACATGGAATGGCAGGTCAGAAGGGACCTCCAGGGAACACCAATCCCAAAGAGAAGCATAGCTCTTATTGATAGAAAGTGATTTCCTTCAAGAATCACGTTCTAAAACATTAATGTGCTTGCAGTTTGTAAAAGGAATTCTTAATGTTTTAACTTTTTGACAGCTAAAAACATCCAAAAATGAGCGCGTGATGTGATTAAGTGGAGTGGGACACACCTTGCAGGACAGGAAATGTGGGGCCAAAACCAGAAATGGGGCTACTGAGATGGAGCTGAAGCAGTGGATCCCTGCTGCGTGTGGGGGGCAGCCCTACAGAGGCTTTTCACACACAACTGATCATCTGAGGAGCCTGAGCAGTTCTTTCCTCTGCGAGCAGCCTTGGTGCCCCTTCCATGAACTCCCTTTTACAGGTTAAACTGCCTCCTGCTTGTAATCTGTACACAACTGAAGCTAACACCTGAAGATTTGATAACATCTGCTGTATACACAACCTCTGCCTTCTATTTACTGTCAACAGAGTCTTGTTACTTGTTGATCTAATTTCAAGCTCTCATACGGAGAGAGCTCATAAAGGCAGCAGGGACCCCTGCAGAGACGTTGCCTCTGCTCTCTCTTACCACATTACTCACTTGTAATAGAAAAGCTTCCTAAACTGCGTGAAATAGGATCTATTCTCTCTTCTCTAACTCTTTTAATATCCTCTGTTCTCTTTTTTTTTTTCTTTTTTTTTTCTAAATAGAGAGCCCATCTCTACATAAGGGCTTTCAGCCTGTCATCCTACTACGCATAGAACTTGGGTTTGTTGTTTTTGGGACTTGATGAAGTGTGTAAACCAGCTGTTGTTTAGTTAAACATGCTGTGGGAAAGTCTTCTTGAAGCTAATGTTGCTATTTCTTTTCAAAGGGGTTAATTTTATGAAAATGCTGACTTCACAGAATCATAGAATGGTTTGGGTTGGAAGAGACCTTAAAGATAATTTAGTTCCAACCCCCTGCCCTGGGCAGGGACACCTCCCACCAGACCAGGTTGCTCCAAGCCCCATCCAGCCTGGCCTTGAACCCCTCCAGGAATGGGGCAGCCACAGCTTCTCTGGGCAACCTCTTCCAGTGTCTCACCACCCTCACAGGGAAGAATTTCTTCCTGGAATCTAATCTAAATCTCCCTCTTTCAGTTTAAAACTGTTCCCCCTCATCCTATGGCTCCACTCCCAGAATAAGGAGTCCCTCCCCATCTCTCCTGGAGCCCCTTTAGGGACTGGAAGGGGCTCTAAGGTCTCCTTGGAGCTGTGTCTTCTCCAGACTGAACACCCCCAACTGTCTCACCCTGTCTTCATAGGAGAGGGGCTCCAGCCCTCTGAGCATCTTTGTGTCCTCTTCTGGACCTGCTCCAACAGGTCCATGTCCTTTCTGTGCTCAGGACTCCAGAGCTGGACACAGCTGGACTTCAAAAATAAAAAGATGTTGTAGAAGTCTATACCTAGACAATACTTAGGCACTCTCCATCCTTCACCAAGGATTTATGAGCCTTTCTGACCTCATCTAGCTTTTACCTAGAATATCTCATATAGAGGTCTGCATGAGGGGCTTTGCAGGAGAGCTGAAGTCAGTGTTGCTGGGGGTGTGTTGGGGGTTGTCTCTCCTCTTCCTTCTTCTGAGGCATCCTGGGAAGCTGCTTCCAGCCTTGCTGTGGCCCCAGGACTCCTGCAGGTACCGATCCACCGCGGGGACTGCACGGAACAGCCCTGTTTGTGTCGCAGCCTGTGAATGACAGTCGTGTTGAAACTTCTTGGACATGCTTGAAGGGGTTAATGCTTCCATTTCATATGTTGAAACCAGCTGTGCTCAGTGTTATCAACTGGTTTTACTGTAATTTATATTTGATACTTCCATCTGCTGTAGGGTTTCTCCACAAGCAGCTGCTTTAAGCAAAGGGGGCTTTCAGATCAGTCACAGTGTTTAGGAATGGGACTAATTTAACAAAACAAACACAAACCGTCTGTTTGTTGAATGTTTATTGGAATAATCAACAATGCTATTTTGTTGATTTTTATTTATTCTCAGGAAGTATAATGTTAGCGTTATTAGCAAGTATAAATCTAGCAACAAAGCAGGCAATGGGATTTTTAAGGAATGATAATGACTTGTTTTGACTTTCAAAAAGTTGTCTGATGGTATAATCTTGGTGGTTACATGGCGATTCATTCCATATAAGAAATAATGTTGCTTTTAAATGGGAACAACCCCCCAGCACCTCCCCAAAGCATTTCCATAAGGCAGGCTCCTCCAGCATTTGAATGGAATAGCACTTAAGGCAGTGCTTTTTTCCATCATTAATGTTTGGGTTATCCAAGAGGTTTGGACCAAAAGGAAATACAAATCCTTTGTGAATCAGCAGCTTTCAGGGTCTGGGATACTGGAATCAGCACTTTGAAACAAGATGGTAGTTTATGTTCCAACAAATACATTATTTAAAGTGTAAAAGTAATTTTTGAAGGGAGGCCAAGGGAAGAATGGGAGAACACTAGGTGGTGGTATAGTATGATAAGTCTAATAATTGTTTTGCCTTTTTTTAAAAGTATCATGGAAAAAAAGGGTTCAGGAACTGTTCTGATCTTTGTTTGGGATATTTCATAGTAGCAGACAGGCTCTTCGTTTTACTGCTTTAACAGTTACCTGTTTCACTAGTGACTCTAATTTCAGCAGTTGCTTCAGTCTAGGCAGGGAACAGTGGTCTGGAACGTAAGTTTGGCAGCTCTTGTGTAATCAATGTGCTTCTGAAAAGAAAAGGTCATTAAACTTGTTCTTAACCAAGAAGAGGACATGAGATATAAAATGTTACAGCAGGTGTGGACTCGGGGGGGAACCCCAGGGCTTCATTTTCTATTCTACAATTGGGAGATGCTGCATGAGACGATGGACTGGAGTTTGCCATAGCTTGACCCCACAGACAGGACAGTCCCTTGCTCTTGTAGGAATTTCTTGTCATAAAAAGTCAGTAGTAAGGAGAAAGAGCTAAGTGTGTGCCTTCTCTGGCAGAGGCTTCGACAATTACTAAGTCATTCAAGTAAGTTTTTAGGAGGACTGGGTCCTCTAAGAGAAAAGCTGATGAATTTCAGCAGCGTTTTGGGAGCAGTTGGGGTTTGTAGCAGAGGCTCTCTGCACTCCCACAGCCTTTGCAGCAAAAATGCTCTCTCTAAACTTTCCAAGTGCGGTAACATCTCGGAGTGGAAATGGATATTGGGTCACGCTGTGTTGGCAGGTTTAATGAACTGAGCCAGTGAATCTGGCGGGGAGTTGAGAAACGAATGAGATGAGCTATTTGAAAATCTCCTTTCAAATTAACTCAGTTCTAACGGATCTATAAAAAGGCCATTACACTTCAGCTGGGAAGTGTAATGTATGTGCTAGTTCATTAATAACCCATGACACTGAGCTAGTGTTGGGGCCTCCACGGCTCCTGGGAGTATGAGGTACAACCATTGCTTCCCAGTAACTTCACATGTGGCTTCTCTTGCTGTGTATCCCTGTAGTGGGACCACTTGTGAGTTGGTCAGTTACTGTGAGCTGACCATTACCAGCCAAGTGGATTGGGATCTGCTACTGGTATCATGAGGATGAGACAAAAAAAATGCCCGTGTGAAGGATTATTTCTTTTTTTTTTTTTCCCCCTGTAAACATTGTTTAATGTTTTGTTGTTGGATGGGCAGCAGACACACTCCTCCAGTTTGAGTGGTGAAGGCAGTATCCTGGCAGTACCTACCATGGGATGGCCTTGTCTCCCAGCACCCTCTGTTTATCAAAACATAAATCAGAAGTGCAGCTGGTCGGGGAAGTCATTAAGTTATCTCGCAGTTGGGGTTTGTAGCAGAGGCTCTCTGCACTCCCACAGCCTTTGCAGCAAAAATGCTCTCTCTAAACTTTCCAAGTGCGGTAACATCTCGGAGTGGAAATGGATATTGGGTCACGCTGTGTTGGCAGGTTTAATGAACTGAGCCAGTGAATCTGGCGGGGAGTTGAGAAACGAATGAGATGAGCTATTTGAAAATCTCCTTTCAAATTAACTCAGTTCTAACGGATCTATAAAAAGGCCATTACACTTCAGCTGGGAAGTGTAATGTATGTGCTAGTTCATTAATAACCCATGACACTGAGCTAGTGTTGGGGCCTCCACGGCTCCTGGGAGTATGAGGTACAACCATTGCTTCCCAGTAACTTCACATGTGGCTTCTCTTGCTGTGTATCCCTGTAGTGGGACCACTTGTGAGTTGGTCAGTTACTGTGAGCTGACCATTACCAGCCAAGTGGATTGGGATCTGCTACTGGTATCATGAGGATGAGACAAAAAAAATGCCCGTGTGAAGGATTATTTCTTTTTTTTCCCCCCCTGTAAACATTGTTTAATGTTTTGTTGTTGGATGGGCAGCAGACACACTCCTCCAGTTTGAGTGGTGAAGGCAGTATCTTGGCAGTACCTACCATGGGATGGCCTTGTCTCCCAGCACCCTCTGTTTATCAAAACATAAATCAGAAGTGCAGCTGGTCGGGGAAGTCATTAAGTTATCTCCATAGGCTGTAAAGTCTTTTCTACTGAGCACCCTGTTTTTATGAGGTTGCTGGGATATGCAGAGCTACTGGCGTCAGAACAAGAAATGAGAAAGACCACGTATCCCCATGGCCTTTTCACCAATGTTCTTACCATCAAGAAGTCAGTCCTTCCCTGCTTCCTGCCCCTCCTCTCCCAATAAATGATTCTATTTTTTGGGAGGACACCGTCTGCGCATACTTGTATGTAGCAAGTACTGAGAGCGTAGGTAAAAAAAGTCAGATTCGGAGCTCTGCCCATATAAAATTACACCAACAAAATAAACAATTCTGTCTATTTTTTGGGAGGACACTGTCTGCGCATACTTGTATGCAGCAAGTACTGAGAGCGTAGGTAAAAAATGTCAGATTCGGAGCTCTGCCCATATAAAATTTCTTGAATTCTTTTCTTATATACATTAAATATTTGAAAATACTGTTGGAAGCATGATGGGTTGGTTACAGTTGGCTCAGCACCATGGCCTTAGAGTATTTTGGACACGTTTGAGACGATGGTTTTAGCGGAGGTAATTGGAAACGGAACACAAATTACAAGGGTTACAAAGTTATAGAAAGTTATAGAAAAAGGATGTGAAACTTAAGAAATAAAATAATGTCAGATTGTTTTTCCTCTTGTTTTGCATGATCTGCCAAACCCCAAGACTTAAGAGGATGGTTTTGATTATGTGAATTGGGTGTGTTGTTTAAGTTGTGTGCTTTAAAAAAACTCAAAGACAAACTCCTAAAGTAATTTCCTTAAATATAGCGAAAATGGACAACAGTAGGGCTGGCTTCTGCCCTGAAGTGTTCTATGCCTCTCACTCCAGGATGTTATGTGCTCCAGAAGTTGTCTCTGTGCTCATGCTCGTAATCCCCATTCCTTTCTCCGTAGTTAACCACAATGTGCTGCCTGAGATGCTTTCATCTCCAGCTGCTCTGGGTGCAAAGGGAGGTGCAAGGTTGAGAGATAGAAAAGCCTTGGCTGAACCTACCACTGTCTTCTCCTGCTCTCTGAGGACTTATTTCCTTCCTGTACAGAGGGCAGCATCTTCCTGAAGTTACTCCACTTTAAGCACCTCTAAAAAGGTGGAATCTGGGGCTTGTTTCCCATTGCCCAAAGCATGTAGGCCTTTTGTGTTTAGCTCTTGAAGTAAAGCTTTGAAAAAAATCATTGTTTTGGCTTTCTGTGTGGGAAAATCTGTGTGTGCTTTGCCGATCAGCCCACTGGGTCAGCCACCCCTCCGGAGTGAGGACTCGGAACTGAAGGGCGCTGGGAGGGGAGGGCTTTGGCTCCATCAATCCCTTTCTGTCTGCAGCTCCCAGGAATGCTGAGAAATCATACACAGCATTGTTCCCCCCGGCGTATTCTCATGTGCTTTGTCCAGCCTGGCTGTAAGCAATTCAAGTGACAGGCATCCCCCTCTCCCTTGGGAGAAAGAATATAGTTCAACCATCGTTGTGGGGATGAGAATGAGATTCCAAGGAAATGAGGGAGATCTGCTCAAAACCAGCCACGATGTGAAGGGGCTCTTAGATGTTACTGTCGGGGGTTTGCTGGGATGGGGCAGACTTGGGCAGTTTTGTGCCTGCTGGCAGTGGTACTGACTTAAAGCCTTACTATATGGTATTTTATGTTGTAATTTGCTTCCAGCTTGATTCTGGAGATCCAGTATCGGCTTATATGTGGTAGAGAGACACTTCAGTATAGGAGAAACACAGAAGGAAGAGTGGGATATGAATTATTGCCTTGAACCAAGGGGACCAGACCAGTTGAAAGGCTTCTCAAGCAGCTCTAGGGGTTGGGAAGGGTCCATGAGGACACTACTGGTGAGATGCTTTGGGAATTACTGCTTTCAAGCACCCTGGTTCCGTGCTTATTAATACCAGCTGTGTGTTGCTAGAGCACCTGGCAGTATAAATGGGATTCTCATCCATAGGACCAATTAATCAGTCTTTATATTGGATTAGGTAGAGCACATAGAAGGGTTTTGTGCTGGTGCTTTATGCCTTGCGTTGCCTGTGGGAGCAGACTATGTCTGATCTGACATAAAACTTCAAGAGAAGTTTACTCTTTCATAATGTTTATCAAATCTGAACATAGATGACAGAACTGGCACCCTTGTTTTGCACTGCGCCTCTGGGGTGTTTTCTGATATAATGGAAAATGCCCTAAAACTTGCTTTACTGCTCCAAAGGACTGTATGCTACCAAGCCACCCATGTGAATTCATGGTCTTATTAATTAATCAGGTCATTTCACTCACTCAGAGCATCCCAATAATTTATCCATACTGAATTTTCAGCCTGTCAGTCACCCAAGGTGGTGTTACTGCCAGATTTGGCTGCTCCAGAGGGGGTTTAAGAATAATTTTCTTTCATTTCTCTGATGCTGTAGGTGAGCAGATGGTAGTGTAGAATTGAGAAATGAACATTTGCATAGAGGAATACAAGTAAACTTTTGGAAGTTTGTGGTTCCTGCTGAACAAAAGTAAGGTGTACTCTGATTTCATGACTTTGAAGCTGATTTATGCACCTCTCATCTCCTGCTCTCAACACTCCTTTCTGAATTATCTAAAACAGGAGGAATATCATACTTGAAGAAATCTCTGCAGCAGTTGTTTTTCTCTGACAATGACTAAACCAAAGCATGATCAAGGCCTGTTTTCACTGACAGTTCAGTTTCCCTGGACAGAACCCTTGCTGAGCCGTTAATTATCAAATTATCTAAGTCTGTTGTTTTCTTTTTGTGAGAATGCAGCAGTTGCTAGACTGGATCCGACCCAAGGCCTGGTATTCTGTCTCTGACAGTGGCTGGCACCAGATGGGCTCTGCAGCAGCAGGTGGGAGCTAAGCTACCCCTCCACTAGGTTTTATCATGTCTTTAACAGCTCGAGATAACTTAAGCTCTGAAAAAGATGCCTCAATGTTTCTGCCAACTGTCCGTTGTCGTAGTGAAGCGATCGTTCTGGATAGTCCTGCTAGCACTAGGAATGTTCAACACCTTTGAATTATAAATTTTGTGGTGTTTTCTTTAGGTTTTTTTTTCTCTTTTCTTTTTAGTTGCCTGTCTGTTATGGTGGCATAAGGGGAACTGTCAGTTCTTGCACTGGCCCTTCCTACCTCCTCAGGGATGTTGTTAACTGTTTTTGGGGGTTTGGGGTTATTTGGTTGGTTGGTTTTTTATTTTGAAAGAACAATTTTCTTCTCTGTTGAAGCCAGCTCAGCTGCAGTGATGGTAAAAGTGCTGTTTGCTACCTAGTGCTCTTTGGAGCCTTCTCTGCTGAACTGTGTGAACTTGTAGTTCTTAGATGCAGACTTCTGGAAGAATAAGCAACTTTATCTCCTACAGTCTTTTGTTAGCTGGAGTTCAGTAAAAAATAGCTCCATTTCTGTAAATGTATTGTCTGCATTTTACAGAAAGGAAGACTGAGGCAGAGACCAGGAATGTAATTTGCTCAGCTGGGATTTTTAGCTTCTTTCAATTTAATGCATGAGTCCACGTTTGGAGCTGAGCAGAACTGGAGTGCAGGGTATGAAATGGTCTGTGCGTGTGGCTTCTTGACAACACCTCTGCTGGTGTTCACCTTCAGGTAACCCATAGAACATCAGGATGGATTCATCATCCCAGGAGATAGAGTTCACTGGTCCAAACCTATGTCATTTAGTAGCACAATAGATGAAATGTATCCTCTGTCAGTCTTCAGTGAAAGCCACCCTTGAGGCAAGCAGTTGCCAGCTATTACTGTGTGGCTCCCAGTGAAGCGGTGTGGCTTGGTGATGGGTTGGGAGGGCACACCAGCCTCAGCAGCCAGCGTGTGATCTTCAGGGGAGGGGCTGATATTTCAGTTGTGATTTCCTAAAAGATATGCACTTTCAGCTATGGCGTGGCTAGTGCTCGGTACTGATTCTGTACTGAAAGCTTTTCATGTGAGTAAATGCCATGGCCATCATCAAAGCCAGGGATATCAGGCCTGATAATCTGCATTAAACATAATGACAGAAAAGAGAATCTCCCTTAACATGTGATTTTGTGGAGGAACAAGGGGAGGGATGATTTTCTTCTGTAGAGGAGAAACCTAGAGAAGTTGATCAGTTCCAACATCCTTTTTCAGTGTCAGGATGCTGTGCCCAGTCAGACCCCTAAGAGCGATAGTGCCAGTAGCTTTCTGTTCTGGCAGACCTTTTGTTCTGTTCCAAAACCTAATTGCTAATTGGAATCAATATGAACTAGAAAATAGCTTTCAACTGAAGCGTCCATCAAGGTCTACTCCTCAGGGAGTTTTGTATTCACTACCACGTGAGTGGGCTTGATGTTTTGTGAGGTGTGTGCAGAGCTAGCCCTGGGCTGTATGGTATTTAGCAGCCACAAGAGTGTTTTGAAATGGAAATGGTTAAATAATACATTAAAATGTGGGGTTTTTTTGCCTTGTGTGTATTTCAGTGCTTTCTGCATCACTAGAAGAAGATGAGACTCAGAATGTGGAGGGAGGGGGGGATATCCTCAGAAAAAGTAGGAGAGGCAACTTCTTGTGGGTCTAGAAAAGGCTCTTTGTACAGGTTTGAACTGGAATGGAATTTGAATCCATGCAAATGAACTGGAAAGCCTGAGATATGCAATAGTTGAGGTCCAGCTTAGAATATGTCACAGGGAGGAGATGTAAGGTTATATCATAACTTTGCCCATTGCAACCCCCAAATATAACCATACCTATGAAGTTCCCCTGAGATACTGAGATTTGTGGAGGAGGAAAAAAACCAAACCTAATAAATTCTCAGTTCCTAAAAAATTTCTCACCATCTAAAGGATAGACTGCTCTCACTTGATAGTTTCTCAAACTTCTTAATCAGTTATTGCATCTGGGTAATTCAAAGTGCCATGTGAGTGCTAACAAACTGTCATTTTATTGATGTTATCCTAATGGGCTGGCTGAATTGTGTATATGCAAATGGATGTTGTCATGATTAATTGGACTGAACTGGTAGTGCTTCATGATCAGAGGAATGAGGCTGCTGACTTATGGCTGTGATCTATTTATTGATTGGTTTCTTCAGCATCTATGGTGAGGAGGTGAAACTTTGGTGGTGCAACCTTGGTTCTTAGCTTGTTATTGCCTTGAAAAAGTTCGAACAATTTGATTTTATCATAGTATAATGATCAAGATGGGTTGAATAGAACTTTTTTTAAGTATGCATTGTTGAACTACAAGTTGAATCTCTGCGTGTAGCCATTCTAGGAGGCAAACTTTCTTAGCAATACTTGTCAATGGGTATGCATCCTCCTGCTGTGCAGCTGATAGTGGGTTTGAGGGTTGGTGGGACCAGCAGAGCATGCGCCATTTGAAGGGGAAGATTTCCCAGGTTTGCTCCAAATTTGGTGAACCTTCATGAAAAGGACTCTCTGAGAATGTAGATGTAGCATTACTTAAGGACCCTCATCACTACCTACAGCCCCATGATGCTTAGCACAGCCACCAAGGAAACGTGCAGTTTTTAAAGTAAATAGGAAATGATTATGTAAATAAATAAACAATTTTAAAATGCTGAAGAAAAATGGAGAAATGCTTCTGCAGGCCCTGAATACTCTATAAACTCTGCTTAGAAGTGAAGGCTTTAGCATGACGTAGTTATTCCTGGGATATTCTATTCTTGTCTGATTTATTTAATTCTGTGAACCTTCATGGTTATGTCAAAATTCTGTTTGGGATATTCTATTCCTGTCTGCTTTATTTAATTCTTTCAGTGAACCTTCATGGTTATGTCAAAATTCTGTATCCAGCTAATGATCCTCATTGAATTTCTTCCTTTCACTTTGATACTCATTTGAAAAACATTGTAAGGAAATTGAATGTTATAATAGAGTTGTTTAGAAGAAAATGTTCCAACATAGCGTGAAGCCTGTGAACTGAGGACAGTAGAATAAAATTGTTGTAATTAAAAGTAACATGTTCTTAGTTTGTTCTTAAATATAAAAATGTGATACACTAAGACTAAATTATATCTGGGATCTGGGGGCTGAATTTTATTTTCAGTCTTTTGGTCTGACTCAGCCGTCTGTAGATTGTTTAAAGCTGCAGTCATTTAAAGAAATGTCTGTCCCTGCAGTGATACCTTTCTTTCCTAATCCCAGTTCTCAAGGGCACGTTGGATTAGCTTGAATAATGAGTGTGTCTAATTGAGGGGAGTTGACACTGGATGTAGCTTATACAAAATAGTGTTGGAAGCAGAGCGTGTGTAATGTAACCTTGGAGAGGACATACTCATTTTTCTTTTGAAATGTGTGCTGTGAAAGACCATTATTACAGGTGTTGATGTGCCATGGCTCTGCAATCCCACTTCACGGATACTGAGGCTGGAGAGTTGGGGTTGTTCAGCCTGGAGAAGAGAAGGCTCCGGGGAGACCTTAGAGCCTCTTCCAGTCCCTAAAGGAGCTACAGGAGAGATGGGGAGAGACTCTTGATCAGGGATTGGAGCCATAGGACGAGGGGTAATGGTTTTAAACAGAAAGAGGGAGATTTAGATGAGATCTCAGGAGCCATGGCTCTGCAATCCCACTTCACAGATACTGAGGCTGGAGAGTTGGGGTGGTTCAGCCTGGAGAAGAGAAGGCTCCGGGGAGACCTTAGAGCCCCTTCCAGTCCCGAACAGGAGCTACAGGAGAGATGGGGAGAGACTCTTGATCAGGGATTGGAGCCATAGGACGAGGGGTAATGGTTTTAAACAGAAAGAGGGAGATTTAGATGAGATCTCAGGAAGGAATTCTTCCCTGTGAGGATGGTGAGAGCCTGGCCCAGGTTGCCCAGAGAAGCTGTGGCTGCCCCATCCCTGGAGGGGTTCAAGGCCAGGTTGGATGTGGCTTGGAGCAACCTGGTCTGGTGGGAGGTGTCCCTGCCCAGGGCAGAGGGTTGGAACTAAATTATCTTTAAGGTCTTTTCCAACCCAAACCATCAGCCCCAACCATTCATGGACCCTTGTTTTCAGTTGCATGGCACTGATGTCTCTGCTCTGGGCTGTTCTCTGCAGCTGCCTGTAGGGAGTGGCCTTTGGTCCCTCTGTTTCCCTCCTTCCCAACATCTTTACTCAGCTGCTGCTGGTTTTCCACGTAGGTAAATCTCAGTCCTGCCAAAGAAATGAAAGCTTAGAAGAGGATGAGCTTTACATGGTAGTGAGTACTGTTTACAACACAACGGGGCAAATCTGAGTATCAAAGGAGGTGGTTTAAAACCATAGCTATAAAGGAAGGAGGTGATGTGGTGGGATCTCACATTTCTGGTATCAGTGCTCAACTGATGCAAGTGTCCCTATTGTAAGTGAAAAGAAGAGATAGTAGAGACCACCTGTTTTGTTTTGTAACAGCTTTTGTTTTTTTCTTTTGTGTTGACTCAGCAATATGTGCAAGCTCATGCAAAAAGCTGTTTATTGAATGTATTGAAGGTTTTGCTTTTTCTTGAGGGAAAGAAATGAGTCTCTTTTGCCACAAGGGGGAGAGCATGGGAAATGCCAAAGGAAACTGCACAGTGACAGTTCTGCTCATGCCTTCATTTTAGGATCCACAAAGGGATAATTTTGGAGGTGAACTCTTCTTATCTTTATGCCCATACTTACTGGAAAGCGCAGATGCTAAAGATAGTTAAGGTCTAACTAAGCCTTGTCTGATCAGTTTTGCCTGGTGGTTCTTGTGTGAATTGTGATTAGAAGTCAGCTCGAGATGTATGTCACTAAGATTTTATGAATCGAACTTGCAGACTGATTTATTCAGCGAGTCAATCACAGTGCTGGAGCTGAAGAAATAGCGTCAATGGTTAGAATTCATCGTTGCTTGTGTCTGGTTGGCACTCTATTGCTAAACCCATTTAACTAAATGGATATTGATTTTTAGTTAATTTACTATCCAACCAAGTCATGCTGATATGCTTTTAATGTATTCTGACTTTAGTTATGCTGAAGGGCTACATCTATTTAACTGCATTGGTTTTTATGTCAATTTAGTTAAATCTGTGTAGAAGTGAGTATCGACAAGCTCTAAGTGTTTTGTAATGGGATTTTGCAGTGTAAGTTCATTCTCCTCCAGTTCAGGTTTTACCCCACGTTCAGGTTTTCACCTGATCTTTGGCGATAACATTTTCTGGGTTTATTTTTTATCTTATAAAATCCACCACAAGAGTAATTGGATATTGATACTGTAAGATTTAGCACTTCGAACTCAAGAAATAGCTGCCTAACGCTGTCTTTTGTTTCACTTTCTTCTCCTTGCTGCAAATGTGCTGTTATAATGGACCTCTCAATCATCTAGTCTTTTTGTTGTATAGTATTCTTTATTTTTTTCCTTTGATAAGTTGAACAGAGATACTTTCCAATCCCTTAATATTGTGATTATTTTGCAACGTCCGTGAAAGGCATCTGCAAAAGTTCATTGCACACACTGCTCAGCTCGTCCGAGATGGGTGGAAAATCAAGGGGCAAGCAGATCTGTGGGGAATGTGTTTGTGTGTGACGGGGGTTTGTGCTGTGGGCAGCGGATTGTGTGTGACCCCAACGGAGCGATAAGAGTTCCTGGCTCCATCGATGCCACCGTGAACACGCCGCTCCCTTTGCCTGCAGTTCCTCGCCTGCCTCTTGATGATAAACTCTGCGATGATAAACTCTGCAGGGCATGGACCATCTCTTGTTGTGGTCTGAAAAAGCCTCACACGTCCTCATTAGCTACCGCTCCCTCCTTAGACTATTTTTAGTTGTTGTTTGTCTCAGCCCGTTGTTACTTCTGTCTTGCAGACGGCAGAGACTGCCAACTGCGTGTTTAGACAGCACCTAGTGCTTCGCAGCTCAGACTTGGTGAACATCTCTAGTCACTGCTGTGACTATTTTCCACCAGAGCTTTATATTTCCGAGTGCTTTGACACACTGGAGTTTGGATGTGGCTAAAATTTAACTGTGGTGTCTGTGTGAGCTGTTGCAGTGGTGGTGTTATCAGCCGTTCCTCGGTGTATCTCAGGCTTCGAGCTCATAAACTGAGAGAGGTGAAGTTTGAGGCATAATGTGAGGGGGCAAATTGCACGGTGGTATGTAAATGTGCCAGTTGAATTTGGTTGTTTCCTGAAAAATGAGGTGGGGAAAAACATCCACTTTTTTTATCCAAAGGAAAATCTTCACAGTTTAAGCAGGCTTATTAATTTAGGACACTTCACTCTGTATTTACAGCTTTTTAAAACTGTCAGGACAGCCTGAGGTTTCAAAGAGATGAATTCAGGGATGCCAAGGCAGGCTTATTAATTTAGGACACTTCATTCTGTATTTACAGCTTTTTTTAAAACTGTCAGGACAGCCTGGGGTTTCAAAGAGATGAATTCAGGGATGCCAAGCACACACCACACAGGCCAGAACATTCCCCTCCCGTCCCGTTTGTTGGTGGTTCTTCAGATGTGGGCAGGAAGTGGGCCGAGGACTGGAGGGATTATTCTGGTAGTCCTGTCCCTGCTGGACTCCTACCCAGAGGCTCCGTAGGTTTTTTCCCAGCATGTGAACAAAGTAAATCTTTCAGGTGAATAAAATTCCAACAACTCCTCTGCATGCAATAAGGACACACCTGGTGATGTGCTGGAAAGGGCAGGGAACACCTGCATTTGACTCTCTACATGCACATCCCATCACGAGATGTCACCTGTCCCTGTTGTGTGACACCTACCTGTCATGTGGTAGATCTTTAATGACATGATGGAGGGTGAGGAGGGGGCGGTACAATGCTTAAGGGCCTTTAGAATCACAGAATATGGGGTTGGAAGGGACCTCTGGAAATCATCTCCTCCAACCCCCTGCCAGAGCAGGTCCACCCAGAGCAGGTCCCACAGGAACATGTCCAGGTGGGTTTGAATGTCTCCAGAGAAGGAGACTCCACCACCTCTCTGGGCAGCCTCTGCCAGGGCTCTGCCACCCTCACAGCAAAGAAGTTCCTCCTCATGTTTAGATAGGACATGGTGATAAGGAAAATGGTGGTGTCACCTCCCGATGGTTGAGATGCAGCCTCTGCTTCATCAGCTGAAGTTTGTAACAGACTCTTCATCTGTCTGAATTATAAACTTCTACTCCAAATAGACTTGCCACTTTTTCTTTTTTTTCCCACATGGAAACAGCTGCCCATTTTTATGTGAGTTTATGGGAAAATCCAGCATTTGTTCAATTTACAAATAATTCTGAACCCGTTCAGATGGCTGCCCTTTGAATGGGTGCAGCTCAGCAGCCCGGGCGATGGCAAGGGATTATGCCAAAGCCCATGAAGAATTCCAGCTGTGAGTGAATATGAGCTGAGCGGCCTCTGGGTACCCAAGTCCTACCCCCTCCCAGCTATCGTTTCTTTCACAGCTGTGGGAATGCTTAAAAATTAGGGATGGCTTGGGAGGAGGGGAAAAAAAGATCAGAGTGACTTTCAAATCTTTGGCCGAAAGCCAGATACGTTGCTGTGGGCCGGGATTCAGCATTGCAACTGCAGCCATGAGAGAGATTCAGAAAGGACTGGGGTTTATTTTTAAAGTGTACTTAATTCCAAGTTTCTTTCTCAGAATGTGAAGCCCTTGTTGGCACGCTGAGGCCCAGCTCTGCCCCTTCTTGCTCTCCTGGCCCTGACCTGGTCTGTCTCATTCATTCCCTTCAGCTGTTATTAATAGAGATCACTCAGTTTATTTTTCATTCTCTTTCTTTCAGCTATTCCTGCTCCACTTTCAGTGCTTGAGGAACTGGAGACAGTCGAGATGGAAGTGGGGAAGCTGGGGTGGGTAGAGGGGTTAGGTTGCTGTCTCCAGGAGATGTTTACCTGCCAGGTTCTAATCCCATTGTTTCCCCCACATCACAGGGGAGCTTTTAGGGACTTGCTTACAAAAACTGTGGTTAGGGAATGGGAAAACTCAAGCTGCCCCTCCTTAGGTATCAATTTGAAATGCTCAGCCCATGTAATTGCTGTTCTTTTCAGTGCAGGTGTCTCTCTGGGTGTTGGGGTTGGGAGCAGGGAGTATCCAAGGCACGTGGAGTGTCATTGCTAGGGATTTCCCTCTGTGCATCCGAAGAATGTCTAAGTTTAGCTTGTCATCAGAAGGAATATTATCATCAGAATTGGTTTAAGGGAAAGAATTGTAAAGACTGAAATTACTCAGTGAACTGCTGCAAGTTCAGAGAATTGTTTGCATTAAACGAGTGGGGGAGACAATTTTAACCTTATTTTAAAATGTTATTTTCCATATCTCTTTGAATGGGTGGGAATTGTAGGGGTGATTTTTCACCTAGAAGGGACAAACGTCAGATTAATGGAGAGGCTTTTTTGTTGATCCAGAATTGGTTGTGGGATTGGAGAGGATTGTTCTGATGAGAAATATGAAACACTGTCTTTTGCTACATGCTGGATATGTTATTGTGACCCTGTCTATTTGGGCAGAAAAGTAAACTGCCTGATTAGCTTCTGTGGTGGTGGCAGCCTGTGGGCCATCATCCATCCAGACAGCAGGTAGCCTATAAACATGGTAATTTGCATCACTTTGAAGGACCACTCCTTCCTGGCTCAGTGGACTTCAGCACTCAACACAGCTCTTAAAACTGGGCTATATTTTTATATAAAGCTTAAAATAGACACCTCTATTTTACATAAACGTGTAAGTGAGAGGGATGAAAGGGTATTTGACATTAGACATAATGGCAGCCAAATAACTTTGGGGATAAACACTATTGAAGAAAGTTTTGAGGGACAGAGAAGTTAAAAAAAAACCAAACCCTTCTTCAACAAAGACATAGACATCAGCAGTCAATTATTCAATTTACACTCTGTTCCCTACTGTACAAGGATATTTCCAAGCAGAATCTGCTCACAAGCAGTGAGGTGTGTAGATGGAGCGTGGCTGATAGGATGGGAAACCAGAGTAGATTTAATCTTGAACTGGCAGTAAGAAGGTGTCAGTCTCTTTAACTGTGACTCGAGACACTCTTGCTTTTACTAGGAAAAACAGATTTGTTTGTTGCACCACATTGATTTGTTAATATTGTAGGAATTGAGCCTTTGAGGTTCATTTTTGTCATAAGCGTGCAAGTGGTGTGTATGTGTTGTAATGAATGGTTTTAATAAAGTTGATTAGGAGCTGTGTGTGCCTCTCTGCTAATAACACCAATCCAACTGGAGAGGCTGCAGAGATGAGCAACTGTTGTGGTGGCTTCTAGCAAGGGTTCCCTGCAGGCAGGGAGCAGATGGGAGGCGGGGGAGGCATCTGAAAACAGGAAAAGGAAGCAGGGAGTTGGGAGAAAAGATAGATTCCACACTGAATCTTTATTGTTCTGTTCTGTTGTTTTTCCATGTAAGCCCAAAATGCCACCCCAGTTGCTTATGGTGGGTCAGATCGTGCAGGAACTAAAGGTTGGTTGTTGGCTTTCAGACCACTTTGGATATTTTTTTTTTTTCTGAATTACTCTTAAGCGCATGGTTGATGATTTCACATCCCTTTTGCATCACCTGCTTTTTTTCTTCTCGCTTTCTTGTCTTGAAACCACGGAGTAGTGCAAGGAAAATCCTTCAGACACATGATACCCTGGCCAGGATGAGAGTCAATCTGAATTTTTCCTGTTGGGTTCTCCATGGTTTGTGGTTTGCATGGTGTTTCTCTGGGTTATTTCTGGATAGTGTTTTAGATGTTAATGCTGGGGTTCAGTTACCAGATCCCATTGCAGAAGGTGCTGCCTTACGACATAAATGCATAGATTTATAGAAAATATCAGAGAAATGTGAAATGGCGTTAAGAAACTTGTGCCAGCATAGGACAGGAGGGTTTACACCTCCTGGTCACAACTCCAGAAGTGCCTGTCTGATTGAACAGCAGCTCAGCACACACAAAAGCAGCAGTTTATAAAAAACCTATAAGGTGTATGTATAGGAAGAAGGGGTGAAATTGATTCTGAGTCACATATGTAGCTGTCACAGCCTTCCCAAACTGTTTACATTATAACAACACAACAACTGGTGGCAATTTTACTGTAACCTTGCTTTTTCATAGGTAAATCTCCAGTCCTAGTCACCTAGTAATCGTGTTGAAAATGAAAACTTTGACAGAAACCTGCTTTTCAGAAAAATTGGGCTTTTTACAGTTTTGGTAAAATTGCTTAATTCAGATGAGAGAGGCCCAAAAGCCCTGGCTGATGGTGCTGGGAAGGTGCAGCTGGGAATGCAGCAGGTGACTGTGTGAGAAGGTGTAACTTCACGGAGCCACAGAATGTGTTGGAAGAAGAATGATGTGAGATCTCTTATTTTGCAGCCCAAACTCTGCTTTCTTTGCTGCTTTTATCGCATACAAATTCCTTCATAATTAGCCATTCCCTGTCATCTCTCATTGCTGCCAGGATTCATTTTTCCATAACGTACACATTGTTTTCTCATAATAGATTGTTTTTAATCTCCTGTGGTTATTTTTGTCTTTGCAACCTATCTGAGATTCTCTGCTCCACTTCTGTCACTGCAGTTTGCAACGCTTTTAGCGTCTTCACATGCTCGCACTTCTCTTCTCGTGGATCTTTATGAAGATGTTTGAACACTAAATAAAACATTACAAGATGTGCTCTTTAGGGAGAGAGAGAAATGTTGGATGCCTCTAAAGGGAGCAGATCTTAATGCAAACAAAAATCTGGATGTGAGACCTGAAGCACAGCTGAGACCAGAGCCTCGCACAGTGTGTATTGTGATGGGAGATGTAATGTCTACTGAAGAGGTGACAGTCTGAGGCTGTTTCAAGAATTTAACATGATTTTAGAGCTGTTAGTACCAAAGGTGTAGCAGTGTGATACAAAGTGCTGTTTTGATAGAAATTCATTTTGATGTTTCAAATTTATGGAGGGGGGGAAAAAAAAAAATAGTAAAAAGACACCCCCCCAGGCTGTAAACCAGCCAGCTTCATTTCAACTCCGATATGGTCTGCTTATATCATTCCAATTTTAGGCTGGATTAGGTATCTTTTCTCCTGCAGCTGGCGTAAAGCTGATGTAAACTCTATTGTGTGCTTTCGCTAACTTGACAGAAATGTGATTGTGCCTGTGCCTGATCTAGCTCAGTCATGCCTTATTAAGTGATTTGTTAGCTTAGAGCCAGCATTAATTGCTGTGGAACCTCTGCCCATGTTAGGCAAGACAGAAATAAGAAGTTGTCATCTTCGCTGTTTCACATGTGGGGAGCTACTGCAAAGGAACAAAATCTTGTTCCTGTTCAGAGAAGAACTGGCTTCTTCTCTCTGAGCTTCCTCCTCTGCTGCTGGATGTTCATATCTCTTCTCAAGTGATATGGTAACACCTTTTTGAGAAGCCCTTCTGAGTTCCGACTTCCTCTGGCAGTGTCCATGTTCCAGACAGCTGGAGTTACTGCAGTAAGGAATTCGGGAGACATGGAATATGGTCCTGTAATGAAATCCAAGCGTGTTGTCCCTGCTGCACTTCTTTGCTTGTTTTACTGTCTCATTGTAACAACCCAGTCCATTTTGTCTGAAATACTTTGCCCTTTTTAAACCAATACTGTCTCTGAAATCCATCATTTACTGTCTCACTGTTGATTACTGATTAGTCCTCTTCATATTTACTTATATTCTTGCTTGGAGGAGAGGTCTGCCTCAGACCAGTAATTTCATGGGTTATTCCTCTTTCTTTGTATGCCTGCTTGGAAAATATAGATTGTGATAACATTAAACTTTATAGTTAGCTGAAAATTTTGCACTTAAGGGTAGTGTAAGCTTGATCTCAGTGTTCAAAGGGACTGTCAACCCCTAATTCTCCTTTAAGGTGGAGTAAGTAGCAAATATAGAACACAGGTTTTTTTGTGACTCCCCAGCAAACCCACTGCCATGTGTCCAAGGTTGTTCCAGAAAACTAGGAAGCCTAATTATTAGAAGTGTTGTGTGAAGTCCTGTGGGTCCAACCAGCAATCTTAGCTCTGTTTTGTCGGGTCCTGGATGGAGCGGGTCAAATGCCGGGTGGATGCTCCAGAGTTTCCAGACTGGGAATTAACCACTGGCCTCAGGGAGTCAGTCTGGGGGAAAGGCTGTAGGGGAAAGTGCTGAGGAAAAAGGTAGGACTTTAGAGGAAAGCCCTGAAAGCTAATTCAGATGGAGTGGTAGGTGAGAGGGCTCCATCTCCTCCATACATTGCCAACTTGGAAGGATCAGTTGCAGAGATGCTTCCCCAGCTCCCCTCCCTGACTACCCTGAGTCAGTCGGACCCATAGCAGAATTCACTTGACTCCTTTCCCCTGGGACAGAAGGACTCAGGCTGCTCCACTTCTGTCACTGCAGTTTGCAACGCTTTTAGCGTCTTCACATGCTCGCACTTCTCTTCTCGTGGATCTTTATGAAGATGTTTGAACACTAAATAAAACATTACAAGATGTGCTCTTTAGGGAGAGAGAGAAATGTTGGATGCCTCTAAAGGGAGCAGATCTTAATGCAAACAAAAATCTGGATGTGAGACCTGAAGCACAGCTGAGACCAGAGCCTCGCACAGTGTGTATTGTGATGGGAGATGTAATGTCTACTGAAGAGGTGACAGTCTGAGGCTGTTTCAAGAATTTAACATGATTTTAGAGCTGTTAGTACCAAAGGTGTAGCAGTGTGATACAAAGTGCTGTTTTGATAGAAATTCATTTTGATGTTTCAAATTTATGGAGGGGGGGAAAAAAAAAAATAGTAAAAAGACACCCCCCCAGGCTGTAAACCAGCCAGCTTCATTTCAACTCCGATATGGTCTGCTTATATCATTCCAATTTTAGGCTGGATTAGGTATCTTTTCTCCTGCAGCTGGCATAAAGCTGATGTAAACTCTATTGTGTGCTTTCGCTAACTTGACAGAAATGTGATTGTGCCTGTGCCTGATCTAGCTCAGTCATGCCTTATTAAGTGATTTGTTAGCTTAGAGCCAGCATTAATTGCTGTGGAACCTCTGCCCATGTTAGGCAAGACAGAAATAAGAAGTTGTCATCTTCGCTGTTTCACATGTGGGGAGCTACTGCAAAGGAACAAAACCTTGTTCCTGTTCAGAGAAGAACTGGCTTCTTCTCTCTGAGCTTCCTCCTCTGCTGCTGGATGTTCATATCTCTTCTCAAGTGATATGGTAACACCTTTTTGAGAAGCCCTTCTGAGTTCCGACTTCCTCTGGCAGTGTCCATGTTCCAGACAACTGGAGTTACTGCAGTAAGGAATTCGGGAGACATGGAATATGGTCCTGTAATGAAATCCAAGCGTGTTGTCCCTGCTGCACTTCTTTGCTTGTTTTACTGTCTCATTGTAACAACCCAGTCCATTTTGTCTGAAATACTTTGCCCTTTTTAAACCAATACTGTCTCTGAAATCCATCATTTACTGTCTCACTGTTGATTACTGATTAGTCCTCTTCATATTTACTTATATTCTTGCTTGGAGGAGAGGTCTGCCTCAGACCAGTAATTTCATGGGTTATTCCTCTTTCTTTGTATGCCTGCTTGGAAAATATAGATTGTGATAACATTAAACTTTATAGTTAGCTGAAAATTTTGCACTTAAGGGTAGTGTAAGCTTGATCTCAGTGTTCAAAGGGACTGTCAACCCCTAATTCTCCTTTAAGGTGGAGTAAGTAGCAAATATAGAACACAGGTTTTTTTGTGACTCCCCAGCAAACCCACTGCCATGTGTCCAAGGTTGTTCCAGAAAACTAGGAAGCCTAATTATTAGAAGTGTTGTGTGAAGTCCTGTGGGTCCAACCAGCAATCTTAGCTCTGTTTTGTCGGGTCCTGGATGGAGCGGGTCAAATGCCGGGTGGATGCTCCAGAGTTTCCAGACTGGGAATTAACCACTGGCCTCAGGGAGTCAGTCTGGGGGAAAGGCTGTAGGGGAAAGTGCTGAGGAAAAAGGTAGGACTTTAGAGGAAAGCCCTGAAAGCTAATTCAGATGGAGTGGTAGGTGAGAGGGCTCCATCTCCTCCATACATTGCCAACTTGGAAGGATCAGTTGCAGAGATGCTTCCCCAGCTCCCCTCCCTGACTACCCTGAGTCAGTCGGACCCATAGCAGAATTCACTTGACTCCTTTCCCCTGGGACAGAAGGACTCAGGCTGCCATCAGGACCTGGTTGGGGTGGTGGATCCATCCCAGACAAAGCAGTTCTTACCACGCAGTGGGAAACACAGGCAACCCCCATGAAAACAGTTCTGTTTTGGCAAAGCTACAGGCAATTGAAAGGAGTCTTACAATGGATAATGCCGGGCGGCCATAAGAGGAAGCAGTGTTCCCAGCCTGGCAATAATGCAAAATGCTATGTTTAAGCAAAATTTGAACACAGGGAAGCCAGACAATGTCAGTTTTTAATCCCCTTTCTCTTGCTCAGTGGATTACCATGATACAGCTCCTTAGACTTGCTGGTCTGATCCAGAGTGATATTGCTGCTCAGCTTGTGGCAGGGCTGTGGACGTGGCTTTAGGAAGGGTGGCTGTGGCTGAGCAGTGATTTCTATGTTTCCTTGCATAGTGGATTCACGACAGCACTGTCAGCCCCCGTACAGAGGCATCCTCTTCAATGTGCATCAAAACGGGAAAAGTCTGAAGCATTCCCAGCTAATGTGCTGCTCGCTGTTACTCTAATTAGTGTATCAAAAAAGATCTAAGGAAACAAGACGACTCCAGAAAGTGTTCTCACACTGTTTGGCTGCAGCAGCTTGTTCAGAGCTCCTAAAAATAGCCACCCATAGATCAAAGCCATGAGTGCTAGAACTGAAAATGCAGACATCCTAGTGCTGTGCTCTGAAACCACGCTGTGCACACGAACTGCAGAAATGGCAAAGAAACAGCAAAACTGATTTAACTAAGTCTCAAGCTAATTAGTTTATCACCAATACTGGGGCTGGACTTGTGAATCAAGGTGATCCAGGCTGGGTCCAGTTTTCCAATATGTTAGATAAACCCATGGCATCCAACCCTTCTGAGCAAGTGCTATGTCACCTAAAACACGTGAGGCTTTTGAATGCCCCCTGCTCTGGTCCTTCCTCCATCCTGAGACTGCAGCCCCCTCCCTACCTCCTCCCTGCCTGGGGGCTGCATTAGGTGCTTGACATAAACCTTGTTATCAAATATCTAATCAATAATGATTTCTCCATCTAAATATTGAAAATCTCAGTCTTTGAAGGAGTCTTGTGGTAGAAAAGCTCATTTCTGGCAGCCGTAGTGAGCAGTTGTCCCCACTGTAGAATGGAGATTATCATGGTGATTTGTGGTGATGGGGGCTAAGGGTGTTACCTGGATGTCTGTGTGCGAGTGAGTAGCAACAAATCATCTTAATCTGTTGAACGAAGATATTTGCTTCACTGTTACTGGATTTCAGAGTTAACATCTCAATTCCTGGCTCATCAAATGTTTTTGAGTTTCACTGCACTGGCTTCAGGTATGTTGGGGTGGTTTCTGCTGTGCGATGGAGCAGAGAAAAATGGAGGAGTCAGAGTGCATTTTAAAGCAAAATGGTGCTGAGTTTGTGTAGTACATCGAGCCTCACATCTCCCATGTTCAGTATGAAAGGTGGAGAGACTCCATTTCATTCCCTGGAGACAAATGAGTAAAGTGAAATAATGCAAATTCACAGCTATGGATTTGTGTAGGGTGGAGGAGATGAAGATGCTGGCAGTCCTTGCCAATGAGGCAGGTGGTGTGAAAGGTTTAGCTGGTGGGTGGTGATGGATCAGAGCAGATCAGAGCACAGAGTGTGCAAATGTCTCCTCTCCATCTCCTACTCCACTGAGGAAGGAGCTCTCTGAGCCCTGGGAGCACTGGCAGCTGCAGGGCCCTTTCTAAGCAAAGAACAACTCTTGGGGCTTAATCTAGATACCACTGAAAAAAAAGGGAAAAAGGGTTTTTTTCTTGTTGCATGGGGGTTTTCTATTTTTATTTTTTCCATTACTTGCTTACCCTTTTTTTTTTTCCTAGGAAAGTAATGATCTCAGGGGAGGAAATCTGGGGAAAGGTAGTGGTTTAGGCTTCTTGGGGAAAATCAAGTGGAGAAGTTCAAATTACTTTTTGCAAAGCAACAACAAAAAATTCATTTGGGGTCATCCCAAGACAGTTTGCTGACTTCCGAACCAAATGTTTTTTAGTTTATTTTTACATTTATTGCTTTTGCCTAAGCTTTTCTTTTGCTGTAGATCAGCTTTTAGATGAAATGTATTTATTGGGAAAAACGTTGAAATATTTTATGCAAATTGTAGTATTTTGAGAGGCTTTAATTTAGGTCCAATCCATTTGCACTGGATTGAAAAATGGTTCCAATCTACTTGCAATACAGTTTCCAATCCTTGTGGCCCTGTACTGTTGTGGAGATGCTTCTGTGGGTAGCAGTGTAGTGAAATCACTCTGGGTGTACCCATCTGAAGCTGAATGTAGGTTAACACTATTTACTATATAAAAATAGATGAAAATAGGTGAAAATAGATGTGCTTGCTGGTCAACATAGAGCCTTAGCAGACACTGCAGTGCAGTTAGGTATCAGCTCTTACCTCCCTCTGTACAGGGAAGAAAAGGGGCCAGATCCTCAGCTGAGGATAAATTGGGTTTTGCTGACATCATTAGAGCTGATTGACTTCTACCTGCTGAGAATTTGGCCTGGTATCACCACTGTATTTTTTTTCCTCCTGTTGCACCTTGAAATACAGCCAGCTTTTGTCTGATTGAACAGGTCTGTGTTCTAGTTGGGACAATGACTGCTGTAATTGCCAGTTCTGGAGAGAAGGTGTTTACCTGCTGTCAGGTCTGGTGGAGAGAAAGGGAAAACAGAAGGTTAAGTGTCAAGTTGCTGCTCTGAGGAGGCACAGAAGGATCCTGGCCCGAGGGCAGGACTATGGAGGCACAGGTCATGGGCAAGCAGCAGGGTAACCCTTAAAGAAGGCACATCCTTAGTTTAAGAGTCTTACAGGAACTAAGAGAAGTTCTGTCTCAGTCCATGCCCATGGAGGGATGGAAAATAGAAATACTGAAGTGCAGTACTTCAGCCTGATGGTACCCCAGAATTCAGATTCCATCCAAAGCCAGTGGATTGCTGAGGCAGATGTGCTTGAATGAGCTTAACAAGATGATCAAGACCCTGTTTACCAACGTGGCTTGCTTAGAGCAGTGCTCCCGACACCCGGGGAAACAGGAAGAAATTGTAATTAAAGGCAGCTTTGAAATTCAGTATGTGGCTGATTTGCAATTTACCATTTTATTTCTCTTTCCCCCTGCCCCTGTAGAAGCCTGCGGAGGTTTGCATGGGGAGGCTGGCATTGCTGCCTTGCATTACGAATGCTGGAGGGACTGTGGAGGGGCAATTGTGTAATGAAGGTGAAAATCAGAGTTTACTCTGGGGAGAAAAGAAATATTTTCCCTTAACTGGTGCCCTCAGGCTTTCATCCTCTTGATTGCACACTTGGGGCAAGGCTGTGACTTGGTTATTAGCAGGTATAAGGGTATAAGCAAAGGCTCCTTCCAAGCTCTTAACCAAGGATATAAGCAAGCACTGAGGGTATAAGCAAAGGCTCCTTCCAAGCTCTCATAATACTTGCAGGTTTATAGTGATTTATTCTGTCCCGTTTTACTTACTGTGTCACTAAAAGCCACGCTTTACACTCAGTTCCAGCAGTAAAAATGTTACTCAATCAATTTGCCGTATCAGCGTCTTTTAACTAAGCGCTGTAGAATTCCCACTTTGTCCTGTTCACTTTGTTAGGACTATAGATATATTTCTGTCCTCACTTTGGCTTAGGTACCTATGTAATTTCATTTGTTTCCTTTCCAAAGTGAATTAAGAAAAAGTTAATAAGGCTGTGGGATTTCCCATTCAGAAATACGTAGCCTGAATTCATACGCCGTGTCTCATTATGTCTGTGCTTTCCCTTAAAAGCCCTAATTCTGGATGCTATGATTATGTAAAACTTGCAGCTTTCATTAATAAAAAGCACATCTTGTGGGTTTAAAATAAAGCTACCAAATAGGATCTATAAAGGCTCAGAAGATAAATAATAGTGGGAAATCCTGGTGGGTTGGAAGCCGGTCTCCTGATTTTGGTGGCCTGACCTGAAATTTGTGACTGCCTGGAGTGGCAGTGATTGAGAAGCCAGATTGTGTGCAGGCTGGTTGACAAACAGAAGTTGCTGTTACTTTAGAAACATGTCATTTAAAAGTCAATTAAGATAAAAATGCCTTCTGGAAGCTGTCAGTGGGCTTCATGCTACAGCGTAATCTTGTGTATCAAGTGGTTTTTCAACACATCACCCTCTTCAGTATAGGGAGTCCTGGCAAACAGAATAAATACAGAGATGTAAGAGGGAAATAGTGCCTCCTCCTCTCCCACCCTCTGTCCTGTTAAACTAGGAGGAGAAAAAAAAAAAAGTAGGGCAAATTCTGTAGCTTTTATGCAGGGAAAATCCTGTCAACCTCAGTGGGAGACTTGGCTCCCGGAGAAGTCCAGGAGCTGGGCCAAAGTTTGCATTCTGATCTTTAGGAAGTTAACGTCACATGTTCCCAGATGAATGCCCCAGAGCTTTGCAAAGGTGGCCGGTGGAGCAGTGAAATGCCTCGGATTCAGTGGAAATTTGGCATTTAATTCCCGCAAACTCCCGGTCTTCATGTTTTGAAAATCTTTTCTTGGTTGGAACGTGTTTGCTCGAACGTGCCGGGAGGAAACCAGCCAGCAGCCCTCGAATAGACCCACAGCACGGGCGTAAATTAAACCCCCTTCTTGCTATGGGATAGATAAGCATGAAGGGTCTTAGTGTTCTGCAGATGAATCATACTTAGCTCATCAGTGAGCGCCTTGATTTAATGAAGCCATAGTATGTTAATGTTAACACCGCAAAAAAAAAAAAAAAGCTGTAAAGTTGCAGGCAGCCCTTGCTAACTAGCTACAAGCATTTCAGCGCCTGGGCATGAGCTCCTACTTGGCTATTCTGGCCATAATTAATGATGACAAGTATGTTGGAAAAATAATTATTTTGCTTGCTTTTAAAGACAATTACTTGCTCAAGGCAAGTGAGGGGGTAGGATTTATGTGGCTGTAATAAGCATATGTAGATGGCATCTTCCCAGAAGAATATTGTAGCCACAGGATCTTTTTAATTGACCTGAGATTCTTTTGTTCTGCAGATACAATTTATGTATGTGGTCACAGACTAAAATGACCCTACTTGTTTTAGGGCAGGCTGAGTTCTAAACTGCTGAAAGGGGAAAAAAAGGCTGCTTTTGTCAGCTCAGTCAGCAGCAGATAGAAATCTCCCCTGGTCACTTTGTGAGGGGAGGAAATCTTTTTGGATGGGTACCCTGAACGCGTGCTCTTTCCATCTGATAAAATAGAAGATGGGGGATCTGGCAGCAGGCTGGGGTGTGTACGTGCCATCCTCTGATGGCCATCTGTCTGTGTCTTGACCACCTTCAAAAGGCTGAGAGTCTTGGGTCTGTTTAGTCTGGAGAAGAGAAGACTGAGGGGGGATCTGATCAACACCTATAAATTTAAAGGTTGGGTGTCAGTCTTTTTTCAGTGGTGCCCAGGGACAGGACAAGAGGGAACGGGCACAAACTGGAACAGAGGAAGTTCCATCTAAACACGAGGAGGAACTTCTTTCCTGTGAGGGTGGCAGAGCCCTGGCAGAGGCTGCCCAGAGAGGGGGTGGAGTCTCCTTCTCTGGAGACATCCAAACCCACCTGGACACGTTCCTGTGGGACCTGCTCTGGGTGGACCTGCTCTGGCAGGGGGTTGGAGGAGATGATCTTCCAACCCAAACCATTCTATGATTCTATGTAGTCTTATTGCATAGACTGTGGTCAAATGCTTTAACACTACGGTTTTGCTGCCTTTTTTCTCTGAGTTTCAAGCTAATTTTGCCCAGGTGGGAAATAACAGCAGAAAGTCCCCCAAGGCTGTAATTCAGTGGAAAATTCCAAAATGTGGCCACAGCTAACAGCCCTTAATAGAAAGCAGCAGTTTTTTGTGTCTATTGTCAGTCACTCCACTGTTCCTCTAAGGTGGTGAGGTCCTCTTGGGCCACAGGAGAGGGAAGGGGAACCAAAAAACTATATGCTGATCACTTACGTACATTAAGAAAAATCTCCCTCTTATTCCCTTTTTTAATCTTGTGGTGATTATACAGAAGTCATGATCCCTTTCTCCAATTCCCATCTCTCAGTCAGGGAAGATGAAGCTGACTTTCGTAATTCAGCATTTTGAAACCTGACACTGAAACTTATTACAGAAAATGAGTATTAAGAGTCATAGGTGCTTTTCTCTGCACAACCAGTCTGCTGGCAGCTCTGGGGGCTCTGAAATCAGTCTCTGTTTGTTGGGGTCCTGAGTTGGGGGAAGGGGGAAGATTAAAAGAGGAAGGACTCAATAACTATATATTATATATATTAATGTGGTTTTGGAGTGAGAATATAGGGCAGAAAAATATTTAGATATCTTGTGGTCCCAGTTGTATGTGGTCCTTTCCAAAAGCATCACTAAAAGCTGGGTGAATTGTAATGGTTCAGGGTTTGCATCCAATTCAGTCCATTCTTGGTGTCTGCAGATTTTTGTCAGAGTAGAAATTTTCACCTGATCTCAATCTGTTTGGAGACCTGATTAAGGAAAGCTATGCCTGAGCAACAGAAAAATACTAGAGGATAAAGGATAAATTGTTCCTCCTTCATGAGGATGGTGAGGGCTTAGGGTTCCTTACAGTCGGTCGTGGCAGCAGGAGGTGGGCAGTGGAAGAGAAAGAGCCTGTTTCACTGCCCTGGGTGAGAGACACAAATGTTTGTTTGCCTAAGTTCAAAGTTCTCTCTGGAAACTGCACATTGTACAGGAGAGCAACCTCTGGGTTTAGCTCCAGGGGCAGAATGAGCTGAAAATGAAGCAGAATATGGGGCTACTGGAGTTAAAAGCGGTAGGGTTTTCTGTAAGGTCATTAAAGGGCCAGATCCATAGGCAGCTGGGAAGGATTACTGCACTAGTCTAAATTTGACCCGGTGTTAAACTGGCAGAGAAGGGAATTCCCTTGTGGTGCTGTGGTTTTACTGGGTATTTCTTTTTTTTCTTTTGTTTAATTTACTGTGAGCAAAAAGGCAGACTCGCTTCGGCAGAAAGTCCAGCCTTGTGTGTCACTCAGTGGGGCATGATGTCTGCTGGCAAAGGGGAAGCTGAAGGATAAAGGGGATGTTCCAAGGGCTGTTTGGGCGTGACATGTTTTCTCGTGTGCCACACGATGA
Source organism: Calidris pugnax (assembly GCF_001431845.1). Classification (NCBI taxonomy): domain Eukaryota; kingdom Metazoa; phylum Chordata; class Aves; order Charadriiformes; family Scolopacidae; genus Calidris; species Calidris pugnax. Next base: position 480,653 of record NW_015091110.1, read on the forward strand.
CAGTAGGAGGAAGTGTTGTGAGGTTCAAGGATGAACTCTCCGAGTTCATCCCAACTGCTGAGTTTCTCCTTCAAAATAACTGGATTCTCGTGTAGATCTTTGTTTGGGGTTTTCTGGAAGGAATTAACAGGAGTGGAAAGCTTGCCCTCCCCACACCCCCCACCCCTTCCACAACGTTTACAGATATCCATGGAAAGATTGGTGAGGCTGTAAATTTGTGTTAGATTTGGGAGAAAGTCAGTCATCTTTGATGACTTCCAAGGTGATGATGAATTTAAGGTAGATGACTAGGAGGCAGCAGGCATGGATAAATGTCATTGCCATTAAATGTACTGTCCCAACTTTATGGAATTAGGAAGGATATGAAGTCAGTACCAAACTGCCTTAAGGTCTCCAGAGAGGCAGCAGAAGCAGCAAGAATAAGACAATTTCCAGATCAGATTATCTCGGCTGAAAAAAACCCAGGAGATTTTTTAGGTGGCCTTTGCTCCTAAAAGCAGCCAGGCAGAGTGGGGGCAAATAAACAGCCTTAACCACGGGGGCTGAAGCAACAGGGTTAAACACTTGTTCTTCTCTTAGTACCTACCACCCACGAGCCTCAAAGATTTTTACGTCCCTGTGGCCGTATTGTCACCCCATTTGAGAGACAGGGAAACTGAGGCATAGGGTGGTGGTTAGAATCCAAACCTTCTGATGATTTCTTTAATTATTTAAAGGCTTCATTTTTTCCAGATGTGCCCAAGAAGCAGGTGAGGGGATAGCCCTGTGACGTGACATGGGAGGTTTATAGTGATACATTTTCCACTCTAGGCAAGAACTGGTTAATAGAATCAGGTTTTTTACGTTATCCAAACCTGATGTGTGTTTTTTTCTTTCCTCTCAACATATTGCTGGTTGCTGTAGCAGCTGAGTAATGCAGAAGTTGTGCCTGAAAAAAAAATGCTTCCTCCTTATATGATACTGTACATATTGTCATGGAAATTGTCCTCATTTCCCCCGAGCACACTTTAAATAACTCGAACAGCAGTGCTAATGAGCAGAAAGATATCTGCAATCCCCACCGTGCAACTTGACATACTTTATCCCACTCTGAATTCCCTTTGCTCATCATTGAGCATTTTAAAGATCTGGGATAATAATTTGCTTTCTCTCTTTGGTCCAGTCATTTTGCTCTTAGCACTTGGTAATAAAAGGTCAGCTTTGGCTGAAACCTGAGTGTAGCAGCCATGCCGTTTTTTACTGCCAAATATCTTAAGAAAAGCAAGTGTCTCCGAAAGGGTAAGTCGTCATATTTTTGGTGTGTTTAGTGTTGTCTGTTTTGCTTTAAATCACAGTAAAGGGTTTATTTTGAAGTAACAAGCAGCGGGAATGGATCTATTCACGCTGCCGATGGGTTTAGCACAGGGGGTTTTATTATGCTGTGTGCATTTTTGGTTCAAGATACACTGTATGTTATTATCTTGCATTTTACATTCAGTGAAGCCGACTAAGCGGGAGAATGTTTAACCCTTTAAACATGGAGCGTATGTTTTGCACAGGGTTGGAATCCTAATGCAGAACAAAACAGCGACAGAATGTCTGTGTATATTTGTTTTTTCCAGATAAGTTTAGGTGGGCAGATAAGTAATGCTCTAGTATCTTTGTTTCTGTTGTCCAAAAGGAGCATTTTTAAAAATCTACACTGAAATAATAAATTAAAATAAATAATACCAAATGAAGGAAAAAGCATGTTTCCTCTTAGCATCTTTGGTGTGTCGGGCTACCTGAGTGCAGGATTCCACATAGATTTTCAGCTCGTTGTTGTGAGAATGGCTGTGTGAGCTTTTCCAGGAAATGTGATTGTTCTACCTCCAGGTAAAGATAAAACTCTTCAAGAGAGCAGTTTGCCTGTAGCTTTATAAAAATCGACAAGGTAATACACTCCTAATGGAGAAACACAGTGCTTGTATTTTTCTTGTTCCATTGTGTGTGTCTTTATTGTGACATTGGTTGTGTTGCCAGCGGTCCAGATGTGGGCTTTGCAGAACAGCAAACAGCAGTGATTTCTTGTAGCTGGGACATGCTTCAATTCTAGGGGATCTGAGGAATCTGACTTTTTTACCTGGCTAAGCATTTGTATATGTATATATGTATTCATTTATTCTATGCATTTCCCTAACTCATTGTTTGAATGTAAATAGTTTCTAAGGCATAGCTGGAAGGTGGAATTGTATAGGTTTTCATCACAAGTTTAAAGTTGAAGAAAAGGTTTTGAAGAAATGCAAATTTGCTTTCTTTAACCTACCCTTATGTTTTCTATTGGGTTCCTCTTTTAAAAGGGGATTGCACAACAAGAACTAGCGCTTGGGGTGTGAGAACTGAGCTAGGCTGACCTGTAGCCACTGGTACCAACTTCTTGGGATTTTGTTCAGCAAAATGTGTGCGTGTGTCTGCAGATTTACACAATCCTTCCGCAATTCTGATGGATAGCATCATGTTGGCAAAGTTTTATTAGAAAAAAGGCTAAAGATTATGATGAATTCTTAATTTGCTTTTGCTGTGTTGAGGTTTTTTTGTTGTTGTTATTGGGTTTGGTTTTTTTAGAGGTTTGTTGTATGTATGTAAATATATTTGCCACTTTAAAAGGAGGCATAGGACAGTTTTTGCTCCCTCTTTTTGCTCATGTGCTGGGGACACAGCCAGGAAAGGGAAGGTCATTCTGGCACATGCACCTGAAGACAAGCTTGCCCAGCCCCAGTGCCTGCTACAAGAGCAGTGTGTCTGCACCCTGCTGAATTCCTGCCCTCTTACTGCGAGATGTTCCCTGCCTCTCTGTGGCAAGAAGCTGTGATTTATTAGATGCACAGCAGTCCCTTCAGGCTTAGAGCCAGCTGTAGACATCCAGCACGAGTCAGTGTGACCCTCTGAAGGTTGCAGTTTGAAGCTAGGAGCAGTCCCTCGCTGCTCAATCCATTCCCTAAGCAGCCCATCCTTGTTGCTGCCATGACATTGACATTCCCACCCATCTGGGGGAAGATGCTGTGCTGGTGTGGGAGAAAGGCTGAGACTCCAGAAGCAGCAGGTTGGGCAGGAGCTGTTGGTTGTAGGTTTAGACTCAGGGGTGCTGCATGTGTTCAGAGCCACCGAGCCTGGAGAGAAAGCCTTGCATGCCCAGGAAAGCAGTGAGGAACCAGGAGCAGTAACTTGGTGCCCTCCCTATGCAAACAAGAAGGCAGTATGAGGAGACCATTCCTAAACCAGAATCAACATGGGTATAGCCTGAGCCTTTTAGAGGTGACCGGGGGAAGCTCAGCCAACAGCAACCAGTCGTGTTCTTAGTGAGTCACTACCAATGTGAGGATTTTCAGTGAACTGAATGCTTTAAAGAGCATCTTCGTGCGCCAAAGAGGGTAGAGGGTGTTGCCTGTCCGAGCCTGCTTCTGCCAATGTTTTTCTGATGTGTGAAATCCTTTTAGCTGCCCAGAGCACCTCCTGGTCCAGGTCTGCTGGCAGGCTAGGGATCCTGCTTCCTTCTGATGCCCATCCTAGTCTGTGCTGACCTTTCTCCTCCTGCTTTGAGGACAGTCTGGGAAGGGAAGTGCCAGAGCACGAAGGGAGAACCTCTGTGTCTGGGCAGGGAATGCTGAGGCAGTTGGGCATCTCCGTGAGCTGTTTAATGTCAGTCTGTCACTAATGCTGCTTTGAAGAGGCTGAACTCCTGCCAGTTTTTGAGCCACTTTCCATCCAGTTACTGGAGGCAATCCCTTCCAGCTCCCTTCCAGAAAGCACTTCATTTGCAGAGGTTTTTGCTGTGATCTGAGAAAGGAGATCCTTCCCAGTAAGTAAATGTGGTCATTAAAAGGTATTAAATGATTACAGAGTGCCCTAAGCATAGCCTCAAAAGTGCAGTAGTATGTTCTCTCTTGCTGTCCATCCTTTGCTTTGCAGACTGTTGTGCTTATGGCGAATTCCCCCAGGTTTCATTTGGTGATGTATCCTTACCTACTCTGACCCTCTGGTAAAACCTACAGCAGTGACAGATTCTGGAAAAAATACAAGTTAAGGGCTTCTTTATTTCTCCTATTACCAGTTTTAAGCACCATCAAACTCCTGTTGGTTAAATCTTCCCCCTCACCTTAAATAAGGCATCAAAACAATGAAAAATATTTATCAGCCTCTGCAGCCTGTTGTTAAAACCCACCTCTCTCTCATATGCCCTCCTACAGTAAAATTCACTGAGTACTGGCTCATCATTACTCAAATCTGGGCTATAAAATGTTAGAATTTTCTCTGATCTGGCAAGTCACCGTTGATTTTTTTTCACCTGCCCCTTGAATTTCTAGTAAGGGAAAAAGAAAGTTTCAGCTCCAGCAAAGCCTTTTCCTCTTTAATTCAAAAGAAAAAAAAATAATACTGAATGTTTTATTGCCAAGTGGTCCTTATTTTGCTGCAGCTGTAGATTTACAGGACTTCAAAGCTGGATGATTAAGGCGCAGTTTTAGTTCGTAGCCAGACAAGCCAAACAATCCCAGCTTCAAAGCAGGGGGTGTTCTTTAATGTTGTGGGCTCGCTCTTTGTGCGCGGCAAAGGGAGCTGCTGGGGAAAACGCCATGTGCAGCAGACAAGTGATGTGGCTGCCCCTCCTGGGGGGGATCTTTTAGCTGCTGCCTGAGCAGAGCAGCCCACATCCAGCAACCTCAGGATATCTGGAGGCTGAAGATTAGGTCAGTTTGCACAGTACCCACCTGTGAGACTTCCAACCTCTGCTTTTAACACGCTCGGAGCTTCTGCCCCTGTGGACCCCCAGGGGTGGCCATGCCAAAGGCAGGGGTTTGGCCTGAGCCCCCTTGCCTCTCCTGGTCCCTTCTGTTTGTACCTGATTGTTTTCCTCCTCTTATGTGCTCACAGGCTGTGTGGGTTTATCTGCATTAGGAAAGTTGGGAGAGGCTATTTTGGTGAAAGGAAGCGTTTAATCCATGCAACGTTGTGTGTTTGAGAGGAATAGGAGCCAGGACTGGAGATGAGGATGTTCTGCATCTATGATGGTCACGTTGAAAAGGGGCCATCATGATTTTGTTAGTAGGTTAATACTTTATCCAGTCAACCATACCTCACCAGTTCAATCTAGCAGGAGGGCAGAGGAGCTGGGTAGCTCCATCATTAGACACACGATGGAGCCAGAATTGTGGTGGTGTGTACTTCACTCCAAAGCCCAGGCAGCGTGACCTGACCCTTTGTGTTTTATTGAACTCCTTATCCACAAGGATCCCGTGGATGCTCCAGTACAGAAAATAGAACAAAAGCCTCATGATGAGGCAGAAAAGGAGTCTGTTACCTCTTGTAGCAGTGAGAGTATCATTTTCTAGGACTTGTTCCTTGACTAGAAATCAGTCTTAAAAACCCCTATAAATAATGTCATTCCATAGCTTTGGGATGTAGTGAGGCACAAATGTATTTCGGTGAGGTGTCTGGGATCAAAGCAAGGATGAGCCCACAGGCTGTCTGGATTCTGGCTGCAGAGTGGTCAGACTCCAGGAAAGAGTGTGCAGGACTCTGTGGGCCTGGAGATATGAACAGAGCTGGCAGGACACCACAGAGATGCGTCTGTCCTTCAGCAAATGACTTCCAGAGCCATGTGGCTCTAGTGCAAATCGTCCTCATCAGTACTAAAACCTGAGTGGAACTGGGGCTTTATCCAACCAGTATCTAGGCTTTTGTGGGATCCAAGCCATCTCTCCACAAGCCCCTGGGATTCGGCAGCCGGAGAGGCCGGTGCTGCCAAGATGTGTAGTCCTCGCCAGGCAGAGTTGGCCAACACACCGCTGGGCTCTCAATGAGCTCTCTCGCTGCTGAGGGAGCGGTGACTTCAGCTCACCAGTTAGAGCTTGCCAAAAAAGAGGGGGTGCCAGGCACCCCACTGGGGCTGCCGAGTGAAGGAACAGCTTTTTGAGACGCAACACGCTCCTAATTTCTGCTGTGACTTTCCCATTTCGAGAGCACTGCTCTGGTGAGAACGTGGCCTGCTTTCCATCCTCTGCTGGGGACCAATCTTCATGCTGTTCAGCTTGTTCTCTCTCATTCTTCACTTTCTGCTTTCTAGGGCTGGCACTGCCTTTGCAGTTGCATGCGACTGACCTTCCAAAAAGTATTTCTTCCTTTATGATTTGATTTGATTAATCCAGAGTGCCTGGATGGAGTAGTTCTGTTTTTCATTCCTGGCTCTGCTAGTCACTAGCCAATATCATACTGGAAATCGTTTAGTGTCTCTGAGTCTCACTTCTCTCCTGGTATGTAGGAATTTCTCACTGTGGAATATGAAGGTTTTTCTCTTTTTTAAATACAGAGAAGGCATTTCCCCACTGATGCACACTATAACCTTGGAAAAGTAATTTTAACCTCACTGTGCCTGTTTCCCCAAAACACTGATGTTTAATTCTGTGACAATCATATTCCAGCAAAGGAACGTCTGTCTTTTGTTTCATTTAATTTATTTGTTAATAGCTAAAGCATTCACTGAAATCTCATCCACTTGCATATACTTATCAGAAGACTGTTTGCAGTTACTGTGTTGTGACTACTCCTTATCTGAAAAAAGCTGTGTTGGATATTTTTAATTGGACGGAGAAGTAACATAACTGGACTGGATGAAGCTCATTTTAGGATAAGGTGTATGGTATGAAGAGCTCTTTTTACTGCCTGTTTCTGAGAACTGGCTTTCACTCCTATTTACTCTAATATGGACAGGACTAGAATATCTGTAACCAGGAACATTTAAGACTTACAGATGTTTGACTGTGCATTTGAATATGTGCTCGCTCCTTATGATAATTTTTATATAATGCTTTCATGCCTGGATACCCAGATGGCCTAACTTCAATTAAACAAGGCAAGAGAATTATTAAATCTCCTGTCTGTAAGGCTGGAGGAGCTGTGTCTGTTTGGCAAATGCTTGCCAGATTGGCTTCCGAGACTACATATTGAGCTGTCTCTTAAAGGGAGGTAACTCACAGAGATCTGACTGGAAAGGCAATAATTTACTGCTGTCTTGGGTTCTTGCTTTCCCACTGTGGACCGATTAAATAAAAATAAAGGTAAAATGTAACCGGTGCCTTCAATGCTAGAGCAGTAAAAGTGGCTGCAGTCATAAGCCATGCTCTGGTATTTCTTTCCCTCATTTTAGGTTTCAAATTCACCTGATGGCTCTCAATAAAAAGTGTGGAAGAGAGGAGAAGGAGGCACTTTCCGTGCTCCTCCTATTCCCCCCGTTACCTGGCTGGGGCTCAGACAAATCATTGAGCCACCAGTGATTTTTTTTCCAGCTTTGCAGACCATTAGCACAGATAGTTCTTTCATTTCCAAACCTTGTTCCTCCCCGGCTCCCTGCGTACCACGGCTTCGCTGCAGATACATAATTCATTATCTGAAAAGGCGCTGTTTTAATGTAATATTAAACAGGCAGCAGCTCAGCAGGTGTCCCCAAGGTGAGGAAGGCAGCATCCTGCTGGCAGCAGCTGCCGGCTTCAGGCTTATCAAGATCTCTTTGTTTTGAAACAGAAGCTGGAAGGCTTTTTAATATAACATGTCATTGGCTGAGCAGCTCCCGGTTTCTGGCTATTATCCTGCCTTTGACTGCAAAGACAAAAATTCTTACAACACGTGCTGCCTGCGATGGCTGGAGACAGTTCTGTGCTCCCAGGAAGGGAGCGGGATGAGGAGAGGGAGGAGGCTCACAAGGCAGAGACACGTGCCCTGTTTCCTCCTCCCATTTTTCTTAGTGGTCCAACTGGGCTCCCAGTGTATCTGTGGAGCAGGACCACTGGTGTCAGTGTTGTCGGAACGGGTCTTCTGCTGCCCTAAGCATCAAAATGCCCAAATATGTAGCCTATAGAGGGCATTCCAAGCAGTGAGGCTGATATTCCACCAGTTTCACTCAAGTGCTAGTTCTCAGTGGCCTAAATCTCTGCAATTAGATCTAATTTGTGATCTAATAACATCACTCCAGCTTCAACTGGCAACTTTGGCATTTCTGTTTGAGTAATAGTTCACAACATGCATTGAGCATGGCTTTTTTGTTCCTTGGGATAACACCTTCATCTTCTGTATTTGAATGTTATAAAATGTGTTGATGGCTGGATTCTCCTGGAATACATGGCTCCTAAACTGGCAATAAATGTATAAATTACATGTGGTAAATCTGTGCCATCCCGTTACCTGGTACTCGATTTAAGCTTAGGGAAAGTGAGGATTTTTCATAAGGTGACGTTTCTTGTTCTAGAGATAACTGGGCTGTAGTTGCAGAGTTTGTCTACCCAGTGTGAACATCTGTGCTGCAAACACGTTCTCACACCAGGAGAAAGTTGCTGTGTCCCTCCCGGTTGCTGTACACATCTGTGTGAGACTTTAGGACTTTTGGGGCACATTCCTGTTAGTTGTAATTGTGGAATCATTTGGAAATGAACTTTACGATCATCAAGTCCAATTGTAAACCTCAATGTAAGGCATAAACTGTAATTTCTCGTGACCACTTCTCACCTTTTTGTGCTCCTTTGTGGAAATTCTTTTAGTTTGCCTTGTTAGTGAAGAGACTCTGTCTTGCTATGGCTGTGATCTAGCTTTGGTCAGCAGCCTTTGCTTGAAGCTCAACAAAGACCTGTAAGCCATCAAAGAGTGTAAGATGGTTTGAAGGACCTTCTGGAAGTGTATCACAGCCCATAGAAGGTGACGATGTTCTTTGCTAAGAGACTGCACGTGATGGCATAGTGGAGAAGAAGCTGCTGATCCAGGTTTTCAAATATAGGGATTTCCCTTCTGGTAGCTAACTAGTCTGGAGGAAGACACCAGTACAGAGCACTTGGACTACGTTGCCATGCAGATCTAGGAAGATCAGCAGAAGTCCAAGGATTTCTGCAGGAAGGAGGTCACATTCCTGGAGTAGATCTGTAGTATTTTAGTGTGCTAGAGCCACAGTGAGCACTGCAGACAAGACTTCCACTGAGAAATCCATAGAGACCCAGAGCTGAGCATTGTGTTCAACACTCCCTTGAAGTCCATCAGCAGAAGATGTCTCTCAGGATGAGTTGTTGTTTACCTAAGATCCTCTTTTCATTTCTTGCTTAAATCAGATCTAAATCAGCATGTTTTTGAAAAGTGGGGGTTACATCTGCTAATGATTAACCACTTCAAAGGAACTTGTGTGGACTTTTTGATAATGCTATTAACTGGGAGGAATCTGTCCATTGCCAACGGGTGGAGAGAATTAGAATTGATTTCGCTAAGTGTTTTCCTGCCAGTGCTTCACTGACAGTTGTCCTAAAGCACAAAGAATCGAGGCCCTCGCTTTTTGCATCAGCACAACCTTGAGCCATCCACAGTTGTGTTCTGGGTTACAAATACAGACTTTCCTTTCTGCCAAAGAGCACTGTTGCCACAATGAAGACTGTTATGGGTTTACACCATCATGTTTAGGAGATTCATTGGTTACCCAATGTATAGCCAGATACAAGAGGAGACTGCTATAATCTGTGCAAACCGTAACAAGAGCATGGACTTGGATCAGAATATCCCTGAGCTCTTCAGTGTAGGTTTACATCAGTAGTACTTCCATCTGCATTGTCTGATCATTAATGTTGGCAAGGGTTTTTTCCAAATTTGCCAACATTTTGCCAAAGGCCTGCAGTGTATTTTCTTTTGCATTTCAATCCCTTTTCTGCATTAATGCAACAAATAGCTTCCTTTTTTGTAAAAACAAAGTCTGCAACTGTCGCGTCCTTAATGATAGTCCATGTATTTGCTGCTGCCAAAACTGTGCCTGTAAAGCTTCAGTCATTTCACTGAAGAAAATAATAATGTTTGCAATTGGCTTGAATTTCTGCAGAAATCTGTATTCAGTCCACAGGGAATCAGAGTCTTTACAGGCTCAGCTAAAAGCTCTGGTGTCCACAGTCTAAGCCGCAGCAACTTGGTTGCTTCACCTCAAGTCTCCTTAGCTCAAAGTCCAGAGCGTTGGCTAAGATAGGAGCTACATTAGTCCTTTAAAGATACAGCATGGGTGTCTTTGGTTTCCTGGTGGACTGGCTGCAGAGGAAAGAAAAAAATAGGTTTATGAGGGGCAAAGAGGAGGAGAAGATAGTTGGAGAGAGACTTATTTAGAAAGCATGAGAACCACTTCAATCCTATTAGTTGGAAGACCTGGAAAATGTGAGCCCAACAGTCCCAGAAGAATGCAGAAGGTGGATATTATCTCTCTGAGATTAAATTGTCAAAGCAAATAGATCAGACTTTGCCATTCTGCTGTTGTGGGAAGACGTTTCTCATCGAGAATAAAAATTTCCCTCAACTCTTCTTTTCAGTGTTAAAGATTTGAAGAAATTTATGAGAATTAGAAAATTGCTTGTGGTTGCATGGTAATGCATAAAAATTATCCAGTCATTTTCATTTAGATATTTCAAAGGATGAAGTCTCGTCATCTTTGGTCAGGAAGGAATTTCCTCCCTTATAATAGAGTGTAAACATAACCACAGTTGGAATATATAATTTGATACATTCCTCAGAAGTGTTGAGCACTTGCTGCTTTGGAGAACCACATGGAACCCTGGGCTTTGTTTTGCATAGACGTGTCACTATTTTCTGAGTCTTTCAGAAATTCTTCAAATTCTATCTTCAAATTCATAATAGTCTTTTTTTAGATGTGTCTCCTGGAATGTGCCCTACGGGGGCAGGCACATGGCTCCTGCCAGTGAATTGCCTGAAATGACCTTCCTGTGAGTGTGGGGCTTCTGCCGGCCTGAGAAAAAATTCATTTCATTTCCTTTCTATCCAGAGCAGAGGACAGTGAAAGGAGCAGGAGTTCAGCAGAGCCCTGGCAGTTCCGTGCTCCACCAAGGTTAAGGACTAGGCTCATTGTAATTTATGAAAGACGCTGAGGAAAGTCTGCAAGGGTTGGTTTTCTGGAGTAAGGGAGACTAAGGGAGAGCAGCCTGATGATTTTCTGTAGAACATGCTGGGGGAAAAGCTATGCAACCTTTTCTTTCTCACCCTTGTCATCCCCACTTGCTGTTACCACCACAGGTGGGATTTTGTTGCAGGGTTAAAGGGCTACGATCCTCTTTTGTGAGGGGAAGAAATGGCTTTTCTTCTTTTTTTCCTTCTCCCCCTTCTTGCAGGGGATCTGTAGAAAGACAGAAGTTGTTGGTTTTGTCAAAAAGCTGAACAGCTTGTTGTCTTTTTTGTCACTTCATGAGGTGAGGGGCTCCCTAAGAGCTGGTGACGCGTTGGACAGATTTCAAAGAAGGGGTTTGTGAGCTCTTGAGCTCAAGTTCATGCAACTGGAAGAAGCTGAACCACAACTTGGCTCCCAACACCTTCCCATTCTTTTCCAGTAGGAACTTTCTTTTTCCAGTGAGAAGCTGGTGCCAAGGTGGCAGATACCTCTTGCCTGGCAGTGTTAGGGTCAGCAGAGGCAACGCTACACCCTAAATTTGTTGCTTTGTCAGCAAATATTGCTATAAGACCATGTCATTGCACACCGAGAGCTTCACTTAAGCTCCTGCTGCCTCTGTTACGATCTAGGTTTTTAAGTGAACATATTTGGTTTGCACAAGAATCCCCAATCAGGAAATATTATTTGAGTTGAGTCACAGAGGTTTAATTGAGCAAACTGTTACTTACTTGACAGTCTAACCCCTGAGGCATCGTTGGACATAATTAGAGTACCGGTACTCTTGGAGTCACACTGGGGATGAAGCGCAGGAGTCGCAGCAGAGCCGACGTGGTGTCACACAGCTCTGAGCAATTGCTGGCGTCGTAGTTGTTCCTCATGTTAATTATTGTCCATCAATTCCTTTTTGGTGTGGTTCTGCTGGCTTCCTAAACCAGCTGTGACCTTGTTGGAGGCGTTTCATCTCTTGCTACTAGCTAATAGGAGCTGATACAAACCCCAAAGCAATAACAGCACAGCTTGTTTATAGGGCTACTATAGAATTATAGAATCATAGAAGGGTTTGAGTTGGAAGGGGCCTTAAAGATCATCCAGTTCCAACCCCCTGCCCTGGGCAGGGTACTAAACCAGCTGTGACTTTGTTGGAGAAGTTTCATCTCTTGCTACTAGCTAATAGGAGCTGATACAAACCCCAAAGCAATAACAACACAGCTTGTTTATAGGGCTACTATAGAATTATAGAATCATAGAAGGGTTTGAGTTGGAAGGGGCCTTAAAGATCATCCAGTTCCAACCCCCTGCCCTGGGCAGGGACACCTCCCACCAGACCAGGTTGCTCCAAGCCCCATCCAGCCTGGCCTTGAACCCCTCCAGGGATGGGGCAGCCACAGCTTCTCTGGGCAACCTGGGCCAGGCTCTCACCACCCTCACAGGAAAGGCATGTTATGCCTGGGCTCATCTCAGCCCTAAATATTGGGCTGCTGCAGTAGAAATGACCTTCCCACAGTTGGGAATTCACCTGAGCTGAGTTAATGTGGCCACAGCGAGCAGCACATCCCAGGCACAATACCAGTTTCCTCTCTGAAATTTCGAATTATCGAAAACAAGGAGGCATGAGAGCATTGGAATAAAATTACAATAAATATGTTTTTAATGTCAGAAACATAACAATCTCACAGCTCAGACTAAAGCAGATTAAACACATAAAACCCCCCTAATAAATAGTTTAAGTAGACTTAAAGATTTCAAAGCATCAAGCAAATGAAAGCAGGTTTTATAAGCAGGGGCTCAAGGTGGCATCTGTGCCAAGGCTACTTGCTCCTCCTTTACGTGTACTTCAAATTCTTTCTCCCTTCCTCTTTTCTTACATCATATTTTCTGTTTGCCATGGCTCCTGGAGTGTGGCACCACTTACCAGCATGTGGCCTACCTGGAATATGGGTTTATTATTTATTGTTTATTTTCAAGTGACCGGTAGCATTAACCACTTTAATTAATTGGTAAGTCTAAAGTAATATGGGTCACATACATATCAGGAAAGGCATCTCCAGGCAGGAGTGAGAAAGCACCAAGTTGGCTTGACCTGATACAATTTTGATGTCTAAAAGACCACAGATTAAATCAAATCTTCATTTCTTTCATACACTTAATTCTAACGAGTGAAATAGAGCACTAGCCTTAGGTTTTTAAGGGTTTTGTGTAGTCCATGTACCAGTACAGAGAAGCTGTGATGCCTCTGTTCATGTTAAGTCTTGTCAGAATTTTTGCATAAGAAACCACAGTTCTGAGGTCTAATCTCTTTGTTGGTGCTTTTTTAAAGCAGTTTAATGGTGTTTGAAACCACAGAAGGGAGGGGAGGGAGAACAGATCACAGGGCCTTTGGGTGAGGATGAGTTTATAGGTGGTAGTGGCTCTAGAGTGCCCGCCTTTGCTTTACTCGCTGGCATAAGGCCTAGGATCTGAGATCTAAAAATCATGTAGGGACTCATTAAAAGTCTGCAAGGACTTTTAAGTGAAAATTTGATGATCCGCTTGTAGCTATCAATAAACCTGGTGGATTGAAAAGTGTTTAAGGAAATTAGGCATTTATATTTGACTGAAAAGTCAATGAGATTTTAGTGCACACTTGTAAATCCTGCCCTAAGAAAATTTGACCATGTCAATTTATGAGTTGAACTTACTCTGTAAAATAAAAGGTATTTAAAATTTAACTTTCCTCATTGACGCAACGAAATGAAAGCTGAATGTTAGAATCCCCTCAAACTCATCCCAAACTCTGGAAATAAAACATCCTTCAACTGTAAAGTTATATATATTTTTTGGAAAAATTGCCATTGTGTTGTCCATTGGAACTGAGACACAATAAATTTATTTTGATTCAAAGTTGGGGTTTTTTATTTGTATTCTGTATGATACTAAATCCCCAAACTTTTTTTTTTTCCTAATTTTATAAGCTTTTTGAGGTGTGGTCATGAGTTTACTCTCAACTTCCAAATTTACTTCCAACTTGGATATGCCATATATAGATAGATGGGTGGGTGGGTATGGATATATAGATAGATGCAAATACAAAAGTCACAGCAAGCAAACATCAGTGTTTATTGCTCTATTCTTCCCAGGTCATACCCTTGTAGATCCTGTCAGTTTTCCTTATTTTTATCTGTCACTCCTTGACTATTTCAAGTTTTTCTTACTGCTTTTGCTGTCCTCGAGTAGCCTAAATGGAGCTTTCAACATTAGTTTTGTATTCACAGCAAGTTTTCCTTCTGTTAAAGGGTCACCCAGAAAAAAATAGCAGAAAAGCAAGAGAGTTGTTACTGATTGTAGCATATCTAAACTGCTGATGGCAGGTTAACCCCAGATTCAGGTGTGATGGACGTGGTCTGCCTCTGGTGTTCAGGTTCTTGGACCGTGCTGCAGGATAGTGTTAGCCAGAACCAAAGGCAATGATTGAAAAAATTGAATTAGGTTTCAAACGACTGTTCTGAGCACTCTTAAGGACTGTTTTCTCACTCACTAAGATTTCTTTTGTCTCTTTTCCTAACCCAAGGATCAAGACTGGTGTGTGTTTGTGTTTGTTCGTGGGGTTTTTTTCTTTTCCCCCCTACTGTGCAAAGAAATATTCCCCCTAATAGAGCTACCCTTAATCTTGACAGAGTTCATCTACCTCATTTTTCACCTTCCTTCGTTATCGGGGAGATCTTAGAGCCCCAGATCTGATCCTCGCCGTTAAGACAATCATAAAGAGCAGGTCAGGGAAGATGAATCATCGCGGTTGTTCTTTTCAGCTGCGGGTGCTAGTTTTTGTCCATTTGTCAAGATCTTTGTTGCTGCTTGTCTGCAATCAAAGGCTTCTTGTCCCTACTTGCTTCAGTACCGAGGGCGAACCTCTCAGCCAGACCTCGCGTTACCCACCAGCCGCCCCCTTCATAATTCAGCCTTGAACTTGCCATTTGCCTCCCCACAGGCTGCAGCAGCACGTACGTGGCCAACGAGAAGTTTCCCTCTGACTGAAAATACCTCTCTGCTATCCACACCAAAGGAATCCAAACATGTAAATATACACACGTACACAAGCATTTGTAGCTGCGTAAATCTTCAGCAAAGTTGCTCTAATGACAGTACGCCAGCGCACCAGTAAGCAGGGTGATGTAAGAAAGGGGTGAAAGGCAAACGAGATGGGAGGTGGAAGGAAGGGAAATCGTCTGAACAATGACAGAAACTGCCAACTTCAGCAGAACCTTGAGAAGAGAATGTTTCTTCTTCTAAATGCAACGAGGCAGGAACATCTCCTACCAAGAAGTCCAGTCCTGTTCCCCCTAAACTTCTGTTTCCATACAGACAAAGGGGATCTAAGGCTCCGCTCCACAAATGTTGACCTTAAGAAGGTCAAGCTTGTGTGAACAAAGCTTAAGGCAAACAAAAAATTTTAATGTTCCTCGCTGGAAACAGCTTATAAAAGGAGAGATGCAGCTGAATGTCTGTTATAGGTCCTCTGAACAGGAACACGGGGCAGAACAGGTAAATAGAGCATAATGGCAGCCTGATGCTTTGCACTTCCCAGTGAACACGTACCAGACTGAGAATGGTCAAAAAAGGAAGAATTTTTGAAATGCGGATGGTGATTCCTGCTGCTGGTGCAGTGCTCCATCTGACCTTCAGCCAGTCACCGAGCCCCAGTCTTTTGGTGTTTAACCTTCCCAGTTGTGGGCCATGGAGGAGAGCTGAAAGGAGGGCTGTGATGAAGGATCAGGAGGTGGCGTGTCCAGTCTTGAAGTTGTTTGGTTTCTGTACCCCTGGGAATGAGGCCAGTAGTGATGCCAACTTGCTGTAGAGAACCCAGTGCATCTTGTCCAACACATACTGGGAATCTGCAGCAGGGTCCACTCCCTGGTCACTGGTTAATACTGAAGCAGATGGACTCTTCATCCCTGAAGCTCAGCCCTCTGTTTCTGCCACATCCACTGAGGTGCTCGCACTCTGTTTGCGTTTGCACAGTTTTGTTTTCCCTCAGGTCCAGAGATGAAAGTAGCTTTGAGCAGAAGGACCAGAATGTCCGCCTGTGGCAATCCTGAGCTATGCAGAGTTGAGTCCCTGAGGGCTGGTCTTGTTTGTATGGGAGATGGGTTAAAGATGAGTGAGAAGTTCTGTTGAAGGGAATGGAAAGCCCTTGTCTGTGTTTAAAATCGTTAGTAGAACATTCCTCCCTATCACGATGCTGTGTGGCCAGAGCCCTGTTGGGTTCAGACAGTAGAAGCAGCACTTGTGAGTCAGGGTTGGAGTCTAAAGGCAGCCGTAGTGAGGGATGGAGCTCCCTGAGCGCCAGGGGAGAGGTTTGAATCCAAATTTCATATTGCTGTGAGAGGCAAAAATTCCATATCTCAGTGTTTCTAGGCAGAAAGGCTTAAAATTATTTTCCTAAAACAATTCCTAAAGACTAAGGTGTTTGAATTGATACCACGTTTGTGTTGCCAACTCAAATCCAAAGAAGATCCTGATTTGGGTCCAAGCCCAGAAAGGAAAGCATTTGTGAATTTTGGACAAAATTCTGGACTTCTGAAGAAGGTGTATGTGGCATTGGTTCCTTGGTTTTGGTTTGTCGGTTTTTTGTGGTTTTTTGTTGTTTTTTTTTTAAGAAGACTTAAGTGTTTGAATTTAGCTGTTTCTCATTCATGTGACTACTAAAACCCAAAACCTGTTGAAGGTTACAACAACACAGAGAGACGTGTCTGAACCCTGCCCTTTAGGCTTGTTGCCTCAAGGATGTAGTGAAAGGAGCCAGCCATGTGTGGAAAGGAACATGATTAAAATGCTATTTAAAAAAATAATAACAGTTTATAGGTGGGTCTGCACGCTCTGCCACCGCGTAGTCATGTCATGCAAACATGTGAGGCTTTCTCTGAGAAGCAATGCTGAAGTGTATTCGTGTTTCCAAGCTTGTCTCCATGCGTGGAGTTGTCTTCATTTACTTAAACTTGTGTGACCAGTCACTACTGACTCTCCCACAGGCAGCTCGTAGGGTCATGGCCTTGCTCCTATTTAAAGTTTCAGTGGGGCAAGCCAACCACGGAGGAGTTTTCTGTAGTTTTTGGCAGAGTCTCAGACCGAGTGTGTACAGGAATCTCTTTTTTCCCAGCCCATTTTTACTTTTTACAGCCTCAAATAGAAGTATAAATGGGTTTTTTTTTCCCTACATGCTTGTGTGAAAAAGGCCCGTGAAGGTTTAGAAGGCAGCTGGTGGGTCCAAAGTAAGGTCTTAGGGGAAGGAGAGTTGTAGTCAGGTCCCTGTGGTACAGTGGTTCAGTGGGAAGATGCTGAGACACCACTTCTGCAGAAGTCTAGTAAGAAGTCGTCTTCTTCCTTCTCTGCTTATTATCCTTTTTATGGCAATCTTTGTATGGGTTAGTTCAGCTGTTCTGACTACATTTGCACTCTGTAATTAATTCTAAGCTAAGATTCTGGTCTCTTCTTGTCCTTCATGGCAGGGGTAGGCAAGATCTCAGCTCAGTCCTCTTAAATTTAAGAACAGGATCTGTGTTTCATCTGAGCTTAGTTTGCTGGTGGTGTGACCCATGGAGTACATGTTTTTTTGAGACCGTGTCATTCCTTTGAAGAGCTGGCTTGAGCAAAATTCCATATCTCAGTGTTTCTAGGCAGAAAGGCTTAAAATTATTTTCCTAAAACAATTCCTAAAGACTAAGGTGTTTGAATTGATACCACGTTTGTGTTGCCAACTCAAATCCAAAGAAGATCCTGATTTGGGTCCAAGCCCAGAAAGGAAAGCATTTGTGAATTTTGGACAAAATTCTGGACTTCTGAAGAAGGTGTATGTGGCATTGGTTCCTTGTTGGTTTTGGTTTGTTGTTTTTTTGTGGGTTTTTTTTTAAGAAGACTTAAATGTTTGAATTTAGCTGTTTCTCATTCATGTGGTTTTGGTTTGTCGGTTTTTTGTGGTTTTTTGTTGTTTTTTTTTTAAGAAGACTTAAGTGTTTGAATTTAGCTGTTTCTCATTCATGTGACTACTAAAACCCAAAACCTGTTGAAGGTTACAACAACACAGAGAGACGTGTCTGAACCCTGCCCTTTAGGCTTGTTGCCTCAAGGATGTAGTGAAAGGAGCCAGCCGTGTGTGGAAAGGAACATGATTAAAATGCTATTTAAAAAAATAATAACAGTTTATAGGTGGGTCTGCACGCTCTGCCACCGCGTAGTCATGTCATGCAAACATGTGAGGCTTTCTCTGAGAAGCAATGCTGAAGTGTATTCGTGTTTCCAAGCTTGTCTCCATGCGTGGAGTTGTCTTCATTTACTTAAACTTGTGTGACCAGTCACTACTGACTCTCCCACAGGCAGCTCGTAGGGTCATGGCCTTGCTCCTATTTAAAGTTTCAGTGGGGCAAGCCAACCACGGAGGAGTTTTCTGTAGTTTTTGGCAGAGTCTCAGACCGAGTGTGTACAGGAATCTCTTTTTTCCCAGCCCATTTTTACTTTTTACAGCCTCAAATAGAAGTATAAATGGGTTTTTTTTTCCCTACATGCTTGTGTGAAAAAGGCCCGTGAAGGTTTAGAAGGCAGCTGGTGGGTCCAAAGTAAGGTCTTAGGGGAAGGAGAGTTGTAGTCAGGTCCCTGTGGTACAGTGGTTCAGTGGGAAGATGCTGAGACACCACTTCTGCAGAAGTCTAGTAAGAAGTCGTCTTCTTCCTTCTCTGCTTATTATCCTTTTTATGGCAATCTTTGTATGGGTTAGTTCAGCTGTTCTGACTACATTTGCACTCTGTAATTAATTCTAAGCTAAGATTCTGGTCTCTTCTTGTCCTTCATGGCAGGGGTAGGCAAGATCTCAGCTCAGTCCTCTTAAATTTAAGAACAGGATCTGTGTTTCATCTGAGCTTAGTTTGCTGGTGGTGTGACCCATGGAGTACATGTTTTTTTGAGACCGTGTCATTCCTTTGAAGAGCTGGCTTGAGCCAGATCCTGAACCCCTGTTTCCAATGCGTGCTGAGGGCTGTGAAAGGCCTCTTTCTTGCTGTCATATCTCCTGTGAGATATTTGGTTGTGGAAGGGCATGGCAATAGTTCTGCCAGGTAACATATGAGAATTAGACCTGGTGACCTCTGCTTTCACCATGAGGTTGAGTAAGTAGGTAAAAGAATTAGGCTGTGAATTCCACAGGCTGTAATTTCCTGCTCTGATGGTTCTGTAGGCAAGTGATGAAGGCTGTCCTCCTCATGGTGGAGTATGATGGAGCATTGATCCGTTCAGATGCCTGCACCTAAGCCTTGAGCTAGGGAGCTCTTCTGCTTGTGTATCTTAAGGAATATGAATCATCCAGTAAATTTGAACTGGGAGACTGTCTGAGAGGATGCTATGAGGAAAGAAGCAAAATTTGGATAAATGTGGGGGAAAAGCATCATCATGGCTTTTGTTTCCTAAGCTGTGTGCCTACTCCCAGGTGGCTGTTGTCTCTCTTCTTTGCTGAAGGACTTCCTCAGTTCCCCAGTTCGGTGAATTGCTTCTCAGAGAGCCACAAAATGCTCCCCAACACATCTCATTTTGTGCCTTTTTCTTTGCAAATCAGTGTATGATCTCTGAGCGCGTTTCAGCCAGGAAACAACTAATAGCAAGAAAAAACACTTCCTTGGCTTGCAGGCAGCTCCCGGCTTGCTCCTTTCCCCAGATTAGCGAGGATTTAGGAGGCATAACTCTGTGTACGCTAAATCAGTTCTGCAGAAACCACCACATGCCATCGTCCTGCTCTTATCTCTGAGTGCCATGGACAGAAGGGCAGCTTTTTCTTGCTGGTGGGTACTGAAAGCCACGTAAGCGTGGAAATGACAGTGACACAACGACAAGATGTTATCTCCGTAGCAAAGCCAAAGGCAGTTTCCATGGTGATGGAGAAGCTGCCAGTGATGCAGCTGCTGTGCTGGACGGGATCAGTAGCTTTTTTGTACAGAGGCTGCTCCAATAAAGCTTTTCTGTGTTTAGGTGGCCCTCAGGTTGTATCCAGCTCCGGAACATAAAATGAG
Organism: Calidris pugnax; assembly: GCF_001431845.1. Taxonomy (NCBI): domain Eukaryota; kingdom Metazoa; phylum Chordata; class Aves; order Charadriiformes; family Scolopacidae; genus Calidris; species Calidris pugnax. Next base: position 500,597 of record NW_015091110.1, read on the forward strand.
GGGGAGAGGGGGTGATTTAAACTGGCTTAAGTGGGTGCTGACCTAAAAAAAAAGGGAAAAGATGCATAAAAATGTAAGTCTTGAAGTATCCATAGGTGAGAGATGGATATGACAGCTTGAGTGCATTTGGTATTCTCTGCATTTGATATTGTGGTCAGTCCTGTCCTGAGATATCGCATGCCAAAGTTTAATAGCTCCTAAAGTTCTTATTTTAAGTGAGAGCATCAGATTCATATCCCTGAGTCTTAACTCCTCTTTAAAACATTTCTTGTGAATTGGGTGCAAAATCAAAATGGTTCTTGTTTTTTCTTCTATTGAGGCTAGAAATTGACAGGGACTTGAGGAGAGCGAATGATCTTGTGACTTCTGCATCTCAAGCACTGAAACGTCTTGCTGTTCACTTGAGTGTTATTACCTTTTGCATAATAATCTCTCAGTGTCTCAGCGGGGGCACGGGGAATTAATTTTGCACTCTTCCTGCAGGGTCCTACAGCCTCTGCCTTCACTTGGCTTATTGCTGGGACACCAGGTACATCGCCAGGTTCCCACACTGGAAACATCCATTTTGCACTTCTGCTTTGATCTTACACCAACTTTGTGGGTGCTGCAGTGCATGAGTAGGAATTATGTGTAAAACTGTTCAATTAAAATAATCTTTTGACCATTTTGACCCAGACTTTTGGTAGTTTCAATCACTGGTTACTGAACTAGATGCTAAAAGAGATTTGTATTCTGTCTTTCAGGTGGTGCGGGGGACCGGGAAAAGATGCCTGTCAATCATGAGACTTTCCTGCTCATGGCTAATTCCCAGAATGAAATGGAAGATTGGGTGAAAGCCATCCGACGGGTTATATGGGCTCCATTTGGTGGAGGTATTGCAAATAGCTCACATGCACATAAATTAAAACATTTGCCTCAAGGTAAAACATATTCTTGTGATACTAGGATATGTGTAGCACTGTAAAATCACTGAGATGCCTTGATAAGCTCTTGATTGTCTGAAGTGTTTTGCAGAAGGGGATTGGGTTGATTTTTTTTTGCCAAGGGATGGAAAGGAATGGGATGGAAGGGCACATCCAGACTATAACTGACTCTCAGTCAGAAATGGGTGGTGATGATAAGCATATCCCTATTGTCAATACTCAGTTTTTTACAACTACTTATGAACTATTCTGTGGAACTTTCTTATCCTTGTGAACATGAAGGAGTAAGTCCAGTTATCTCAATTTTCTACCGTCTTTAAGCTCCATACAGCCAGATGCAGCAAAGCTTTTCCTATAGCTCATGGAAGGCCCAGTTGAGAAGACAAAGCTTCCATTGGCTTCAGTGGGGTGTAACCTGAGGAAGAACAGGGTCAGGCTGAGTGAACACCTGTAAGTGTAGTTCCTGTAGTTAAAATGAACAAAAAGTCCATGCTCTCCATGTTGATATTATACAACAGTCTTCAAATTCTCAAGTCAGTAGATTAGATAGGAGGTGTTTTTGTGGTTTAGTGTAGAACAAGGGCTCACAGATGTTTTCTTCTGGGTTCACTGTTGGTGACAGCAGCTTCTGGCCTGGTACTGGGCTCTCTGTGCTTTGAAGTGATTGTGTGCTCCTGATGGAGTTCATGCAAATACTGGTATCATCCACAGATAGTGGTATCGACCACTTTTGAGAGGTACAGATAAAAAAGGGCCAGATAAGGGTTAGGTAATACAATTACTTTTGCTGAAATGAAGTTACTAGTTTTCCTGGATCTAGGCAGGGACAAAAGTGACCTTGATGCAATTTGAGGGAGGCTCAAATACCACAAGGTCACTAAGAAGACCCAGTGTTTGTTAGGAACTTTTATCTTCATGGTTTGTTTTCTTTTTGTGCTTTTTTTTTTTTTTAATGACTCTTACAGTTTTGAGTCTCTATGTAGCAGCGTTTGGTTTGTCTGGATGAGATACAATCTGTATGGGTGATGTAATTTTTTCCTAGGTCCTTCTTTCACTTAGCAGAAAGGGTGTGTGTACAAAAGGTACCTGATTCTGAGAGGTTGCACGCGATGCTGTTGTGCTGGAGGCAGATCAAGACCTTTTCACTAGAAGAAACTCATCTACCATGATTTCTCCTTAAACATGAGTGTGTGTTTGTTTTGCTTTCCTTCTGAAGTTCAGTCCACAGGGAAGGGTCTTTTAGACTCTGAGTTCAATGCAGGTCCCTGCAGTTCCTCCAACGCAAGTCTCAGAATCTCTGTGGCTGTTTGTAGTGGACTTTATATCGCATGTTCTACAGCTTTGCTATGTTGCATCAAATGAATACAGTAAATAAAAATGAGACACTTAGTCATGACAAATGATATATGTTCCAGCAACAACCTCCTCCTTCAGGGCATGATGTCTTCCTTAGGGCACTGCTGGTATCAGTGCAAACTTGGCTTCTTTTCTCTTAGTGTTCATGTTTTGTCGGTCTCTTGGAATAATTCCAGAGCAATCATCCTTTTTTAAGAATTAAAATAATAAGTAGTTAAAAACTCTAAGATTTTAAAAACAAAAGCATAAGGATGGCATAAAAATAGGAATGGATTTCTTTCTTCTTTTTTTTTTTAATATTTCTTTATATGAGGAAGTTTTGTCCTAATCAATCCACTCTTTTCCTGTACCTCTAAACTTCTCTGCAAAGCTACTGGATAACATCATCTGTTTTCTTTAAATGAGGTATATATTCTTACTCTTACATTTGATACCAGGCTTTATGAGATGTCAAAAAAACATAGGACATAGGACAGTAAACACAGCCCTGTCTGTCTTTTAATTGAATAATTTGAACTCGCTTTGCTACCACCACTAATTTGAGAGCCAAGTCTTATCTATCGACACTTTTTAATATACGAAGCTAAAGGGACTGGGGGGGAGGAATTAAAAAGCAGGCTTCATTATTAATATGTAAATATCCAGCTCTGGAGAAGGGTGATATGGTGTAGAAATGAATTATGCCAAGATAAAAGAGGAGGCTTAGCCACACTTTAATCTTTGTTGATGTATTGAAGAAACATAAATCAAAAAGGTTGAGGGTATCTTCTTACGTGTTGATGCGGGCACATGAACTATGTTTAAAGGTGAGCAGCAAAGACTTCTTAAAATAAAACAGAAAACTCCCCAAAGCTGCTGAGGATCCCAAATTATTAATAGGAGACATATTCAGGCTTAAAAGCCATATGGAATGTGTGCTTTGAAATACACTTCAAATGTGGCCTTAAAATAAAATCCTAGAGTTCCTAAGTCTTTTGAAGAAGAACTGTCTTGTTTATGGGGAAAATAATTTCTAAGAAGTTTCCCCAAGTTTCAGCCTCCTGAATTCTTGAGTCTGGTCCATCTCATTTGGAGCAGAACTTTCTGTAAACTGAGATTTGAGAGTACTCTGAAAGTTTTGATTACGTCTTTAAGAATAAAGTTTGTCACAGTGGCTTGATAAAAGTGAGTTTTGGAGCACATTCTGACAGAGGGTGATTAAAGCTCTTCCCTATGATCCTTCTTACCTCCATGATGAACACATTTTGCTCAGAGTTTACACCCCTAAGAGTTTATCTGGAGAGTCCCTCTGTGCCCTCCAGTCGTGCTGTTCTGCACATGGAGCTCTTGGAGCAGTGGCATAGCCCTAAATGCAAAGGGTTGGTAGCCAAAGACCTGGGTGAGCGAGTGGCCTCAGAGGGTGGATGCACTGGAAGCGTTTGGTGTGGTGGTGTGGAGAGGACCTCATTCCTCATTCTGTGCGAGTGCCATGATGGGGCTGTGCTTCTAGTCTGAAGAAATACAGCTGCTTTAAGGAAATCCCTTTCTGTCTGCTCACCTCTCAGTGGGAGTGCCGCCTTCGGTTTTTGTCTTGCAGCAGATGTGAAACATAATGTGTTTAGGACTGAATTTTGGGCCATGAGGCACAAAAGCTGAGTTTTTTGGTGCCTGAGTTGAAAGCCAAGTGGCTCAGCACACCGGCACTGCATGGGGACAGGGTCATCCTGTGTTAATCTTGTGTTATGTTTGTGTTTGTTCTCTTCTGTTTACATATTCTCTCTTGCCACAAGCAGTTCCTTGCTCCTCTGCCAGAAATGCATGTCACAGCCCCTTTCTTTCTCAATTACTTTGTCCTAATTTCTCCTCCTCCTCATCCCAAGCTTTCATCAGTTCCTTGTGATGGACGGGAGGTGAAGTGGTTGGAAGGGACGTGCTTCCCTCAGGGAAACACGGAGAGTTTTACTCTCTGGCAAAGTAATTATGTTGCCAGAGCTCTGCAAGTGGTTTCTCTGTCCAAGAGGAATAGTCACTTTTTAACTGGTGGACTCTGAAGAAGCGTCCACTGAGGAAGTCACTTTACTGTCGTTAATTCCAGTCCACTTATCCATGTAGATAATCTGTGATGTATGGATTCTTTCTTTTTCTGCCAGCAAAACAGTGCAGAGGGTGTTTTTGCTGGCAATCAGGGCCCTGCACAGACCGTGTCTTGTATTAGGGGAGAGCTGCAAACGAGGGGACAAGTCTCTGAGGTGTCATTTCATACCTGGCTGAATGTCACTGTGGGGAATGGAAGAATAGGCCTACACAGGCCTAATTAAGGATAACACGTAACAGTTTTAGATGAATAATTGTCTTTCAGCTAACATGTGCGTGATAACAAAACATGACTGTTTTGAAGGATCAGATATTGCTGTTAAATGCATGTCCACCAGGATGTGAGACTGCTTAGGAGCCAGAATATGATGTTAAGTCTTTGGGAGTCTTGGGGTTTAATTTCTCCACCTGTAAGATGGGGATTTTCCAGTAAGAGCATCATGAGCCTAGAATCATGTCAATCAATTTGAGATGCTAAGATACCCCAGTAATGAAAAGGTGGGAGCTGGCTTCTGTTATCTGTCCAGGATGAAGACAGAGAGGAGGTTTCTGCTCCCTGTCTTGCTAGAGGGACTCCCCCAGCATGAAAGTCTCAAGTGGGGTTCCTGGCTGGGCCAAGAGGAGCCCCTTCATGAGGTGGCGGGATGGGCTTCCCTTGTGCAGGCTCCCCAGGTGTGTGGGGAGAGGTGTGAGGTGTTTGTGGTGCCTGATGTGGGCCCTTATCTCTGCACAGAGACAGCTGGCGCCTGACGCAGCTTATCAGTGTTTGCTCTTCAGTGTTGTCTCACGCTGGGAGATGGGACCAACCAAGGGAAGAGGAAGAGAAGGATGATGGGGGTTAGGAGTTCAGATATCTGCCCAGGTTCAAGGGATGCACGAATCATCTGTGAGGAGGTGCTGGTTAACCTTAGCCCAGACTGCAGTATCACAGACAGACAGGGGGTATTTTTGTGGTAATCTGAGACACAGAGTAGATCTAAAGTAAGTTGGGAGTAGATCTTGCCACTGAAACTGCTTACAACAAAGTTTTAAGATTTATTTTTGAGGTCTGATTATTTTTTTCTAACTTACCTCCATCTGGGGCTATATCTGGGGCTTCTATTACTGCTTTATGACCAGCATATTTTACCCTCATGATGCAGCCTTGAAGTAGGGAAGGGCTATTGTCCTCATTTGTTGTAAAGGAGGAATCTGAGGTATTGAGCAATCAGGTAACTTGCCTGGAGTCACAATGACTGTCTGCAGAAGAGCCACTCTCAAGACATTGTTGAGCAAGGTAAATAGAAGGATCACAACACTGGACCTCAGGAAAGCAGACTTTGGCTTCTCAGGGATACTCTTGGAAGAATCCCATGGGATGTGGTCCTAGACAGGAGAAGGGTCCAGGGCAGCTCGTTGATTTTCAAGGTTTATTTCCTTCCAGTTCAAGAACAGTCCTCCTCAATGTGCAGGAAACCAAACAGAAGTGGCAGGAGGCCTGCATGGATGAACAAAGAGCTCCTGACAAAACACAAACCTAAAAAGGAAGCATAAAAGAAGTGGAAGCAGTAACAGGTGACCTAAGGAGAATATAGAAAAACTGTCTGAACGTGTAGGAATGGACTTAGCAAAGCTAAAGCCCACCTGGAGTTGAATCTGGTGGGGGCTGTGAAGAGCAGTCCAGCTTTAGATAAAATACGGTGGGGCTTGTATTTGCTGCAATAACAGATAGTTTTCCTCTTCTCATCATCCAGTAAGTGCCAAGGAGAGGTGATGGTGGCCATGTGTTTGTTATGTTGGTGGTGGCTGCTGCCTGTAGCACACAGTCTGAGCAGTACTGCCTCCGACACCGGGTTTCTTGGTGAGACCATTCCTGCAATCCTTAGATTCATGCTACATGTCTGAAAGCTGACAGTCTTTAAAACACTGGTGGTTCTTGCTGCACGTCCTGGCAGTGTATGATTAATGGGACAAACATGTTCCTGTGGTGTTTCTCAGCTTGCAGGCAAGTATTTTAATTTCTCTGTATTAGTCCTTTGATGAATGTTATGAGGATCTGTGCTTACTGAAGGGGAATGGTAGCCTGCTCCTTGCAAGTTGCAATTTTAACCATTTAGGAGCTGAGAACAAAGAAATTCACCCCATCTCTCTCTTCCTGTTTCCTTTCTAAAGGTTATCCTTCTACCCCCCACAGTTGCTCCTTTTTTGTTCTCCTCCATCATCACATAATACGTCTTGCAATTTCACCATCCTGCCTTCTGAGTTGCAGGTCAGGGAAGGGAACATTCAGCCCTTAACTTCTAGAAGTGTTCCTGAAGGGCTAGCAGATTTACTGAAATGTTTTATACATTTTATAAATTAGGTCTAAATGCCATCCCCTCCCCAAGCACAGCCAGTCAGGTTCAGCTGTTGCTAGAACTGAGACCATGACCTTCTGCTTCAGTGGTGAAGGCAGAAATTAGGCTTTATATTGACTGAGGATTTTAGTTGGATAGTGGAGGATAAAGGTAAATGCGTGGGAATTAGCCAACACATTTCCAGCATTGATTGAATTCAAGGAAGCAACAAAGTGAAACCATACACAGTTTACCTGGTAGTGAGTTTTACAGCTGTGGTTACATATTGACAGAGGTATTTATGATGGAGTTGGATTTGGATAAGCACCCATGTGTGCAATGTTGATCCTGTCTGCTTCTCGGTGACTGCGCTTATCAGCCTCTCAGGCTTGGGATATGGGGAGGCTTGAGGTCATAGGATTGTTCAGTTTTATGAATGGATAAAAAAGGGGCTGGTCTTCTAAATTTTTGTTGTGAATCTCGATCACAGGCCCTGTCAGACTCCAGGTGCCTGGTTTCCTTTGTACTAGAGAAAAGGATCAGCACCAGGTTTCAGACTCCGTGCTACTTGCATTTGAACCCTCAGCTGGAATTCTCATCCTTCTCTAGCAATGAGACTCTGGTGGCAACAATTATACTACATCATAACTATTTTTTACTTACTAACACCAAGAATTTTTGTAAAACTTTTCTGTGCAGAGCGTCAACATGCAGCACACTTGAAAGAGGAGATCTGCTGGTCAGATGCTTTGTACAGACGTAGCTCCGGTCGAGCCTATGGAAGCTGTCTGCTAAATGTGGACAGGATTGTGCAAGAGTCAGTAAATAAAAATTTCTGTAAAAGATGTTCTTATGTTGTGGGGAGACAGAAGTTCTCCAGGGCACATTTGTCCAGATCACTGCTTGCTAAAAGGCATTTTTTTGTTGCTTTCAATGTTTTGTTCTTCTAAATGCTTCTTGCCTTTGTTTAGAGAGAAGTAGACCAGTAGACACAAGGGTTTGGCTGTGGATGCAGAATGCTGTGGTTAAGTGATGCTTAGGTCTGTTAATCATCGGTTCTCTGTAAGCAAACAGTTATAATGTCAATTTAGAGCATAAACTGGTCAGAGTCCACAGCAGGGTAATTTACAATGCTACTCAGGCAGTTCCTCTACTGACAAGTTTTAGGAGATGGGAAGACACCTCACACAGGTTAGGCGGAATCTGCCGTGATAGAAGAATAGCTATTTGTTAACCTTTTAACCCAGGGTGAACTGGTTTATCTGTCAGTAAGCAGGAGCCTGTTTATTCTCAAAAGATTTAGTTTTTCCTGGTAAAGGTTGAGACCTTGGCGAGGGGGAGCTGGGGAGGGGTGTGGAGACATAATTTTGTTCAGAGAAGGATTTGTCCGAAGTGTTTGGAGAGGGAGGGGACTGGAAGGGACATTTTCTGTACAGGGGACATACTGTTGAAGTCTTTCTTGCTGCGTTCAGCCCTGTGATTGCTCCCCTGTAGCCCTTTCACTGGCTTTCAACAGATACAGGGAGATGTTCAAGTGCCCACGTTTGCCTGGGTTATGTGTCTGTACGAGGCTCAACTCACCTAAAAATAGGGGAACTTCAGCTCTGATTCTAACTTTGATACTAGGCCCTTTCTGTACAAATAGATGAAGCAATTTCCTAGATCTGAGCTCCCTCAGACAGGTCTGCTTGAGAATACCTGTACATGAGCTAATATTCTGTGTAAGCCAGTGTCTAAAAATACCCACACCCCATGGGCACTCGCTAGAGCTGTGCACGCCAACAAGTTTGCTCACAATCAGAGACGAGGGGGAGTATTTTCTGAGTTCACGTGGGTTCACCATTCCTGTCTGTTGCAACCAGATTCAAGACTGAATTTGACCCGAGTTAGATGCCAAGCCTGAGACATGCCTGGATTTTCCGGGGTTGTGTGAGCTGTAGTGAACTTCCCAGCCAGGCTGGTGGTGACACGTCCAGGCAGGATGCTTTCTCCCTGCTCCAGTACCTGCAGCAGAACAACTGCAGTGGTGCTAGTTCATGAGAGCATTGCTAGGGCTCTCTCCATACAATGCACCAGAAAAAAAAACACCTCTCCAGCTCCCCAGCAGCAAGATCATGTGAGATTTATTTGGGAAACACTTTTAGAAACCTATATTATTCTTTACAAAAATAAGAGCTGCCCAGTGGTAAACTTCTCTACAGCTAAAGAAATTCACAGCGATGGAGAAAGAGGGAGTTCAGTCTCCATTCCCTCTTCACTCTTTGGCACACATGTATGGGGACATCTCCAGGTTAAAATTGTGCTGGTAATTGATATGCAACGTGGCCAGCTCTCTGGATTTCATTGCTATTCTCAGAGTGTCAAGTGCCCTTCTGGAGTCAGCAGCCCCTGCGATTCATTGATTATGTGTGAATCTTGGATTTCGTTTTTGAGAAATGTGGTTAACAGACAAAGTGTGACCTGGAAATTCAAAACACAGAAGACAAATTAAATATATATATATATATGTACACATAAGGTGTTTTTTATTCCATTCTCATCATACTCTGTGGTCAAAGTGATTTTTAACACAACCTTTTAAAGGGATTGAGAATTGGTTTATAGAAGGAGAGAGGTGAGAACTGGTGAGTGTGTAGATGCGCAGCACAATGTTTCATTCTTCTCCCAGGACAACTGTAGCTGCAGAGTCACCATGTGCAGGGGACACCACTGAAGAATCTGCCATTTTATGCTTTAGTTGTGACGTTTGTGTGAGCAAGTGTGCTCCTTCTGCTTTTTTCTCTCACCAGGGAGCTGTGCTTGCTCTTTCTTTGGAGAGGAGTTTACATCGTCTTTGTCATCTCTTACACAACTCATGGTTTTATAAGCCATGCTGAAGTCTGATCATGCTTTGAGTCATGCTGTGTCCTTGGCCACAGAGAGGCTGTGAAAATCACAGGTTAATTACACTTTCTGTATAGCAACATCCATGTTAAACAGTGTCACTTTCTATTTCACTTGGTACCTCCTTGTTCCTGTGTTTTGAGGGACGGAAAACAGAAATGGAGAAGTGAATGGAAGAATCAAAGTCTGCATTTTCTATCTCCTGGACTCCCATCCCAAACACCGAGTCCCAGGCTCCGTAATGTTATTAGCAGACATGACACATTTTGAGGTATTCTTCCAGGGAATAGTGCCAGAAATCCTGATGGTGTCTCAGCTGTTCAGAAGAGGATTGGTCCTGCCACCAGTTTGAGCTGTGGAGAGGCTCTCCCTGACCTGCAGCCTCAAGAGAAGATAAGATAATAAAAGGGTGAAGAACTCCCAGGATTTCATTGGTACCTTTTGGTTAAGGATCTCTGTCACTTTCCAAATATTTTTAGTGGGGTTTAAACACTGTCTAGTGTATTGTCTGGGCTTCTGGTGTCTAGTTGTGCAATACGAGGTACACCTTACTACCTTGCCATTCAAGAATGGGAGGTTTTGATTCTGCTACTGCCTTCACCTGTGGTCAGAGAGAGTCATTTCCTCAGGAGCTTTTGATCAAAACGAAAATGTAGAGACAGAATGTGATCTCAAGCTTCCTGAGTCATGGGACAACACTGTCTCTGTGCCTGAAATCTCAGAGCTTGGCTACTGGGTCAGTATCTTCTTGGACATGGGTGTTCAAACGGAGCCACAGTGTAGCAAGGAAAGTAGTGGACCATTAAGTTCAGGTGAGTGTGGTCTATGGAGTGACCACAGATGTGATATTTTAATAACAGAAGCAGACGAGCAGCTGCAGATGGGGATAAAACTTTTCCTGCAGAGGGAGATGAACCAAATTTGATGAAGTTCCCCGGGAGTTTGGTGCAAAGGTTTTATAGTGACTGCTGCAGATCTGCAGTCACATAAGTGCATTTTTAAACAGGACAGAGGGCTGACCCTCTGCGCAGGGAGTGTGATTAGTGTTTTTCTTAACTACAGGCTTCTTACCTTGGGAGCAGGAGCCAAAGGGGCGAATTTTTTCCTGCAAGTCAGTCCTAGAAATTGATTCACATGGAAGGAGCTGGTGGTTCCTTCCCCTACCAGTTATTCAGCTGAGCTGTTACTCATCTGCAGGCACCTTCTCTGCAAAGGGCTGAGGGAGAGGCTGTAAGCACAAAAAAGCCACACAGCTCGAAGACTGTAGCTTTTCCTCAGCTGTGTAAAACTTCCCAACATGTCCCAGAGCTGTGGAGATGCTCTTGGAGTACATTAAGGCTAAGTTTGGGGGGATCCTGCCCCCCAAAAGGAGGTTTCTGGTGCTTTAGGAGCAGACGGGAGGCCAGACCAGGTTGCCTGCAGCAGGACTAACGTTGCCTGTATCAGGAAGGGATCCAGAGCGTGGCATGCAGACAGCAACTGTTGCTCAGCTTTTCCAGCTATCTAGAATAGATCTGACAAGCAATTAGAGCATGAATATATTACAGAGCCGATGGGGGATGCCTTTGTTAAAACTTGTGACCCATACTTAGCTGCTGTTTACATTGGCGGCAGCTTCCAGGGTGGGCAAGACCCTACCTGCCTGTCTCCCTCCTCTCTCCTTCCCCGTGCGGAGGGAGCCGGGGAGCTCTGCAGCTCATTGGATATTTCAAATGCTTTCTGCACAAGTCATAATTAATGCCGAGCTGCGGAGCTGAGACCAGATGTGCTGCCGAGATTATCTCCCAGGGCAGATCGGCTGCTCTCCGCTCCGTAGCGCTGGGTGAATGGAAAGCTGCCAGTGCTGGGACTCAGAATGTGTCTGATGCCTGAAGTCAGGACTTTCTTTCTCTGCCGCTCCTGCTGTCTGACACTGCCTGGTTTCTGCCTGAAGCTCAGCGCCTGTCATGTAGCGGAGTGCTGCACAAGAACGAGAGGTAGGAGATGATTTTACAGAGTTTAGATTTGGTACGGTTTTCTTTTCCTAGAGGAAAAAGCAAATATTTGAGCTTAGCCTCAGACAGAAGCTAAGAATCTAAGAAAGGAGCTGGCTTTACAAAGCAGGGAAGAGTGAGGAGGACTCAGTCTATGGCCAAAAAAAACTACCAGATGCCAAGCTAGCATTTAAAGATAGTTCTGGGGAGGTGTGTTTCTGTTTGCTTTTACATAGAATACTTAAATGGATGTATGTGGATGAGAGCAGTCGGCTCCTAGTGTACGAAGGCTGGTCTTTGTGGGGAAGGGGGTCAGAAGACACCAAGTCCTCCCACAGACCCATTTGTGTGACCTTGGGCAAGTTACTTCATCGTGTTCTCCTGGTTCCTAATTATCTGTCGCTTCCTTTCCTTTCCCCCATTCTCACATGCTTTGTCTGGCCGTGCTGTTTAGTTGTTAGGGACTATCTTTTCTTAGGCATGTACAGCTCCTACCGTGGAACTCTTTATTTCAGTGGCTGCTGCAGTAATTCAGTAATTCCCATAGTGTGTGCTTGGGTGGGCCAGGGGAGGGGAAACAAGAGTTATAGGTTTGTGTGTGTTTTGTGCTGTGGAAGCAGATGCATTTCTGAATGTCTGCCCGTGGTTTTTTCTCAGTGCTTTCATGTGTGAGAGGGACAGATAACTGGGAGCCTAAGCATGGATGTGGGAAGGTAAAAGCAGAGGCTTACCTGTGCAGGTGAGCACGTACACAATCCTTACATCCACAAGCTGCCTGTCTGTGAGGCACCACATGCATGCGCGGGTGTACGTAGTGCTGTACGGCAGCATCCAGGTGTGTGCCTCATTATCTTCCCACACATCTTCCAACGTGTGTGTACTGAGCTGGACGCACAGCTGATGTAGGTGTGTCTGCACTTTTCCCACTTTAAGCATGTACAGAGTCCTCGGTCCTCCCCGTAAAGAAAATGGACTGACTTTATTATCTCTGTCTTGAGTTTATTTTGGTTGAAATCAGAGCTCTGATGAGGAAAAATGAAGCGGAGAGCATATATTTTCCTGCCCACTGCATGTCTGGACAGCATAGCTGAATGTATAGGCTTTGTATGCCTGGAGCTGGTGGGTGAGCTATTCAGGCCAGGACAGAGAGCCCGTCTGTGTCTTACTCAGTGCATCATTCCTGGCTCGCTTTTTCCACATCGAGCCACCTAAATCTTTAAAGAACAGAGGCGACTTGTTGGAGTAGAAGAAAGAAATTCTGTAGCTCTGCTAGCCCATTTTTTTTAGTATCTCTTGAATCTTTGTGAGATTAAAGATGTGGTCCCAGGCAGGCTGGGTTTTTTTTTCTCCTTTAAAACCAAACAAAAGGGCCTAGCTATAGATAAGGGTACGACAAGGAAAGTTAACTCTTGGGTTGCTAGTAGCTTTTTGGCTTTATTTCCAGCCTAACTCTGTCTGGGAGTGTGACTGGATGGCACTGGTTCCCCTTCTTCTGAATGAAAAGAAAGACTTTAATGTCTTCCAGCAGGATCATCAAATGGAGTGAAGTGCTGCCAAGTTCAGTCTGAGCTACAGGCCCCGGTGATTAAAAACAGGCTTGTGCCTTGAGGAGCCGGCGGATGCGGCTGCGTGTGACTGGCTCCACATTAGCTTTTCCTTGTGAGGCAGGGGCAGTCCCTGACCATCCCAGCTTTCATATCCTGGTAGTTTCAGTACAAGCCTTCCTGACGCCGAGCTGAGGTGAGATGAGCTTTACAGAACTAGTAGGACATCACCTTCTCAGTCTGTCCTCTTTGGCCCTGGGAGGCTGAGGTAGGTGCATCTCCTGTGTCTCTTGCCAGTGTAGCTGTGAGTGTCCCAGCAGCAATTTTCCTGAGGCTAAACTTCATCGAGGTCCCCCCAGCAGGTGCCCAGATGGAAGATTTCCGTGAGCCCAGAACTGTCAGCAGCTCCAACTTGCCTTTGACAGTCTCTTTCCAGCCACACTCTCAAGATAGCTCTCAGCTTGCTCCTTCTCTGAACCCTAACACTAATTTCCTTTTCTAAGCCATGGACGAGCTTGGCAGCCACTGCACAGATGAACGAGTTCTCCAAGGCCAACTTTCCAGCCCCACCATGACTGCAGTTCTCTGCTTTCCCTCCCTAAACCCCAACCCTAATGCTCTTACTGCCAAAAGACTTGGCCTGGGAGCAACCTTTCTTCTGAGCAGTGGCTGGGGGCCCTTGTGTATGGCTCAGCAAAAAAAAAATCAGGGCTGGGATAGAGAGAAAGAAAAATCATAGAGTTGCAGTGTGCTTGGGGCTGCAAAGGGACAGCTGCAGTTACCAACGGACTTGGCTTTGGTGAAATATTTTGTCCGTGCAATTCTTGGTGACCTTTTCTAGTGCTTCCCTGGAAAATCAGGGTTCGGGGTTGAGGGAAAGAGAAAACATAGGTCTGTGGTTGGATTTGGGCTGGAGTGGGGCTGCCAGACCAAGGTGGGAGGCAGCCAAGAGAGCTGGGCTGGGAGAAGTCTTTCACCCTGGCAATGGTTTCAGGGTCTTTTCTTCCCCTCCATAAAAAATGGCCTGTGAGGGCTGCATGATCTCACCTGCACAGCACTTTGGCACACACTGTCACATGAGAAGAAACCCACCCTTTTGCCAGCTCCCTGCACTCATCAGATGACAGGTACATCAGCTTCATCCTCAGTCATGTCAGTCTTGGTCTTGTGAGTGGTTTTTCTTGTTACCTGTTTGAAATGGTGTGAAGGGAGAAGAGTGGTATTGCAGTAGAAGAATATTACAATGCCTTTGTTTCCTCCAAAGATCACTGTTTCCATCCAGGAGAAAAAGGTCTTTCCAACCTCCATACCTGAGAAGGAGGAAGGACAAGGTCCCCTGGATCTGGTTCTGCAGCAGATACCCATAGTAATGGTAATACTGAGAGTGTGAAAGGTCCATCTGCTGCTCCTTCAGAACTTCAGAGCAGGTTACCCTTCTATCTCAGCGTCACATTCCTTAACCTCTGTCTCAGGGGTCTCTGGCTGTAGTCACTGCAGGATTGATTGTTCCTATGGAAAGCTACTGCTGTTGTGATCCGGGTTGACTGGGATGGCAAAGAATGATGTTTCCTGAGAGGTATGAGAGCATGTTCCTAAGCACAGAGTGGCCAAGGCTGGGGAAAAGCAGGCAAAGCTTCACACTGAGAGTGGAGATTCTGCATGAGGTTATTCTGTGTGTTCTTGTATGTGTGTGTGTCTGACACTGCCTTTGTCCTGGCTCTGAGTTAGGTCTAGAACACCAGAATGTGACCTTCTGGAAAAACATTCTTTCTCTGCTCTGCACCTGGGGAATTTCCCAGAGCCTTCCCTAGACAGGCCCTCTAGGAAACAGGGCTGTGATTCAACAAGTGGAGAGCTGAGAAAACAGGGCTACTATCCTGTGATTGCCCTGATGCCTACCACACCCTGACCTCCCTAAACCTGGATGTGTTGCATCTAGAAGAATGGATCATTTCAAGGAAATAGATGGATCCGGTGGGAGGGAGCCTGGCTCAGAGGTTGGTGGTCAGATGGAGTTTTTTTCTCTAAGGTGCACAGCCTGGGGTCTGACCCACTCTTGCTGTAATTAATGCTGAAGGACCTTGCTTTGTGTTGGCCCGTGGCCCAGAATCAAACATTCAGCTCAGAGGAAGAGGGAGAAGTGGTTACTGGCAGAATAGATGAGGGAGGTTAGACAGGACACAGGGGCTTGCAGCTCATTACCTGGATCATTCCTGTGTGTATTTACTGTGATATGCAAATGTTGAGCAGAGTCAGCAGGGAGCTGAGATGAACAGGCCATGGAGACTTTGCTTTTTCAGCTGTGATCCGGATTCAGAAGTTACCTGAGAAACTGGGCTGAAAAGGTTGTTCTTTCATGGCTGCCCAGCCTCTGTAAGTGCCCTGGAAACCCTTGGACAATGCTGAGCCCCACACACCGTGATGGGTTCTGCTGTGCCCCATCATGACAGCAGGGATTACAGGAGGAGATTACAAAGCAACCTGTGCAAAAGCAGGAAGAGATTTCCTGTCCTAGAACTTGACTTCAGAGACACCCCTCTCTGTGAAAATTCAGACAGACTTGCAATGAGAACTAGTAAAACCTTTACTCTGCAAGAAAACCAATATTTACAGTGATAGAGATAAGTCACTCCCATGCTCCAGGGCATGCCCTCCTGCCAGGATAAGGAGGGAATTTCCTTGGAGACTCTTCATGGCCCTCCAGCTCTGATACTGTAATGCAGTTGTGTAGGCTGGAGTGCAAGGAAGGTTTCTGTCTTCTGATGTGTAACAAACTGGCAGGGAAAGGAAATTGAGCTCTAGGATCCTTCTTGTGTGATTCATTCAGGGAGTTGAAACGGAGAGTGAAAGGTGTGTTTCATGGAGGATTCAGCAGGGTTGGACGGGGTGTAGGAAGCAGGGATGGTTTGACATGATGTCTCCCATGGAGGACAGTGAACGGTGGTTCAGAAAATTGCTGTCAGGAGTTATCAGCCTCTTGTGAATACAGCACCAAAATAAAAATGGAACCTGGAAAATCAGGGTTCGGGGTTGAGGGAAAGAGAAAACATAGGTCTGTGGTTGGATTTGGGCTGGAGTGGGGCTGCCAGACCAAGGTGGGAGGCAGCCAAGAGAGCTGGGCTGGGAGAAGTCTTTCACCCTGGCAATGGTTTCAGGGTCTTTTCTTCCCCTCCATAAAAAATGGCCTGTGAGGGCTGCATGATCTCACCTGCACAGCACTTTGGCACACACTGTCACATGAGAAGAAACCCACCCTTTTGCCAGCTCCCTGCACTCATCAGATGACAGGTACATCAGCTTCATCCTCAGTCATGTCAGTCTTGGTCTTGTGAGTGGTTTTTCTTGTTACCTGTTTGAAATGGTGTGAAGGGAGAAGAGTGGTATTGCAGTAGAAGAATATTACAATGCCTTTGTTTCCTCCAAAGATCACTGTTTCCATCCAGGAGAAAAAGGTCTTTCCAACCTCCATACCTGAGAAGGAGGAAGGACAAGGTCCCCTGGATCTGGTTCTGCAGCAGATACCCATAGTAATGGTAATACTGAGAGTGTGAAAGGTCCATCTGCTGCTCCTTCAGAACCTCAGAGCAGGTCACCCTTCTATCTCAGTGTCACATTCCTTAACCTCTGTCTCAGGGGTCTCTGGCTGTAGTCACTGCAGGATTGATTGTTCCTATGGAAAGCTACTGCTGTTGTGATCCGGGTTGACTGGGATGGCAAAGAATGATGTTTCCTGAGAGGTATGAGAGCATGTTCCTAAGCACAGAGTGGCCAAGGCTGGGGAAAAGCAGGCAAAGCTTCACACTGAGAGTGGAGATTCTGCATGAGGTTATTCTGTGTGTTCTTGTATGTGTGTGTGTCTGACACTGCCTTTGTCCTGGCTCTGAGTTAGGTCTAGAACACCAGAATGTGACCTTCTGGAAAAACATTCTTTCTCTGCTCTGCACCTGGGGAATTTCCCAGAGCCTTCCCTAGACAGGCCCTCTAGGAAACAGGGCTGTGATTCAACAAGTGGAGAGCTGAGAAAACAGGGCTACTATCCTGTGATTGCCCTGATGCCTACCACACCCTGACCTCCCTAAACCTGGATGTGTTGCATCTAGAAGAATGGATCATTTCAAGGAAATAGATGGATCCGGTGGGAGGGAGCCTGGCTCAGAGGTTGGTGGTCAGATGGAGTTTTTTTCTCTAAGGTGCACAGCCTGGGGTCTGACCCACTCTTGCTGTAATTAATGCTGAAGGACCTTGCTTTGTGTTGGCCCGTGGCCCAGAATCAAACATTCAGCTCAGAGGAAGAGGGAGAAGTGGTTACTGGCAGAATAGATGAGGGAGGTTAGACAGGACACAGGGGCTTGCAGCTCATTACCTGGATCATTCCTGTGTGTATTTACTGTGATATGCAAATGTTGAGCAGAGTCAGCAGGGAGCTGAGATGAACAGGCCATGGAGACTTTGCTTTTTCAGCTGTGATCCGGATTCAGAAGTTACCTGAGAAACTGGGCTGAAAAGGTTGTTCTTTCATGGCTGCCCAGCCTCTGTAAGTGCCCTGGAAACCCTTGGACAATGCTGAGCCCCACACACCGTGATGGGTTCTGCTGTGCCCCATCATGACAGCAGGGATTACAGGAGGAGATTACAAAGCAACCTGTGCAAAAGCAGGAAGAGATTTCCTGTCCTAGAACTTGACTTCAGAGACACCCCTCTCTGTGAAAATTCAGACAGACTTGCAATGAGAACTAGTAAAACCTTTACTCTGCAAGAAAACCAATATTTACAGTGATAGAGATAAGTCACTCCCATGCTCCAGGGCATGCCCTCCTGCCAGGATAAGGAGGGAATTTCCTTGGAGACTCTTCATGGCCCTCCAGCTCTGATACTGTAATGCAGTTGTGTAGGCTGGAGTGCACGGAAGGTTTCTGTCTTCTGATGTGTAACAAACTGGCAGGGAAAGGAAATTGAGCTCTAGGATCCTTCTTGTGTGATTCATTCAGGGAGTTGAAACGGAGAGTGAAAGGTGTGTTTCATGGAGGATTCAGCAGGGTTGGACGGGGTGTAGGAAGCAGGGATGGTTTGACATGATGTCTCCCATGGAGGACAGTGAACGGTGGTTCAGAAACTTGCTGTCAGGAGTTATCAGCCTCTCGTGAATACAGCACCAAAATAAAAATGGAAAATGTGGTTAGTAGCAGGAAGGTGACTTAAGAAACTACCTATTTCTCTGGCCTGGTATCAGCACGTGAATGCATCCAATAAACACCGCTTCTGGCTGGTGGTTGGGAACACAGTAACTCCAGCACTGCATGCTGCAGACCTGCAGGATTAACTGAGTGCTGAAAGCATGATCTAAAGCTCCTTGATATCACTGGAAAGCTTCCTGTTGCTTTGAGAAATCTTTTGAGTAGAATTTCCTATCTAATATGGTCTCATCTCATGTGAAATGGAGTAGATTCTGGGGTTCTCTCACTTAGGGAATTCTCATGACCAAAATATGGTTAACCTGGATGCTCTCCTCCCTTGTAGGGTGCTAGAATTAGGGGTTCAGAACCCAACTCAGTGGCTGTCCTTTTAGACGGAGCAGATAATTAGTGGCAGGGATTGAACTAAGACCTCTGGGTCTTGCAGCCTGAGCCTCGTCTGTGTTGTTGAAAAGATTTGGTGCCAATAGTGGCATTCAGGAGCTGGTATCAAGCAGAAACTCTGATTTCCCCAAAGAGAGAGACAGAGCTTCATATTTGGTGATAGATGTCTACAGTAGACCTGACTTAAGAATTACCTAGGCCAGTCTGGTTTTAGAGTATCTGGTGCTTCTGATATTTTCAAGGTGCAGTGCACATGTTTTAGTAGGAAAGGCAATATGTTTTGCATGTATTTTACTCCAGCAATTTAAAAAAATAGGAAAAAAATAAATAATAAAGCTTGCAGAATAGTAGGCTATTTTCACAAGAGCAAGTTTTAATGCTGACAGCTGTGTTCTGTCGTGTTAGCAGTCCTCTGCTAGTGGGATTGCTGCCAGTTGGGCCAAACAGATCAAATTTTGGAAGGGCAACTGTGTGACAGCGAAGAGGTGGGTGAATGCAGAAAGGAATTCTGTCCTATCAAGTCAACACAGCATTTGTTTTGGCATTCTTGGGACAGAAGATGCCATGGAAGTATAATTACTTAATCCAGATTCAGCACAGCTGTGGATAATCACACACATAATCTTAATCCCACGTTCCTTGTGTATAATGAGATATAAACTGGATTAGGGCAGAGGATAGCTTGAAGCACTCTTAAGCAGGAAAAAAAAAAAAAATCATTCAGCATATAATTCTTGTTTTTCAAAATAATTTTACTCTTCTGAGTCTGTTAGAAACTGGGCCTTCACATAGGTTCATGCCCTCCATGTGAAAGTTTCTCTCATGGTGTGCCCTGAAGCTCTTGAAGCTCCCGAAGAGCTGAAGCTGACTCCCAGAGCCAGTTGGGCCAAACAGATCAAATTTTGGAAGGGCAACTGTGTGACAGCGAAGAGGTGGGTGAATGCAGAAAGGAATTCTGTCCTATCAAGTCAACACAGCATTTGTTTTGGCATTCTTGGGACAGAAGATGCCATGGAAGTATAATTACTTAATCCAGATTCAGCACAGCTGTGGATAATCACACACATAATCTTAATCCCACGTTCCTTGTGTATAATGAGATATAAACTGGATTAGGGCAGAGGATAGCTTGAAGCACTCTTAAGCAGGAAAAAAAAAAAAAATCATTCAGCATATAATTCTTGTTTTTCAAAATAATTTTACTCTTCTGAGTCTGTTAGAAACTGGGCCTTCACATAGGTTCATGCCCTCCATGTGAAAGTTTCTCTCATGGTGTGCCCTGAGTGGTAGCTCCCGAAGAGCTGAAGCTGACTCCCAGATGTCCCTCTTGCTCTCTGTTGGCAGGGATCTTTGGCCAGCGGTTGGAGGACACCGTGCAGTATGAGAGGAAGTATGGCCAGCGCCTGGCCCCGCTGCTGGTGGAACAGTGCGTGGATTTTATTCGGGAGAGAGGTCTTACGGAGGAGGGGCTCTTTCGGATGCCTGGCCAAGCCAACCTGGTCAAAGATCTGCAGGATTCTTTTGACTGTGGAGAGAAGCCCCTTTTTGACAGGTGAGTTGACATCACCAAATTCAGGCGTGTAAAATCTGGCAGGAATGGCCTTGCAGGGGCTATCCCTGTTTACATCTCCTTTCCATACCACTGTTTTCATCATTTAAAGTGCTGCTGGGGCTTTCTCCTGCATGGTCTTGGGTGTGGAGGCCTTCGTTCTGCTAATTGCTTGAGCAGAGGGAGAAGTGGGAGCCATTAATGTAGATGCAGTGTTTTGGTGTAAGCCCACGTTGAATGAAATGCATTGCTAGTTTTGGATGCCACGTTCTCAGCAGTTGGCGGGATCCCACCATGGAAATGGATATGACAGAGGTGAACTAGGTGTTTTACTGCTTTCAGATGTTGCTTTCTCCTTTGCTATAATCACAGCAGCACACAGCAGCAATAAACTCTATCACTAGGTTTCAGAAAAGTCACCACCATCTCACACATCTTCCCTGGCCGTTGTGTGTGCAATGCAGAGAATCGGTCAGTGTCTCATAACAAAACCATGATTTCAGCAGCTGAGATGGAACATCTAGTTGAACACTGAATGTATCTTTTGCTTTTCAACAAAACTTGAGTCAAACATTTCTGAAATTGCTGTGTAGCAGTGGGAGTTTTAGCTCGGACGCGGGATAAATGGTAGAGGCTGAGCTTAACGTGGGCTCCCACGGGAAGAGCGTCAGCCCCGGCTCCGAGTGCTCCATCCAAGGTCAGCCAGGGAAGGGGGGCAGCTCTGGCTGTGCTATCTCTGCCTTGGCCATGAGCCCAGACCATCAAATCATCAGGAGAGTGGATGCTCTCAGAGCCCTCGCAGGCAAATCCTGTCCATACTCCGTAACGAACGTTTCCCGATGTGAAGGTCGGGATGGTGCTAACCTAAACAGTGCTTTGAGAAATGGGCCTTGACCCTAACAGACACCTTGAACTCCAGGGATATTTGTCTCCGAGGCTGTTGTGTAAGGTCTGGCTCAATCTCTGTCACAGGTCCAGAAGTGGGATCAGATCTGGGATCTTGACTTGGAGACCTGGCTCCATTTCTTGCTGGAATTTCCTAGCAAAATATTCCCAGGTGATGGAGGCAGCACCTGGTGTATCCCCAGCACTGATGTGGCATCTCTTCCAGTCTCAGCATTCCAAATGGTGTCCCTGCCTGCTGCTGAGAGCTCTCCTGCATGGGCAGCGCAGTCTCATCCTAGGAAGAATATCCTTAGAGTTTATTGGGAACATTCTTCTAATTCTTCCCTCCCCTCAGCTTCCCAGACCACCCATCCTCTTTCCTTTGATTCTTAACCACAGTCAGTGTTTGTTCCCTAAATGGAAGTGTCAAATATTTAGAGATGTTTTCATGAAAAAAAAAAAAAAGTTTGAAATCGTCAAATTGTCTCACTTCATCTTTTCTTAAACAAAATCTTTGTATTTTGAACTGAATGCCTGGGTGTTCTAGTTCAGAACTAGAATTATCTTCATTCATGAAGCGAACAAAGTTATTCCGGAAAATGCTCATATTCTGGAAGAGGAGTGCCTATGGCAGGAATTAATTAGGAATGCGGGTTTCACTTTCATGTTTTACCTCAGTCTAATCCAAACCAACTTCATTGTCATGAAGATAAGCCAAGCCTCCCCCCAGCATTTTCAAAGCAGAAAGCCCCTTTATTTCCATAGGCATTTGCACTGGCTAAATCCATCAGTGCTAAGTCTCACCTTTATCAGGGGCAGTAAAGGGAAGGAATTCCTGCCTTTTGGGTGGCTGATCTGGAGTGTGATAACTGAAGGTTCAGTACAGAGTTAAAGGAGACAAGCCTCGGGGTGTGTGAGCAGTGTGACAGTCAGAGGGTCATTGCCTTTTGCTCTTTCCACCACTACCAGGGTGACTTGTGGGCCCAGCTCTCTGGTCTCTGACATCTATAGTCACAGTGAAATGCTCCTCTTCCTCACCAGCCTCATTTTCTCTGTGAGTAACTAAAGCTCTCCATGTCTGGCATGGAACACCTAGGCAGCAGCAGATACCCCTATGCTTGTCTCCAAATCAGGTGCAGTGAAAGGAATATCCTTGTTGTTTCCCTAGTTGCAATCAGTGCTTTTAGACATCTTTTTGTATCTACAGTGACATTCCAAACGCTGGAGCCTGCCTGTTCCACGGTGGATCAGATCTCTGTGATGACCGATAATTGAAATATTCATTTTTAAAAGGCTTGCTTTTCCAATTTGGGTTTTAAATGCAAATGTATATCCTTAACAAAGGCCAGGAGTGGCTGTTTTGGAAGCACCGCCAGCACTTCGATGCCACTGGAAGTTTGGCTGGATTTCACATGTCCTTGTGATGGCACGATAACCGGAGCCAGCAGACCTGAGGCTGTGGCCTGGGCTCTGCTTTTAAATGATAATCAAATCTACCATCCACGCCTGAAACTCTACACTAAAAAAAGAAAATAATAATAAAGGTCTGACCTCATTTGTAAAGCATTCATAATCGACTGAAGAAAACCACTAGGTGAAACTGTGGTATTCTCAAAGATGATGGAGCTGTTTAAAAGGAATGGCATGGTCAGGATTAATGGCAAGTGGTAGCTGCTGGCAGCTTCCTGTTATAATTTTTCCTGGTTTGTTTCAGCTGTGTGTTCCAAAAATGCTTGAAAACATGCTAAGCAGAAGAGATTCAGCATTTAGACAGAGGTGAGGATTTGAAGCTCTGGTTCCTGATGTGTTTTTCTCAGAGTTATTTAGAGATTTAGAGAGAGGCATACTCTCAGGGCAATGGTGGGGAGCTGGTAGGGAGCTGGTGACAGAATCTGTTTAGATTTCCAACAGTCGAAACCTTTGAGGTAATCTGCAAAGATTAATGAATTTGTACAACAGGAGACTTGGAATGAGGGACAGGTATGGCCATACATCAAAAGCTGGGTAGGAAATGGAAAGGGAAGAATAAGTGCGTCTTCATCATAGGATCTGACACCTCAAATCCCAACTTAAAGTAAAGGAGAGAGAAGAGGAAAAAGAAGTTCCTGGAGTGGGAGAGGAAAGAAAAACTGATATCCCAGTGTAAGAGGTGGGCTAGGAAATGGCAGATACCCCAGCATGGAGGAGGAGACCTGACCCATGGGCCAGGCAACCCTACCAAATGGCAATATAGGGCCTGGAGGAAACACAGCATCCTGTTTTTTTCTGAATGATTGACCAGGACACTTGTGGGCCTGGCCCATGAGAGGCAGGTGGGTGCTGAGTGGGGAGAGTATCAGGCAGGAGGGAGCAGTGAGAGGACCAGGGGTGATGTTTGATTGCACGAGGATGCAGAGCTCTATTGTCAGTGCTACGTGATGAGTGTGCACTTGCCTGGACTGTGTTGCAGACATTCCCCATCTATGGTGGTTGAGGAACCACAGCACCACCCTGGCTTAAGCACTGTCATGGGCTTCCACTGCCCCTTTTGCCCGAGATGCATTTATATCTTGACAAAATGGGAGATTTCCCTTGTTCCCAGGTAGACCCTTCTGCCCAGCACAAACACGTGGCAGTACAGCTTCCTCCCATGTGCCTACTTTGTCCCTGTTCCTAGGAAGAGAGACCTTGGTGCACCCCCCCAAAAAAGGCATCACGCTTCGGGGTAGTGTGGGTTTCTAAATTTCCTTCCCTCTTCTCTATTGCAGCAACACGGATGTTCACACTGTGGCGTCCCTCCTGAAGCTTTACCTTCGAGAGCTGCCAGAGCCTGTCATCCCCTTTGCCAAATATGAAGACTTTCTTTCTTGTGGACAGCTGCTCTCAAAAGATGAGGGAGAGGTCAGTGATCCTTCTAATCTGCCTCCTTCTACCTCAAAGATTGTTCCCAAGACTCAATGTAGTACAGCTTTATTCTCATCACTCTTGAATCTTGATTTAAATCTGTGAAGTTCCCAGGAATTTTCCTGAAGCTGTGATTTGGCCATCAATATCACAGACTCCTGCTTGAAGCAGGAGTTTTTGTGAAGTCAGTCTCGTAGCCTCGTGCTTCTTTCTTCTGAGCAAAGCTGTTCTTTAGTTAAATCAGCAAAAGATGCAAGGTAGGAGATCTGGGTTCCTTTCCCAGCCTTGCTGTTGACTCATTAGCAAGCTGTATGAAGTCACTCCCTTTTTCTGTGTTTTCAGTTTCATGTATCAGAACAGCACGTCTGCTTCCCAAGGTTTTTGGTTGATGAGATGTTGATCAGTGTGATGGTCTTTGTATTTCTCAGAGGAAAGACACTACAAAAGGGCAGGCTGTGATACTATCCCGAAATGGGGGAAAGAATGCTATGAATACTTTGTCAGAACCTTCTTATGATGTTCCTCTCTTTGGTTTCTAGGCAAGGAAAAGGGCTGACAAAAACCTCCAAGTCTGTGGCAATCATGGAAATTTTTATTCACTGCTTGGGAGGAGCAGGATAATTAACAATATGATTAATTGATCTGTTTCATCCATATTGTTCCTCTTGTGGTGAGGCCTGAGTTCTTTGCTGACTGCAAAGGCACGTTGGATCTGGTCTAATATGGGTGGAACTGTGCCACCTTCTAAAACAGAAGTTTAAAAAAGCTGTAAGAGTTGTTGTGTCAGCTCAAGCAGCAAAGACCTGAGGGCTTATAAACTGCAGATCACAGTTCTGTCCCTTTTCTGTGTGTGGCCTCAAGAGCGTGCTTGCATCTTTGTCTCTGGTGGGATTGTAAAAACTGCTCTTTGCTGAGAGCCTGGGGTTCATCTTCAGTTCGAGTGGCAGAAGGCTCTGGGGAGATTCAGTCTTTCATGGTGCCCACAGGAAGATGCTTGTTTGCATGCCTCAGAGGTAGCACCTTTGATAATGTCATTTTTTTTTACGGATAAAAGGCAAGTTTGCTACTGTCTGTACTCCCATGAGGAGTAATAAGTACTCACAGCACGTCAGCACACACTTGCATCCTGCACACAGCCACGTCTGTGTGTCAGTGCACTGGTGGGGTCTTTTAATAGCTGCAGGTATGTGTCTACTAGCTCCAAAACGGGCTCATTTTCTCTCATCCTCCCTCAATTCCTGTATCTCTGCAGGGTGCTCTGTAACAGGCAGCGCCATGGCTGATCCCACCAGAAACAGCAGCGTTTCCAAGGTTACCTTTTGGTCATAAAGATGTGCAGACTGGGAACTCTTGGGTGCGTTAGGCGCTATTGCACAAGAGTAGAGACACTGCCAAGTTGGGCAAACATAATTGTATATCGCTGCTCGGCTTATTAACGAGGGAGTTTGCCTGATTTTGCCTGCACAGGCTGCAGCGCTTTGCGAAGCAACATCTGTGTTGGTTTTGTGGGAGCAAGGCCAGGCCCGGATGAGCTGTAGAGGGGTGTTCTCTTGGGATTAAAAAGGCAACGAGGAGCACTGGATAGCAGAAATAAAAGCTTACAAAAAGCTACTGCTGGTAGCACAAAGTTGTCCGGTTAAGCTGCTGTTGTAAACATCACCGTTTTCTTTTGTGGGGAAAGTCTGGAACCTCAACAAGGGCTGTTTACTTTTTGGGAAGGGAGGGTGGAGAAGGTTGTACGTGCACAGTAGCGCGTGGAGCAGAACGTGGCAGAGTCATACCCAGCCTGTAGGGCCTGACTCGCCTCCCACGTGGAAAATCCCCTTGCTCAAAAACGTGGTTTCATTGAAACCGTAATTTTTTTAGCGCAAAATGACAAGGAGGGAATTTCAAAACCAAATGGTTCATTTTGAAAAGGTATTTGGAAACTATTCTATTGTTTTAACATGAAGTACTATTTTGCTTTCAATTTTCACTTGGAAGTTTTGAATGAGACTTTTTGGACTCAGTATACCATTTTCTTTAGTTTTGTACAACCACCCCTCCAATAAAAGCAGAGTTACTCAAGGCAAAATAGCCGTTCAGATAAAATTGTTGGCACCTCACGCTGCTACACGGTGCCTGTAGATAGGAATTATGATGATGTTAGCTTGGCCTCATCCCCATCTCCAGCACTGCCCGAAGCTTGCCATTTTTCATTCAGATTGCTGTTGGTCTTCCTTCTCCATTCAGCTATTCCCTGGCGCTGGAATGCAAACAGAAACGTAACACAGACCTTGGGTTGCACTCGGGCCTCCAGGTATCTCAGCAGGAATGAAGCACTAAAAAAGATTTGATTCTGATCCCAACTGGTGGAGAGGAGGGATTGAAAATGAAAACCAGTTTCAGAGTAAGAGTAATTGAAAGATCTTAAAATCTCTGAAACCCAATTTGAGTCTGAGATGAGCTGCCATGGGAGTATTTCAGCCTCTGCTGCTGCCTGTACTCCAGAGACACCACAGCAGCCCTGTGGGCTGAGCACGTGGCTTTCAGTTTTTAAAGAAGGGGCTGAATTTGGGTGAACATCTGAGGCACTGCTAGTTTTCCAGCCCAACCAGAAGCTCCGAATTGGTGCTGATCTGTTACATGCATTCCAAAGTCCTTGGGTTTGGGATCACTCCTTGGAAAGTCTGCATCTGTGGTAAATTAGACAAGCAGCATTTTCCAGGAGGTAAGAGTTATTCCTGCAAAAATCCCGTGGTGAATGACATGCAGTGCCTCTGTTCCTTGCCAGGCTGCAGCCATAGGCTTGCATCCAGTGCAGCCATGGTATTTTAATTCAGAGCACTTGAAATACAGTGCCAAATACCATCCTGATTTCTGTATTTGAAATTAATTGGGTTACAGAGCAAAATTCAAGAGGGAATTAGGTCGGTTAGCTCACCTGTTTCCAGTTCAGACTCCTCACTTGATGACCTGAACAACTGACCTTAACCTTCCCATCAGTAGCAGCTGCCCTGGATTCAAATGTTTTCAGAAGTTTGAAAAAGAGGATTGAGATTTTCAAAAGTAACTGGTCTTTTATTGTTTTTTCTATTGTGTCACTGTTAAACCAGCATAATTTTTAAGCTAAGGAATGAAAAAGGACTTACTGGTTTTAAGAATTATTTTTTAAGTTTCACGTTTTTATTAGAGGACTTTTTTTTGTGGTAGGACATATAGAATAAAAAAAGTGTCTATACATTTAGGACCTTAAGGATGGAGGCAGGAATACAGACTGCTCTCTGGGTCTTTCTGACTTGCCTAGACCAGAGCAATCGGGAAGATCTCACAAGATGCTGGCCAACAGAATTCCCTCCCTAACAATCCTTAATAAAGTGAGGAAAGTTGGAAATTAATGTCCAGCTTGCACTATTTTGGCTTGGAACCAGCTGGTTCTGGAGTTTCTCCATCATTAGTTAGCAGCCCTCCATCGTTAGTTAGCAGCCCTCCATCGTTAGTTAACAGCTATCACTCTTCCCAAATGCCCCTGGGTATCTTTTTTTCCCACAAAAGGTTTAGTTGTCTCAAAAAATAAGCAAATCTCCAGGGTAACTGCAGCATTGAGAGGAACAAGCTTGGGACTGTGGAAGGACAATAGTCTTCTGAGTCAGAGATTTTCATTAGATGATTTAAGTAGCTCCAGGGGTTTAAGTCATTCCTCCAGCAGATGTCTCATCTTACGTTTTAATGTAAAGACAGAAAGTTTATGAGGAAGTATGTCACAGCTCTTAATGACTGCAAATGGAAGCGAGTAATTAAAAAGTAGGTAGTTGAACTGGAATGTCATTTAGCTTTTTAAAAGAAAAAAAGTCTCTCCTCTGCTCAGTGGAGTGTTACTGCAGTGTATTTGTGCTACACTCGACGCCTCGAAGTTTCAAACAGGCCAGGTGCTGGGAAGGCACCTTTGCTGGTGTGTTTATAGCAGTGCCAGTGGGCACACTTTGAAGACCAACAGGGCTCGCTAATTGAAGGCTTCTACATCAACCATTAAAGTTGGCAGGAGGATTTCCACTGATTTTGAGAACTGAATCAAGTTCTGGACGTTGTGATTTTTGGTAAGGCACAACGCACTGGATGGCACCTTCTTTAAAGCTTCTTTAAAGTTCACCGTTTTGATTCTGGAAAGAGAATTTTGTAGTACTGAAGGAAAGTCACGTCTGCTTTGCATCATTTATATTAATAGCTCTCCTTCTTGTTTTTCCTGTCCCTCAGGGTACCCAGGAACTGGTTAAACAGGTGAAGAATTTGCCCCAAGCCAACTACAACCTCCTCAAATACATATGCAAGTAAGTGAAATTAATTAAGGCTTGGAAAAGTTACAAAGTTTTGTGAGGCTCTGTCTTATATGCAAATAATTTACTCTGAAAGTATGAATATTCAAGCATCACTAAGGTGTAACTTACTGCTCCTATAAAACACGTGGAGGTGAAGGTGCAGCCTGCCTGAAGGAAGCTCTTGGTTTACCCCAGAGCATCAGCCAAGCAAATTGCTGTCACCCACAGCCTTGGCAGCAGGTATGAACGATACTAATGTGTGATATTGTTTATTCTAGAAGTACCTAAAGACTAGTAAAGAAAGACATTTTTTTTCCAGATACTGCACACTTGGAAGATTTATCTGAGCAGCAGATACATTTAAAAAATATATTTTGCATCACTACATGCTTCTATAGCCATTTGTTTTAATATCTGAGCACCTCATAACATGAACAACTGAGGCAGGGGAATACAATTATACATGTTTCTAAGTGAAGAACTGAGGAAAAGAAAGACAAGTAGAATTTTCTTTTAACTTAGTGAAGAAAAGTGAGGATTCTTGGGTGTCAGCACAGTGTCCACTCCAGGGCAGAGCCGCAGAAAAAATGGGAGTGCCTGGAAAAGTCATGCTGCAAGGAGGAGCAGTCAAAAATTTGCCAAGTAGTGCAGAATGGCAAGGAAACTTCTTCCTTGCCAAAACGCATCCAATCATCCAAAAATTAATGATAGGTTAGGAAACGGAGTGCATGCAGAGTGAGACTGTTCACTTTTGAGGCCACTGAGTCCTGTTTCCTGCTGGTGTAGGTTTGTATGTCAGATAGTCCTTTTTACAACTTGGCTAATTACGTACGAGCTGTTCAGGTGTTTGTTACAGCCTTTCTCTTACTGCAACTCCTATTGGGAGGCTGTTCCAAATTACAAAATCATTACAAAAATTAACTGTTAGAAACTTTCTGCTGATTTCCAGCTTATACACATGGATAGCCAGTCTGGCTGGATTTCTTCATGTGCTGTCTTTGGCTTGCATCATCTTTTTCTTGTGTTGATGGTCGTTCAGCTGATGCATTCACAGGAAGCATTTGGGAAACCTCTTTATCCGTATTTTGTCAGATTCAAGCAACAAAGCTCTTTCCATGGGCTGCTAGTTCAAGGATGAGGAGACGAATGAAATGTCTTTTTACTTCTATTATATCTGTAAGTGAAAACTGGCAGAAGTCAACCTGTGTGATTGTAGAATTCCTATAAAAATGTGAAAATCTGTTTTTCCATACCCCATAGAAGCCTGGATCCCTTGTAGGCTGGTACCTCTGGCAGAAACCATCCCGTCCTCTCTTGTTCATACACCAGGAGGGATCTGGGGTTATTACTGAGTATCTGAGCTGCACTGGTCCCTAGAAGCATTTCAGTGTGAGGGTTGTATAAACACAGGACAAAACTGTTCTGCCCCACAATGAGAAGCAATTTACTTATTATTCCTCTCCTACTTTGATTTTTCTGGGGGGGCTTTTCAAGGTTCCTTGATGAAGTTCAGGCTCACTCCAGCATTAACAAGATGAGTGTCCAGAACCTGGCTACAGTCTTTGGACCAAATATCTTACGGCCCAAAATGGAAGATCCAGTGACCATGATGGAAGGTAGGTGCCTCACTACTTTTGTGAGATAACACGACACCAGGGGTTTGGAGCTGTGAGAGTTTGCTCTCACTATTTTTTGTGAGATAACACAACACCAGGGGTTTGGAGCTGTGAGAGTTTGCTGAAAGGTGGTAGCTGTATCACTTGACTGCAGAGTCAGGAACAAGTCAAGCAATCCCTTTCATCAGTGCCTGTGAGGGGATGTCCCAGTGGGCCTCTGTTACTCCCAAGTGGGGTGTCTCTCCTCTCCACCACATGGAAATGCCTCTGCCCTATTCCAAGTTGGTTTGTGAAACTCTTTTGTTAACCCACTGCTAAAATGAAAGCTCAGATGTGCTTCAGGAGGACCATGTTTAGGTACCAAACTGCTGTCATGTAGTGTTGGTGCATTTTGGTGGTGAGACAGTTCCCTGTGAAGGACATCCAGTCCACAATGAAAGAGGTGCTGTATTTTTGCTGTGCCACAGTGGCTATAATGAGGTGTCTTAGAAGTGTTGTTGTCTAAGCAGGCTGTGTGTGGGTCAGAACTCCACAGAACCCAAGGAATAAGTTGAAAAACACTGTTAATTTTGGATGTAAAAATCTGAAGCTTGAAAATTATCTACCTCTGTATGGGTCAGGAAATGCCCAGGGCATGATCTGTGGCTGGCTGACCCCAGAGCTGGGATACAGCCCCTCTCCTGGGTGGCACTGGGGCACAACTACTGTGGGGCAAGTTTTGGCAAGGAATGTGCATCAAGTTTTGTGGGGTCTTGGCAACTGATGGGCTCACCCAGCATTAGGCACAGATGGAGATGCTGTGCCCAGGCTGTGTGAGCTCAGCCCTGGCCCTGCTCCCTGGCTGCAGGGGACAGCTGATGGGGTTCCTGCGTGATGGAAATCCATCACTGAATGTCAGCACTATCACACCCTTGTAGCAGGGACAAGTGACCTCTGAAAGGCACTGGAGATGTGTGCCCCACAGATGGCAACTCACAAGGTAACAGACCACCTTCTGAGCGTGGCCTAGAGTTGTTGGGGACTCCTGCCTGCCACTGAGATGCCACCCACATTATTGGGAGTAGGTTTGAGACCCTCCCTTCAAAAAAGGTATGAAAACATGAGGAGGAGAAGAAGGGAGTGCAGGAGCAGATGCTGGGTTTTTCAGTATTACAAAGGTGGGGATGGTGGCAACCTCAATCTGTTGTGTGATGCTGTGACCTCCCCTAGTGGCCAGTTGGCCGGTGTTGGTGAGAGTCCTACAGCCTTGGCCAGCAACGTGCTCTCTCTCTGTTCAGTTGGTAGAGATGACAAATTTGGGGTTGGTTCACCTCAGCTGAGCTGATGGCAGAGGTGCTTGCCCTGTGTGTAGGTGCAGAGGTGCCACACATGCTGTGGTCCCATGCTCTCTCTGAATCATCATATCAAAACACCCCAGTGACCTGACCTGGAATTCTGTATGACCACAGACCCAAACTGCAGAAAAATGGGGATCCAGTGACTGGCTTTTTAGACTTAATCATTATACCTGTAAGTAATGGCAATGTTTTGTTTTCTTGTTGGCTGAGGATAGAAGATTGGAAAAGTAGTAATAACAGAGAAGTGGAAAGACTCTCAATAAATTTTTTTTTAGCTTCAGGGTAAGATGGATCTTCTAAATCCCCTGATATGGAAAAATACTGCTGCTAGTTCTTAACAAAAAGCACTTTAATTGTGTTACTCTTCAAAATTAAGCCATGACTTTCAAATAGAATTATCTGAAGTTTGACAGCTAAATTGTTAGGAATGCCCTTATCTCAGAGAGGTTTATTTCTCTCCCTGCATTCACAGCCATGACATAGAGGTTGTAGGTGAGCTCAGCACCTCTGTCTATCAGGCCAAAACCTCATTATGGAATTAAGGCTCTTATCTTCAACCCCTGAGTATGTTAGTCTTATTTTCTATTTCAGATGATATTTTAAGATAGAATTACATGTTCACTCTTTTTAAGGTTTTCCTCTGTTGTAGAAAGTGCTTTGCATTAGGTTTGGTAAGTGGTGTCCTCTGTTAGTTCATAATGGTCTATTCCACTGCTGCAAAAAGATGACTGCTCATTTCTGTGGATTTAAGTAATTGCAAATACTTTCTGTACTTGCTGCAAACCCTCTGCAGGTGCAGGTATCGTACAGAAGTTCCTCTGGACACTGAGAGCAGCAGAAGGCCCGAGCTGAATCTTCTGGTTCCATAAACACTAGCTCTGGGCATGTTAAGACCATGAAACTGGATGCAATGTAGTTGTGAGGACCTGCTGGTTTGGGAAGCTGGCCAGAGCAGTGCTCCATCCCAGCACGTAGGTCAGTGTGTCCAGGACCTGGCACACATCTCTGCTCAGGGCTCTGCTGTCCTGTGTGGATGCAAATGCTGAGATTGATGATGAGGGAGCTAGAACATCTCTCTGATGAGGAAAGGCTGAGGGACTTGGGTCTGTTTAGTCTGGAGAAGAGAAGGCTGAGGGGGGATCTGATCAACACCTATAAATACTGGAAGGGTGGGTGTCAGGAGGGTGGGGCCAGTCTTTTTTCAGTGGTGCCCAGGGACAGGACAAGAGGGAACGGGCACAAACTTGAACATAAGAAGTTCCACCTAAACATGAGGAGGAACTTCTTTGCTGTGAGGGTGGCAGAGCCCTGGCAGAGGCTGCCCAGGGAGGTGGTGGAGTCTCCATCTCTGGAGACATTCAAACCCACCTGGACACGTTCCTGTGCAACCTGCTCTGGGTGGACCTGCTCTGGCAGGGGGTTGGAGGAGATATCTCCAGAGGTCCCTTCCAAACCTATATCATTCTGTAATGCTGACTCTGAACCCCTTGCCTTGGTGTGGTCCAGACATGCCCTGCTTTCCAGATGTCCTACTCCTCTGTCATCCTCAAAGGTGTCCTTAAGCAGGTCAATTTATTAATCCTTGCTAGTGATCATTTGTACTCACTAGTCTGCCACATTCATGAGCTGGATGGACACCTACATCCTTCACAGTGCCCATTTCCAGCAAAGGGAATGATTCCTGTGGTGGTCCTGTACAGAAAGGCCCAGAGCATTTGGTTGTGGTGGCCTGGTGGCCACAGACATGCCTCACAAGGACCTCACGTGGCATTTCACAGCCAGGGGTGAGTGTCTTAGATCTTCCAGGTCTCATCAACCACTTGCCTTCGTTTTCTCCCTGCAGGCACCTCGCTGGTTCAGCACCTGATGACAGTGCTGATCAGTGAACAGGGGCGGATTTTTGCTGTCCCTCAGGCAGACGTGCCGGGGAACCAGCTGGAGATCCGTCCGGTTCGTCAGCGCAGCACGGTGGAGTGGATCTCTGAGGAGGACGGGGAGGACAGCAGGTCGGAGAACAGCGTCCCCAGCCCCGCTGATTTGCCCTCGAGCAACGCCGTGGCACTGGAGGCCCCTCCTGGACCTGGGGTGAAAAACACCCCTTCAGAGCACAGCGGGAAGGTGGCTCAGCCGGCCACTAGCCCCAGTAAAAGAGTGCAGACCCTGCCTCCATGGAAATACTCCTTCCGCCAGCAGGGAGCACGGTCTGTGAGCCCAAAGCTGGGCAGCTCCTCCTTGGACATCCCCAACCTCTCCTCCAGCGGGAACTGGTTGATGAATGGACTCTACTCCCTCCGAGGCCACCGCCGGACAGCCTCTGGGGAGCGAGTGAAGGACTCCTGCTCTTCCCAGAGACTTTCCACTTACGACAACGTCCCTTCGTCCAGCCTGTCCCTCAGCACACACAGCATGGCCAGCACCACGTGGTCCACGTCCTCCTGTGAGATCTCGGTGCTGGACTCGGTGAGCAGCTGCCCAGCTTGCCGGGCCAGTGACTCTTCTGCCTTAAGCTCTCTGAAAACGGAGTGGGTAACTCAGGGCTCGCTGTCTCCCAGTGAGGTCAAGACAGCAGATCTGGAGAACAGCATGGACAGGTTTGAAGCCTGTAGCAGCACCAGCAGCGAACAGAGCAACCCGGCTGCAGCTTCCAGAGACTCCGTCAAATGCTCCAAGGCCTTGCAGAGCTTGGTGGTGGAGCTAAAGACAGAGCTGAGCAAACAGAGGACTGAGTATGAGACGAGTATCAAAAGGTAATGTCACCTGCAGGGGGGACAAGGAAGTCATCTGTTGGCACTACTCATGTTTGAAGTTGGGCTACCAAGTGTATCAGGTTCTCAGACCTGGAGTTTGGGGTTGGGAGAGAGGAGACTTAATTCTGTTCTTTCCCTGCGGCTCTCTGAATCCAACTTTTCTCTCTCTCTGATTTAAGAGCATAAACAAATGGGATTTCTGTCACACAGGGAATTTCAGTATTTCACATTCTATGTATCAGAACTGCACAGGTAATGCCACAGTTTCGGTGTCCTGGGAGAAACAGCAAAGCAAATATCTTGGAGGGAGGTGTGGGGACCCAGAGTGATCAGGCTTCATCAAGGAACTGTGCAGGTGCTGAGATTTGTACCAAATCAGTCTGAAATTCAGGGGTTCTTGCTGCTTTGCCCAGCAGAAACGTTCTTCAGGGAATGATTTTGACTGTTCTCTGGGCTGGGTTTTTGTGGTGGTGGTCCCAACAGGAACATTCTTCAGGGAACTAATTTTGATTGTTCTCTGGGCTGGGTTTTTGTGGTGGTGGTGGAGGTGGGACTGCATCTCAGCTACAGCTGTTTCAGCAGCCCTCTGTGCTGAACTTGTAGACACCTCACTTTTGATGTTTGATGTGCTGGTGGTGTCCTTGGCTCATATGGCCAGAGTGCCCCAGAGCAGCAGCGAGGTGCTGGTTGTACAGCAGGTAAATGAATTGTGTGGTTCTTCTCCCGCTCTGGTATTTACTTGCACAACCCCAACTGGTGATGCTGTACTTCAGATCTGTGCTCACAACAGCTCCCTCCGCTTTTCAGGGGAGCGGTGTGAGAGCAGGGGCTGGAGGAAGTAGAAGGTATTAATAACTAGGAGGTTGTATTTACTCATTTGTGTGAATTAGTATACGAGGCTTTCCGAGGGTAAGGGCTTAACAGAATGGCTTTCAGGCACGTACTCAGAGAAATATGCAGATGAAATATTGTTGCTTAAAGGAATTAAGATATGTCTTAATATACAGCCATATGCAAAATTGCTCACCGTCTTATAATACAGAAGGATCATCATTGGCTTGGGCTCTGCAGCACTGGTACCTTGCACTGAAGAGGGATGACAGTCTCATTTCTTACAAATTGTTGAGTTCTCAGCATTTTTTTGTCTGTTAAGGTGATAATATTATACTCCTTCAATTATCAGAACTCTGGTAGCATTTACATGCCTCAATTTCCAATCAAACTTTTTACCAAAAGCAGAGATGACTGTTTGTAGGGATCACACAGCACAGCTTTAGGCTGTTTGTTGCCTCTTTTTTCCTTGTTGAAGTGATTTCTTAAAAGTATCTGAGCTGTGGTCCCTCCCAGGGGGGCAGCTGTGAAGGTAGGAATTTCACTTGCCACCTTCCTGCTTTATTTTGTGGTTTCTGATGGTGGAGCCTTGGCAGCCCCTGCAGCTTTTCTGCCTCCTGCCGTGGTGCCTGGAGCTGGAAGGAGAATGGAGCCGTGTAGCAGTAGATAGAAGCTGCCCCCCTCCTTGCTGTGTTCCAGGTAGAAGAGCTGAGAAG
Source organism: Calidris pugnax (assembly GCF_001431845.1). Lineage (NCBI taxonomy): Eukaryota > Metazoa > Chordata > Aves > Charadriiformes > Scolopacidae > Calidris > Calidris pugnax. The sequence continues at coordinate 536,099 of NW_015091110.1, forward strand.
ACCACCACCAGCTGCTGGCAGGGGGTGTTGGAAAAGGTCTGAGGAGGAGGATGGTAGCTCGTGGCTTATTTGATGTTTTTAGCTGCCCGACTGATGCAGAACGGGAGAGAAACAAGGGCACGTGCCTTGCAGTTAATTCTGCAGAGCTGCCCTGGCAAGGCTTCTTGCAGGGATTCAGAGTAATAAACAGAAAGGAGACCAGGCTGCAAAACTTAGAAATATGTATCTGTACATTTTTCCTGCTGCCAGGGGGGAAAGAGATGGTTTTGCACCTTTTATCAGTAAAACTGTTCCAAAGGGGCCTTCAGCTGTTGACATCGGGGACATCCAGGAAGACCTGGTCTTCATCCCAGCTCCAACACCCACCTTTCCCTTCAGCAGGACAAGGTCAGGGACAGGGACAAGGAGAGGGCAGTGGGGCTGGAGGGGTCTGTGACTTGGCCGGGTCTCACAGGACCAAGTAGCTAAGAGGAAAATGCCTGATGAACTCAGAGTTTCATAAAACCAGGCGAGATGCAATCACTGCCTTTTTGTGTTAAAGAGGATGACTCCAGCTGTTCAGGATTACAGCCCCAAGGAGCTTGCTGTCAAGTCTGGGGATTTCAAGCCAAGTTTTTCAGCTCCCAAAAATTTTGCAATGTTTTTACTACATCTGCAGCAATTCACACGTGGAAAAATACGTCCCTTTTGAGGCTGCCTGAAAGTCTGCTCCTTTGGAAGGAGAGGAGCTGAGTGGCAGAGAAGGGAGGGCGCTCAGCAGGGAAACGCTGGGCTGCCTCAGTAGCTTTGTTTTATTGAAGATAATTTAGTCCCCAAAAGTAATAATGAGTTCCTTTACAGTTGTACGTGTGCTTGTGTGGTTTGCAGAACTCGGTGTGTGGAGCAGGGCATGTTTTAATGAAGGAATATGAGCTTTTTGTTGGCACACACATAAGCGGAGGGAAAGCAGAGTCAGTACCTGCCTGGGGCAGAGGTAAGGAACACTTGCTGATGGAAAAGCTGTTATTTATCATCATCAACTGCCCATTTTCTCTCTCTTAGTCAGAGGGAGGCAAGTTTTATGGCCTTCCTGTAACCAGTCTGTTCCAGAGCATTTCTCCCTCGAGGTGAGTGTAATTATCAGGCATTCTCTGTTGAGTTTCAGTTATTCAAGTTTACCACCTGGGACTCTGAAGGAACTGGAAGTATCTTGGAGAGGAGTGTTGTGTGGTGTGTGTGGGGCGGCAGGAAGTGCTGGGACCCTGTGGAGCTCAGAGCACGGAGGGGCAGTCGAGGCTGCAGCAGCTGACCCCTGAGCTTTGTGGGGGGAAAAGTCAACTGACAGCTGTAAAAAAATGTTATAAAGGGGGTGTGTGTGTGTGTGAGTCTCCCAGCTTCAGAGGAGTCCTCTGGTGTCCCAGAGAATGGGTATCTGGGTGGTAGCAGTCTGACTTCCTGGAGATGGGCAGGTTTTTGCAGGTAAACTCCACATTTCTGTTTAAATCAGTGCAGCTGTTGGGCTGTGGGACTTTGTCATCAGGGCACCTGTGTGTGACTTCCCTCAGGGGTTGTGACAGTGAGCACAGTGAGCACAACACCATCCGTAGCTGTTGTACAGGAAGGTTCAGGGGATGTGCTGCGATGTCTGGGTACTTGCCTCTGCCTAAAAATAACCTTCCACAGGGAGGCCGAGCCCCCCAGCTTCACAGCCGGGTGTTACACTGGTCAATGACCCTAACAGTCAGTGATTTCTATTTATTTATTTATTTTTCAAAGTTAGACAGGGGGCACTTTCCCAGGAAACAGCCTACTTTTTTAAAAAATCACCCTTTCTGAGTATTCTAATGCTCAGAAATTGCTGTCTGGCTGTACTGCCTCCTCGGCATTACCACCGCCCTGGTTTGTGATTAGGGCACCTGATGGGGAGAACAGCGAGGGATGGGCCTCCTGCCCTCCTTTCAAAGCAAAAAACCATGGACCTTGTTCTCTGCCCTCCTTAGAGAAAAGCATTAGAGCTTTGTGCACAGATAAATTAAAGGTCTGGTCTTCAGATTCTTCTTCATAGGAAATGCTGTTTTTTGTAAAACTTAGTAGAGTATGAACTTTTATTGCTCCACCCCAGTGTCAGGGGCTGGGTGAGGACCATGACCTCATTCCTACCTGACTTCCAGGGATGTTCCTCTGTCCTGCAGATCCATATAGGGAAACACAGTATCAGGGTAAAAACAGAGATTAAAAGATTATTTTGGAATTATATGTTTGAACTCAGGCTGAGGAGTTAATGCATCTCCTCAGACATTCAGGCTGACCATATTTTCTCAAGATACAAACAGAGGAGGTTCCAGTCTCTGCTGTTAAACTCAACATTAATGAAAGGGCAATTAGTGCCCTCCTTTAAAATGAAGATAACTTGTACTTATTATAGCTATCAGCAGTATTTATCCAGCTACTTAAAAAAACCCTTTTTTTCCTTTCTCCTTCTTTTTCTCCTTTGGTTTTAAGAATTGAAGAAACCAGTGCAGACCTGAGGAAGCAAGTGGTTAGATTAGAAGAAGAACTGGACCAAGAACGAAAGAAATACACGATGCTGGAGATAAAGCTGAGGAATTCTGAACGTGCTCGTGAAGATGCTGAGAAAAGAAATCAACTCCTGCAGAAGGAAATGGAAGAGTTTTTTTCAACGTTAGGCTGTTTAACTGTTGGGAGTCGAAGTGCTAAAGTCCCCAAGTAGAACAAGCTGATGTACAGCATAGAAAATTATATTTCTGGCAAAAACCAGTGAAAAAAAATGCACATTTTGTTCTGTTATACTCATGTATCATGAGTAATTCTACAGTGATTGTGCTCTCGGTGATCCTTGCTCTCTTGTCTTTACATGTGCTGTAGTGTTTGGGCAGCTGGGACAGACTGCCAAACCTAACGCTTGGACGTTTAGATGTCAGATTGCCAAGAAAAAGTGGGCATATTTTATCCATAAATTAAAAGATACTACTCTCCGTACTGTACTGCTGCCACCTTTGGACCTGCTGCACCATCCCTGTGCTGGCTGGAGGACAGTGGAAGGTCCTACAGGGTGGGTGGGGTGGCCAGAACCGATGGAGGGGCTTAGACTGGACCCAGGGCTTCCCACAACTGGCCCTTGGGACGTCCAGGACGTCACCACCTTCAGTGGGGTTCAGCAGATGGAGTTAACCAGGTGTTTTTTCTCCCTGCCCTCTACATAAAAGTTTGTTCAAATTTCTCATTCCTTAAAGTGGCATTATTTTATGAAGACAATGTGAAAACGAAGTCTACAACAGGAGCAGAAGACACCAACATCTTGACAAGTCACTAAAATTGTTCCCTCACACCCTGAGCGGTTCCAGTATTTCACAAAAATGCAACTTATTAAACTCTATGTCAATAATAATCAGATTGGCCACAAAAATTCCGTGGAACTTTAAATATGCACATTTTGCCCGAGGTATCTGGAGGTTTTTTTGAGCCAAAAATAGAGCAGTATTAGCTGCAAGAAAAAGAATATCTCCTGAGTTGATATGTGCTGATCAGACATCAGGGTAGGAGAAGATTCTTATCATCAAAACGCAGCCACCTGCTGAGGGGTTTTATCTATAAAACTTTAACAGCAACACCTATGGTAAGAGAAATGAGTGCAATGGGGGGGAGAGGGGGGAGAGGGGGAGAAGTGGGGAGTAAAGGGGGTTGGGATCTGTCTTTAGGGACAATTTCCACTTCCCCTTGTAGCGAGGCTGGTGACACCAGCTGACTTTGTTGCTCTAATTTTACAGAGGGAGATGAGGGGACAGGAGGAGCATCACGAACAACCCAGCAGCCTAAATTCGTTACTTCTACTAAAGACAAATCATTAGAAGGAAGCTGTGATTTCCAGGAAGGAGCTGCCAGGGCTGACCTCCCATTCCCTCAGCAGCTGGGGAGGCTCAGAGGAGACAGGGAAGTGCCACGACCACAGGAACTGCCTACAGGGAAAGTGCAGACTCTAGCAAAGGTGCTTACTTATTCTAAGTATTTTCAAAAAATATTTTTTCAAAAAATATAACTCATTGTCTGGAAATAATCCAGATAATAATATCCAGATTTAAACAATAATCCAGATAAAAACAATAATCCAGAAAAAATCCTTAGAGCGGGATTGTTTACATACCAGGAGCCTGTACACCTTCCTTTCAGTACTGACTTTCTCCTCATCTCACACACATCCAGATATTTCAATATTTAAACATCTCCCAGTTAGTTACCTTTTCCTACCTCACTGTAACGCTTCTCCTCCCTATAGACACCTAAACCACTTAAAGTGAGCAAAAAGAAACATTTTCAACCCGATTTTTCCTGGTTAAGACAAGACAAACAAGGTGATGAAAGTTAATTCCATGATTTCCAAACATTTTTCCTTCTTCCCAGACTCTCCAGCAGGAGCACCCTGCCACCTGCAGGCACCACCATCACCCTTAGCTTTGTTTTTTCCCCACCCCATTGCCTTGTATCATCCCCTATGGTCACAACTCACCCTGCAAGGAATACGATGGTCTGTTTTACCTGGAAACCAGGATAAAATCCATTCTTCTTTTCAGTATCACAAACCAGACTGAATCCACTTAAACCAAGTAACGGAACTAACCATTTTCCAGGTGACTTTTGTGCTCCAGCAGCGCCGATTGTTCATGGGGAATAAATTCCAGGTGCTTTGGAAGCCGAGCCCCTGCAGTGAATAAAGCCTGGAAGAAGCTGCAAACTGCCCAGTTCCTGCTAAAACACCCCAAGGTGGGATGGTGACTCCAAAGCTGAGCAACAGGAGCATTTATTCATCTCTTTTTTTTCCCCCACCCCATTCCCTTGTATCATCCCCGACGGTCACAACTCATCCTGCAAGGAATACGATGGTCTGTTTTACCTGGAAACCAGGATAAAATCCCTTCTTCTTTTCAGTATCACAAACCAGACTGAATCCACTTAAACCAAGTAACGGAACTAACCATTTTCCAGGTGACTTTTGTGCTCCAGCAGCGCCGATTGTTCATGGGGAATAAATTCCAGGTGCTTTGGAAGCCGAGCCCCTGCAGTGAATAAAGCCTGGAAGAAGCTGCAAACTGCCCAGTTCCTGCTAAAACACCCCAAGGTGGGATGGTGACTCCAAAGCTGAGCAACAGGAGCATTTATTCATCTCCCCCCATGGACAATTAGGAGAGCAGCAGGAGCTCAGGGAACACCATACCTTCATTTGAGGAAACCAACGTGCTCATTCCCGGCAGTAACTCCCGTTTCTGTGCTCTCCTTCCTGCCACCATCCATCTGACACACACTCCTCATCACTTTCCCTTTTTGCAGCCCCCAGTTTAAGGCACCAGCTGTCCCAGCAAGCATTTACAAGCTCCAGGTTTGTTAGTGTTAATAAGAGGTGACAAAAGGCTCCTGGAATGAGGTAGGTACGTTTTTAGCATCACTTCACCTGTGCAACCTTTCCAGGGAAAGAAATCCAACGCAAGCATAAGCTTAAAAAAAAAGGATAAATAATCCAAAGCCCAACAGCAGCATCGCAGAGTAACAACCACATTATGTAGGTCTCCAAATATGAAAAGGAAAGTTAATAATGTGAGTTTATTGAATTATCTACATTTGGTAGTGAGTTCTACGAGTGTTTCAGTAAGGAAGCAGCTGCACCCCTGGGAAGAAGGGGCTGGAGGTGGCACCAGGGACACAAAGGGATTCCCAGCAGCCGTGTTACCAGTCTGTGGCACACCCAAAGGCCATGGGGACAGAGAAATGGGAAAAACATGTCCCTTTTTGCCCAGGAGGGAGCTCACACACAAGACAGGACTTTACATACCATTAAAACCAGGAGAATTCTCAGGAAGGAGCGATGCTGGTAAGAGTCCAACTGCAGCCACATGAAATCCCTGTGAAAGCCATTCCAGCAAATGAAGAAACACTAAATGCAAAGTGGTCAAACTTTTTTTTTTTGTTGTTTTTCTTTTTTATTTAAAATATCATTATAACCAATTGACATACTAGATAACAATGTATACATTCCAGTGGTGCACATGTAATGACCTATGGCATGAACGAGTAAAAAAACCACGATGTTCTCAGTAATGCCCCACCAACAGCTTATTTGGAGGGAATAAAGGAAAAGGAGGAAAAGGTATCAAATGTGGGGAAGAAAAAAAATTACAGTTTTCCCCAGTATTTCTAATGGTGTATCTTCCCCTTCATATTTCTTGGGACAAAATAAAATTAAGAATACACTTCAAAAGGGGCAGAAGGAATGATCACAATAATTAGGGTTTTTTTCTCAACTTTAGTAATAAAAGTTAAAGAACTCTCAAAAATAGACTAGATATTGGGCCTACAAAAGTAATTCATCTGTATGCAAAGCTTACCAAGAATTATTCCTTTTGTAAAATGTAAAGGATGAGCTGACATTACTAGTAAGCTATTTTTACCTACAAAACCAGACTACAATAATAAAATCACCAATTTACAGCTAACACAATATTCTAGATGTACATTATTGTACACAAGCTATATATTACACATGAACATCTTACGTGAAATAGAGAAGAAACAGACTTACTGAGCTTGTCTCAACATTGGCCAATAGGTTTATTTTTCTAAAGGAAGTGTATTTTTCTATTCACATTCAGTGTAGTTCCAATAGCAAGGGTTCCCTTTGCTGACTTAAGAAACGTAGAAAGTTAGTGTGAGGTAGTTCAAGAAAACTGAGCTTGAATTTTGAACTGCAGAAGTAGAAACACAAGGTGATGGGCTTGGTAACGTGTTTCTGTAACGCAGAGATCGGTAACTAACGGAGAGGAGACGGGAGTGAAAGCCACCACTTAAAACACCACTTGTATCCAGTGCCCTTAACTAAGAATAAATTAAATGAACTGAAAATCTGGGCAGGCGGTAGAGTCCCAGCACATTTCTTCATTAAAACCCCTCTTTCTAATCCTACTGAAAAACACAGAGGGCTCCCCTTCCACTCCGGGCCTCAAACCAAACAGGGAAGGACCAAAACACCATGAGGAAAATGAACTATACCAGCCTGGACAAGCTGCCTCCAACAGCAAATCAAACCCCATCTACAGAGCCATTCACGTCCTTCAGCAGCTGGAAACAGTCAGAGTGAGATGAACTTTCACCTTCCCTTTCCCCACAAGATTAATTGAGAAACATTTAATGCGCTCTGGATTATGGGCCAGGTGAGAACCATCCCCCTGCCCTGGCTTTTTGGGTCGTTTTCCTTTTTGCAGAGGTGAGACAAACCCCATGGACATTAACCCAGAGCCCTGCACTTGTGCAAACGCCCCACAGGGTGCTTCATTTTTGCTCTCTAACGAAACAGCCCGTGTTCAGAGAAGCAATTTTCCACAAAATCCACATCAGTAACTCTACTCACATGGCCAGAGGCAGCAGAGGGTGCTATTGCCACGACCACCTCAGACTCCTCACTTGGCCAGAGGCAGCAGAGGGTGCTATTGCCACGACCGCCTCAGATACAGCTCCCGCATCCCCACTGGATTCCCACCTGCCTGTGGGCAGAGGGGGCTTTACCCAACAATTTCTGCTCCCATCACCTTGGTATCGAGCCACAATTCCTGCCCAGACACTGCTGTGCACAGCACACTGAGGGGCTTCCAAAGGACCCCCGTACAGCAGCCTCCCAGGGACGTGTCAGCTCAGCCTGGCAGAACCACCACCCTTGGGGTGACCCTGTCCCCAGGCTGTTGGTGTGATGGGTGCTGCTTGGGAGCCCAGCTCCTCACCCCCCCACACACAAAAACCTCAATTCTCACCCCGTTGTCATCCATCAACCACCAGGTCCACAGAGCAGGGCCAGCACCCAGCAACGGTACCGATTCCCCCCCAATTCTACTGCAAACTCCTAACGAACCTCCTTCTACAACAGCAGAACCATTTTATCCCTGACCCTGCCACAGCTCCAACCACAGAAGGTGCCAATTAACCTCCTCGTTACCACCCAACTTCTCACCTCACTCCCCTGACACATCACACAGGTCCCTGCAAGTCAGTCCCCACCAACACCCTGGACTGCAACGGCCCTGGGAGAGGAAAAGCTGCACGTGCTTCATCGTAAGATTCTGGAATCACAGAGTAAAATAAAACTTAATACTACTTTAAGTTAAATAAAATTGTACAGTGTAGATACTATAGGATCTAATACTGTAACACCAGCCAGCTGGACCATAGTCACCCGGCTGTTTGCGCTCAGTGGCGGTGTACAACTGTATCTGAAATAATTTTCTATTTCAACAAATAAAAAGGGAAGTTAAGACTCACACGTTGTTGGGATAATTTGGTTACTGAAGCTGATTTTCTCATCTTGAAATTTGCCATCACTTTTTAATTTGCCTAAAATGCAAGCAGTTGCAACAAAAAGAACAGAAAAAGGCAGCAGCTCTGCAGGCGGTGCCAGAAGTGCCCTCGGGGTTGGCAGGGGCAAAGCTCCCACCCCACTGACACCCCCCATTAACACCACCTTCATCAAGAGCAGCCCATGCTGCTGCCCTCAATATTCATTTTAAAAGTAATTTTTTCTTTAGGACACTGGGAAGTGATAATAAAAATTATTTCAAAATATTCCAATCACCACCACAACCCAGAGGGGCACAAAATACATTTAAATAGGAATTCTATTTACCAAATTCTGTTGCTACCAGCACTTACAGGCACGAGGAGCTCATCCTGTCAGTCTTAACTTCAGTGCACTCTGGGGACCAGAATATCATCTGACCCGACCCAACAGGGAGTTCTGGTGTACGACCAACAATCCAGGCTCAATTCACAGCTTAAACTTTGATAAAAAAAATTAGAAGATAGACTGTTCTAGAAAACAGAAAAAAGAACAGTTGGTCTCTGTTCAACTGGAGCAGATTTTTTATGTTCCAGTGCCAGATGAATCCAAACGTGTCCTGCCTCCTCGGAGGTAACACGCAGTTTGGTGGGATCCTGTACAAATAATTGCCTTAACAAACGTGGTTTAGAAAGGCAATGTGGAAATATTAAATACGAGGGAGGAAAGGGAAAGGAGACACCCACAGCACTTACCAGAGTCCGGCCAGGCCAGGGAACAACCGGGCACTTTATCAATTTAGTCCCTTTGAGACATTACCATTCCTTGTCACCCTGCATGTTTTTTAAAGAGACACGTCAGACAGCGAAAGCAAAGATTTTCTGCAATGACAAATTTTCTTTTCCTCTTTCCATTAGAACTTCAAAAAGACACTTATTAAACCCAAGGAGCAGAAGGAACCACACTGAAGAGCATCGGCCAGCCCCGATGACCTCTGGAGCCAGCTCGATGATTTACTCGTGCTCTGTGCCTGGCAAGGCTTCTGCACTCGTTAATGCTCATTTCTGTGAGCCTCACTGATTTAAATTCCTCTTCACATTCTAATTCACTACACAAAATATGCATCTACACAAGGCAATCAATTATACAGCCTAGCTTCACTAAAAATCTGCATTTTCCAAAGGAATAAATTCTGAACGATTGTTTAACTCATACATAAACTTAAGTCAGTTATACATAAATCATTCTGTAAATATAAAATGTAAACAGTTAAAATACTTCTGTGAGGAGCAGCACCATTTCACATGACTATTTAGTAACTGTTCTATATATTTCAATATATCTTTTGTTTAAAAAGTGTATTGAAACCTGGAGCTTCAGTGCTGAAAACTGTGCTGAATATTTATGACTTAAAATGAACCATTATTAAGATTTCTGCTACACTGGTCTCGTGGTGAAATGAAAGAGATAAATATTAATTTATACGGCACTATTTCTCCCTCCTTTGGATGGCAGATATTGCTCGCTTAATGCTTTAGCTACAGAAATCCTGAGGTTCTCCTACCGCTTCATGGTTTTTAGCGATCAGTTACTTTTGGTGGAGAAATAGGTGAAGTTTTGCCCCTATTGCATTCACGTCATCCCCTCTTCTGCCCAAAAAAGCACTCGCCTTAGTACACAAAAACGAGTAAAGAAACAAAACTCCCAAGAATCAGGTATTACAGGAAAAGTACAGCTACAGCAGATTCGCTTTCCCTCTTGGCAGCCTCCACATCCTGGAAACACTCGGTTTCGTGTGTACAAAAACAGGCTACAAGCTAGAAGTAAACAGTTTATTTGCATGGCAATGCATTATTCATGAAGTACCCTCGCGTTTTATGGCGATCACAAGGTTTGGCAGGTCACAGCGCTGCAGAAAGCGCGGCGCTAGTTCGTGGGGCTGGAGATGGCTGCAGCTTTGAAGATACGCTCTGCTTTGAGTTCATAAAACCCTCCAGGATGAGGTTACTTTGCAAAGGATTGTAGACTGTTTCTCTAAAAAAAAAATATATATATATAAATATCACTCATCGTTGCTTTTTGCTGAAGTATTACAGGCAAGTGGCCAAAAGAAAAGAGGATTTTGTTGAGTGCCAGCAGCACAGCAGTGTGCCCAAAAACTCCCCAGAGCCAGCTGCACTCATTCTCTCCCCCTCCACCTGGACACGGACGTATGACCGAGCATAAAACTTGGAAGGATATCATGAACAAAACATCTGGAATAAATTCTAATTTAAAAAAAAACAACAAACAAATAATTGAAAACCTAGAAAATCTTAAATAATTCATTCTATGGTAATGACCACAACATTAATATGTGCTTCGATAAAACAAATCTTACAAATTCAGTAAAAAAAGATCAGCAGCATAATAGTAAAGCAAATATGCAGATTTTAAAACCACAATAAAAATTATCAGGTTTAATATTTTACAGGTAATTACAGCAAAAAAAGTGGCTGCTTTTAACACAACTTACAGTTTAAAATTACAGCACTTTATGATGAATTCTACCATTATTTTTGAAAAAACACTCAAAAATACCACCAAATTTTAAAGGTGCCCTATTCTTAAAAAAAAACAACAAACAAATAATTGAAAACCTAGAAAATCTTAAATAATTCATTCTATGGTAATGACCACAACATTAATATGTGCTTCGATAAAACAAATCTTACAAATTCAGTAAAAAAAGATCAGCAGCATAATAGTAAAGCAAATATGCAGATTTTAAAACCACAATAAAAATTATCAGGTTTAATATTTTACAGGTAATTACAGCAAAAAAAGTGGCTGCTTTTAACACAACTTACAGTTTAAAATTACAGCACTTTATGATGAATTCTACCATTATTTTTGAAAAAACACTCAAAAATACCACCAAATTTTAAAGGTGCCCTATTCATGACTAAAAGGCCCCCCCTCCCACCCCCCAAAAGCCCAAGTAGTCATCTACAGCAGCCCAGTGGGCCCGCGGAGGTCTCCAGGCTGCTGTCTGTATCGGAGGCCAATGTTGGATCCGTGGACATGGAAGAGACGTCGTTGACGGATGAGGATGAGGATGGGTGCTGAGAGCCATTGATCATTGCTGCACCTGTGCTATGAGAAACAAAACAGCAAATCAGTTGCAGACACGGTCGCAGGGTTCGGTCCTTGCTTTACTCTGTCTCTTCCTAAAAGTCACCCCTTTCCCCTCTGCCGGCAAGTCTGAGGAGACGTGTCTCCATCCACCACCAAAGCCAATTAAACACACAGGTATTTAATGTGGGGATTAATGAAGGGTACGTCAAGAATCACAGAACTCACGTGGTCAAACCACAAATCACCAGGTTTGGCCCTGGTCAAGTGACAGCAAGTGCTAATGGCTGAAGGGTAAAAATCCCAAACACCCTACAAAACCTTGAGACCCAAAGCTTGACTACATCTACATGTTTTGATAAAGAAAGAAGGGGTTTGGGGTTTTTTGGTGCCCATCAGATCCCTCCTCTCCAGGCTGGGAAACAGCCGGTGTCCAGCTGGGAAATCAAATCCCTTCAATCTCAGAAACAGAGATTTCTCAGAGTCTGGACACAGCACCAGCAACAACCCACTACCCTTTTTCAGGAGCACAGAGGGAGCCCCATCAACAGTCAGGTAACGGGCACATTTTGCTCCAGAATTCAGCAATGGTTTCTGAAAGCATTCCAGAATCTTCCAGAAATCCTCTTTTGTTCCTCAGTAAATGGGAGCAGTGGTTGAATTTTTCACTGAAAGGGTACCAGCTACACGTCACACCTCTAACCAGGTTACGGCAACAGGTACCGGTACACACCAACGTGGTTCTTGAGGACTGACATGAATGAAGTTACACAGGGACAATAACAAAGGAATTTGCCAGATTAATAAAAAGAGATGTCACCCCCAAATATTCCATTCAAATAAGCAACACCTCCAAGAGAATTCCAGAGGTTATTGGTCATTTAAGAGCCGTATGTTTGAGTTAGGTTACTCTTGGATGTCTTGAAGAGCTTTATTCCCTCCTGACCTACAACTCAACGTCACTCTGGCTCCGTGCTTTTATTGTAACCAACCTAAAGGGGCTGGCTGGCCACGTATAACCCCGTTCTTGGTTCTCTCCTCCAGGTCCATGACTTCCTTGTATATCAACTCTGAAAACGCAGAGAAGGGAAGGCAAACAATGAATGTGCAAACCCCAACCTAAAGGGGCTGGCTGGCCACGTATAACCCCGTTCTTGGTTCTCTCCTCCAGGTCCATGACTTCCTTGTATATCAACTCTGAAAACGCAGAGAAGGGAAGGCAAACAATGAATGTGCGAACCCAAGATGGGATCAATAACACATCTCCTGTTAGAATCTATTACTGTTCAGAATTAGAATCACAGAATTTCCCTGGTTGGAAGGGACCTTTGAGACCATCTAGTCCAACCATCAATCTAAATCTGATCAAAACCATCACTAAACCATGTCTCAAAGCACTATGTAACCCATCTTTGAAATCCCTCCAGGGATGGTGCCTCAACCCCTTCCCCGGGCAGCCCATTCCAAGGCTTAATAACCCTTTCAGTGTAAAAATTAGTTTTGAGAACGGGCTGTAGGCTACAGAGCAACTGGATATAAACATGTACAGTTCCTTTCTGCTGGAGCTACAACCTTCTGGCTCTCTAGAACACACTGACATTGCCCCAAGACTCTCTGGTCCAGGCTCCTTGGGGACCAGAGGTTAAACTGAGTCTGAATGACCACTCAGTTTTTATCAATGGCTTCTTTAGTAGAGATAAACTCAACCCACAGTTGTCAAAGGACCAGGCCCCGAGAGCACTGCCATCCTCCCAACACACATTTGCCACTAAATTTCCTCAGCAACAACATCTAAAGGTCCCAGATCACCATGAAATGTGATACAATATTGGCATTAAGCAGCCACTCCAAATGAAAGTAGCAACTTTATCTTCCAGTTACAGAAGTTCCTCGTCCTTAAACAGCTTGGGAGGGCTTGGGACACGAACGAATCACACACCCTGGGTACCACCCAGAAGGTTCCTAAGACTAATGGCAGCTTCTTACCCAGAAAAGACGTCAGATGTGAATCTACACAAGTAACAACAGAAGAAAAGGACTAAACATGTTAAATGCAACTCATAAGAACTGTCAGAATATTACCCCTTATCTGCCTCCGGAAAACCACTGCAATGTACAAACAGGGTGGAAGAAAAAAAGCGTTTAAGAATTATAACTTCAAGGGCTGTGGGAGTCTCAGAAGTAAACTCCTTATCACTGGAAATACCCTCAGCACATCCGCTTCCAAAGGGAAATAATTTTTGCTTGGAAAGAGGACAAAAGAATTTCCCCAATTCTCCCTGTCTCTGCCTTTACAAACTCAGTTTCTAATAGAAAGCAATTTAAATGTGTTTAGATTCTACTGACTTGTGTCCATTACCAGCCAACACAACAAAAATGTCAGAAATGATTCATGAAACATTTTCCCAGCTTTTTTTCCCCGGGGATAAAAAGATTACACCGTATAAGTCTGATGTCCTACCACGATCCGTTCCACACCTCAATCCCCACCACCTTCCCAGGATCCTGTGGCTGAAAACCATCAGGGTCCCCCCCACCGGCTGTGACCTCCTGTCTCACCCAGTACTAACACTCCTTACGGCTTCTGCTCTCACATCCTCTGCTTGATTTACAAGATTTAAGAGTAGAGCTAATATGCTTTTCACTTGCAGACTAGTGCTTCTGCTTCACACGTGCACTGCTCAAGCTCCCTGCATCTTTTTCAGCTGGAGCAGTTTGTCCAGAAGAGTTTCCCTCCCTGAAAACGCCGCCTGATGGTTTGCAAAAGGTGACTGAAATGAGCAGCTCAAGTTCACTACAAACATTCAGCAGGAAGATTTCTAGTGTCCCAACAGCCAAGATGTTGAGAAGCTCTATTCCCCTGCTCTGTGCCCCTGCCAACCCCAGCAGTTTAAGGGAATACTATTAGGTTGCTCAGAAGAACTTTAAGAACAGCAATCATTATGACCCAGCCTATTCCCAAAAGCCTTATTGAACTTAAAACGCCCTCCTTACCTTTCCATTCCTCTATCGTGTGCTCCCTCTCATCTAACTGCTTATCTGGTATCTTTGGTGGAGGCTGGAAAACAAAACCAACTCATGAAACAGCAATCCAAAGGGATACAAAACCAGACGAAATCAAAAATGAAAGTAAGCACTCAGAACACGAACCCGATTTTTAAATACTCTATTTAGATGGTCAAATATTCTCTCATTCTTCAACTTGGCCTATTTTTTAGATGCTGCTACAGGTTTAAAGCTACTTCTTTGCTTACATTACTGTAATAATTACAAATAGAAACTGAAGAGTCTGGTAAAAGAGCTCCTAAGTGCAGCAGTTCCTAAGCCTAAGAAGCTCTTTTTACCTACTTACTGTTAATTACTAAATTTTCCCCTGTAGCTATTATAGACCAGCAAAAATTCTAGTTGCACCATTTACATCAAGCATCTTTTCCTATTCTTAGTGGCTTACCATCAATCACCTTTCTTTTTTAAAAAATTACACTTTTCTCATAAACTGAAATTATCTTGAAATTAATTTTTTTAAAAAAAATTTCACTTAATCTCTTTTGTTGACTAATGTTAATAATTGAAAGCTCAATATCTCATACTCAGATTTTCCTGACACACGTATTTTCTAGTTTAAGAGTACCATCAATTGGTGTAACTGATGAAAATCTCTCTCTCACCTGGAAGTAAATACCTGGCAATCCTGTAACAGACAATCAAACTGCACTGAAACAACTGAAGTTTGATAAATCAGAGCCTTATGTAGAAGATTTCAGATGCATTACTACGTGTCCAGGAGACTGTATGCAATTACACACCAACACACACAGATACAGGTACTTCAGTGTGTGCCCATTCCTCATGTTACTTCTGCCAAACATATCTACTGATGTCAATAAAAGTGATTATGGTTCAGTTAAGCTTGTAGTGAAACATGTAGATCGTGGAATAATCTTGTTCCTGGCAATGACACTGAGCCCCACAGGTTTGCTTTGGTGCGGTACCTTCCTACCTGGAGCCCCAGAACAAGAACTTACAGCTTCTGCTTCTGATGGGTCATACCAGACGTTGATGTACGGGTGCTGCAGGGCTTCATCCACAGAGATTCTTTTAGAAGCGTCTATAACCAGCATTTTTGATAACAAATCCCTGGCTTGACTTGCTGCAAAAGGGGAATTTTCTGTTTAGACTAGTGCCACACACGGTGCTCCTAACACAGCATTTCAAAGCTCGTAAGAAGAGGAGACCCAGAGCAAACAAATTCCAGTTTAATCTCTCTGCAACCCTCATGTGATGTGGGTCCATTTGGTGGGGGGGGGAAAAAAAAGGAAGATAACAACATGGGTGGGAAAGGGGCTGGACATGTCTCACTGTGTATTTTCAGGACACACTGATCCCTGGTGTGACACCCCCACGTGAAATACAGCTCTACAGCCTTCTCCAGAACAGCAGCAGGCAAGGACCTCCTGCCCCCCTTAACAGTTTATGGGGATAAAACTGCCACAGGCTGTTAGTCACAGAAAATACGGTGACTCCACTGAGCAGGTGACTATTAGAACCAGTAAGTTATTTCAGTAACTACAGGGTATCTATGTATTATTAATATAAACCCTTTAGTTTCATCCCTAGAGAAAGACGATCTGCTCTGCCCACACACCCTCCACTCCACCCTCCCCCTACTCCTCTCTAAATCATGTTGGCCTCTGGCATCGAGAGGAATATTTATATATTTATTTTTCTTTATAAAGGTAACTCCAGAACAGGAGCTGTTTCAGAGAATATGAGAGAGTGGGGGTAATCATACACCAGCACCTTCATCCACTCCCATGATATAAACACCATAATATTTAAACCCTCAGAGGGATGATTTTGCAGTGAACAAACCCAAGACAGATTTCTGTTCAATACATCACAGTCTCAAAATTTTCAAAATACACAACACACAGAAGACAGACCTTACCTTTAAGCTTATTGTGTTCAGAGTCAGCTGGGAAAAGGACGTCTGGGAAGAGTTTTTCAAAGCTGTATCCAGCATATTTAGGTCTGTTCTCCACGTAAGTCCGGACCGTGGGCTGTAATTTCTTCATGAATTCGGGGCAGGGGGTTCCTAGCTGCTCTATGACTTTATTCCATTGATCAATATCTAAGGTTACGCAGCTAAGAAAAACACCGTGTCTAATTTTCAGCCAGAAAGGTTACGTTAAAACCAGATGAAATAAGCAACAGAGAAAAAACACAGAAAATGGTAATAAAATACCAAGTTCATCGCCATTAATTAGGACCACCTCCTTAGGGAAAACCGTGAAACAAAGCAAGACTATGATAGCATAGTCAAGGCAACACGTATTTCACTCAAAATCATAATTAACTGGCAAAGGATATACTTCTGAGGAACAGAGAAAATTAAAGAGACTCACAAAACGTATTAAATTAATTTAAATAAAGACATTGTCTGGGCTCTGGAGAAGAACTCACCTCCTGACCTGAACACGTGTTGACAGAGGGGACACGAAGGATGAGAACTGGGGCCAGTGGCAGTTTTGGACACAGAAGTTAAAGAGTTTCAAGGACGCGCAAGGAACTTCTTAACTGAAAAGTTTATGCAAGTAAAGGGGAGATTGGATTGACCGGTTCATGGCAGGAGAATTTAAAACATGTTACTGCATAAAAAAAGGGAACATTTGGCTCAGGAAGTCCCAGTTGCAGATGGTTTGATACTGGGAGAGAGCTCAGATAAAGTTTTATACACACTTTGCTCATTCCTGTGTTCTCCCTGACTTTTTCTTTGTGGCTCCCATCAAAGACTGGGCACTGGGGTACCTAAACCTTCAGTTGGATGTAGCAGGTCCCCTCTTACGTTCTTAAAACTTAAAAGCAGAGCTTTTAAGAAGGGAACATTTGGCTCAGGAAGTCCCAGTTGCAGATGGTTTGATACTGGGAGAGAGCTCAGATAAAGTTTTATACACACTTTGCTCATTACTGTGTTCTCCCGGCCTATTTCTTTGTAGCCCCAGTCAAAGACTGGGCACTGGGGTACCTAAACCTTCAGTTGGATGTAGCAGGTCCCCTCTTACGTTCTTAAAACTTAAAAGCAGAGCTTTTAAGGATTTCCAAGCTCTACGGTGCTTTAGTACAGGCCTGGGGAAAAAAATACCTAAAAAACCTGAAAGCATCTAAAAAAATGGAGCTTAACTATTAGGAAAACAAATCAGAATGCCCAACTCCAATCAGATCCACTAATTTTTGGGATGACCCAGAGGTTTCAGCTCCATTTGCCTGGAGCAGAGCCTTTCTCTAAAGCATGGACAGATGCCACCACACTGTTCTTGGGACAGAAAGATGAGCCAGGTATTTCTGAAAGCTCTTTGCAGCAGCGTTTCTGCGTATAAAAATGTAAAACTCCAGAGTGTAACTAATGAAGCTGGTTAGGAATTTTTTGTAGACCTTTTTTGGACATTTTGTAGACATTTCCTATAAAATGTGAAGAACAATAACTGCTAACACGCTTGGGTACCAAAGAAGATTAGTAAGTTATTACATAAAAATGATCTCCAAAGCAAAAAATCAATGCATGTGAACCAGTAAAACACCACCTAAACAACAACAACAAAATAAATCACCTGTCTGAAATGTAGACAACATCCAAAAGCAATGGATAGACATTATATTAAATTGAAAAAAAAAAAGAGAGGAAAAAAAAAAAAAAAGAGGGGAAAACAA